>NC_091472.1:53426082-53732332 GCF_036971445.1 Narcine bancroftii | reverse complement strand
AGCCAACTGTGCATTACCGAGAGAGCAAAAGAAAACCAATAAAGAGCACATGCAAGGGTCCTTAAATGAGACTCTGATTGAGTTTGTCGTTGAGGAGTCTGATGGTGGAAGGGTAGCAGCTGTTCCTGAACCTGGTGGTGCGAGTCTTGTGGCACCGATATCTCTTTCCTAATGGCAGCAGGGAGAAAAAAGCATATGCTGGATTGTTTGGGTCTCTGATGGTTGCTCCTGACCTCTGACGGCAGCGTTCCATGTAGATGTACTCAATAGTAGGGAAGATTTTCCTTGTGATGTCCAGGGATATGTTCATTACCTTTTGGAGGGCTTTATGCTTAGGGTTATTGGTGTTCCCATATCAGTCTGTGATGCAGCTGGCCAGCACACTTTCCACCACACTTCTGTGAAAATTTGCAAGGGTTTCTGGTGTCATACCAAACCTCCACTAACTCCGAAGGAAGCAGAGGCACTGATGTACTTTCTACATGATACCATTGTTATATTGAGTCAAGAAAAGATCCTCAAAGGTAGTGACTTCCAATAACCTAAATTTGCTCACCCTCTGATCCCCCTGTGATCACTGGATTGTATACCTGTGGCTTTCCCTTCCTGAAGTCAATAATCAGCTTCTTCGTTTTGGTGACATTGAGTGCAAGATTGTTGAGCACAAATGTAATCGCCCAGGTCAGTGAAGGCGCATGCAAACCTCACATGAAAGGGCTGTTTAAATCCCTCAATAAAACCGTAGAATACTACAGCTCAGAATCAGCCCATCTAGTTTGTGCCAAATATTATTCCGTCTAGTTCCACTGTCTTGCACACAGAACATTGCCCTCCATACCCCTCCCAGCCATACACTATCCAGATTAAATATCGAAATCAAGCTCATTCGTCACTCACCACTCTCTGTGTGAAGAAATTCCCCTTAAACATCTCACCTTTCACCGTTAACCCTTACCCTCTAATTCTTGTCTCATCAAATATTGGTGAGGGAGGAGATGTGAGGACCACTGTTGCAGCTTCCACAATGGCAGGGGAAAGTGCCAGGGTACAGGGAGAGTTGAAGTTGTAGCTGATGATGTGATCTCATTGGGCCTGGCGGAAGTGACAATGAACTGTAGATGGTGGTGTTCCTATGTTTCCGCTGCCTTTTCTTTGTTCTCTGCATCAGCCTAGAGGATGTATATTGACAGCATTTGATGTGGTGCCAGCTTGTTCATGGTAATGCTATTGAATGTGAGGGTAGATAGTTGGACCCTCTCTTGTTGGAACTAGAGTTACCGGGCATGTTTACTTGCATTGAATAATCCAAGCCTGTATGATATCTAGGTTTTATTGGAAGCAGGATGAATAGCTTCATGTTGAGGAAATGAGAATTGATCTGAATATTACACAATCATCGTCATTCCACTATTGAAAGAAAGCCAATAATGTAGATGAAATTGGCCTAGGCACTAACCTGAGGAACTCATGGAGTGATGTCCTGGAAATAGGATTATTGACTTCAACAATCACCTTCCTTTGTGTCCTATATCTCTACAAACATTGGAGTGTTGTCTCTTTGATGCCCAAGGCCATTTGATGCCAGGTTTGGTCAAATACCTCTTGATGTCAAAGGAGTCATCCTCCTCAGGAATTCAACTCTTTAATCCATATTGGTGACACCTTCTTCCAAGTTTGTTAATGAATGAGTATAAACAAATTAGGTGGTAATTTACTGATTTGAATTTGTCCCTTTTTTTGTCAATTGGCCATTTCAAGAAAGTTTCAACTGCAATATGTTGAGCAAGGCTGTAATCTAATCTTTGTTTTTCTAATGTTCTGTGATGATAAATCAGGATTCCAAAGGAAGCATCATTCAATTTTCATTGGAATTAAAATGTCATCATGAAGTAAGCACTTCAGCGCCTCTATTTCCTCAGGAGTATTTGGAGGTTTGATATGACATCGGAAACCTTGGCAAACATTTACGGTGGAAAGTGTGCTGTCTGGCTTCATCACATGGGCATCAATATCTCTGAGCAGAAAGCCGCACAAAAGGTAGTGGACACAATCCAGTACATCACTGGCAAAACTCTCCCCACCATCGAGAAAATCTACATGGAATGCTGCCATTGGAGAGTAGCAGCAATCCCCAAGGATTCACACTACCTAGGACATGCTCTGTTCTCGCTGCTGCCATTAAGAAAGAGGTATAGATGCCACCAGATTCAAGAACATTTGCTACCTCATCAGACTCTTAAATAACAAACTCAGTCAGAGACTCATTTAAAGAGTCTTACATTGCACGTTATTTATTACTGATTATTTTTTCCCTGTATTTCACAGTCAGTTTGTTTACATTTCCTTCTTTGCTTGCATTTCTCTCTTTTGTATGCCTATCTTGAGTACAGTTTTTTGCACTACCTACAAGTAGAAATTCTGCCTGGCCTGCAGGAAAAAGAATCTCAGGGTTGCATATGATGTCATGTATGTCCTCTGACAGAAAATCTGACTTGGACTTTTTGGAAAAAAAAACTGATACTCTTGCACTAAAATGCTTTCTGAAGACAGTACATACTGTAAAGCAGTTTCAGCATAATGACATAAAATCATGAAAAATATCCTAAATTGGTTGGTGAATTGGATGGAACAATGCAAACTACACTATGAAATGAATGGAAGTTTGAGAAACAGTGCGGTATAGGAACTTGCATCTTTGGAACGTGCAAGGAAACTGAATCACACCGTAGGAACAGGCAGAAGATACAAACTCCTTACAGACAGCGATGGGTTTGAACTGCTAATGCTCCAATGGTGGGGTCAGGTGGGATCTATGGAAACCAAGGGATGATTGACATTTTTGATCATGACCCAGCATGAAAGTGTAGAGGGGAGCTAGGCAGTAAAAAGAGGAGAGGGCGAGGGGTGAGATGGGGGCTCTTAGGTGATTAGATGGAACTAGAGATGAACAATGATGAGCAGATGGAACAAGGTAGAGCAGGGGAAGGGGTAGTGCTGTTGGGGGATAGATGGAAAAAAGATAAGAAAACAAAAATAGGCAGATGGGGTGTGGAGAGGGCAAGATAGAGACAGAGGCTGGAAAGTGATAAGTAGAAACAAATAAAGGGGAGATGTTGGGCAGATGGAAGAATGAATAGGAAAAGTAAGCAAGGGAGAAGAAATACAGATGGAATGCTATGTGGATGATGGATTGATGGAACTGGGTGGGGGAGGGTAACAAACATAAGTAACGAGGAGAGAGAGGGAATGGAAAAAGTGAACAAAGGAAGAGAGGGCCAAGGTGGACTGGTAGGAATGGGAAAGGTACATAATGTCTGTGGGTTGTTGTCTATGTGTAGTCTTACAAGGTTTTGAACGCTATTTGGTGCTGGTCAGCTGCTACATCCAATCTCTCTATCAGTACCTATAATTTCTAATGGATCTAGAAACTTCAGAGAGAACAGTGGGCTGTAGGGTCAAACAAATATTTCTAAATTAAACCAGTCCCTTTTGCCAATCTTCAATTGTAGAGTCAGGACAAAATACTAAGTCGAAATTGGACAGTAGATACCATTGCAACAATCAACATGCTATTATTTTTGTTAAATAGTCTTATTACAGTTGTTCATTCATATGTAGTGAGCATTCAAGAATTTCTGTTTCTCCAGTGCCCACTGAAGCTGTGTACGGCTACATCTTCACCATGTGTCAGATATAATTGCTGGGATTTTCTTGTTAAAATTAGAACTAAAAATTTGCATGAAGTTGAAGAACTATACAAATGATAACATACAAATTATTAGACAACTTTCCAGCTAATTGTTTTTAAAATGTTTTATTTGCTCTCCCAGCTGGCCCCATAGAATAGTAAAGAAGGGAGAGGGAGGAACAATTTATATTAGAAGGGTGGTTAGCGCAATGCCAGCAATCGGGACTGGGGCTTGAATCTCACGCTGCAAGGAGTTTGTATTTTTTCCCCATGTCTGCGTGAGTTTTCCTCAGGAGCTCCAGTTTCCTCCCACCATTGGAAATGTACCGGGGGTGTAGGTTAATTGGACGTAAATTGGGTGACATGGACTCATGGGTCAAAATAATCTGTATGTGCTGTATGTCTAATAATAATAAAACTATGGTGAGTGATTGCATAAAAATGAAAATTGTAGAATCTAATAGAATGGGGGGGGGGGGGGGGGGTTATTTTTCAATGAGGTGTCCACAAAGTCATCAGCAGGGTATGGGTCAGGACTAGTCATTTTTGATGCTCATTAATATCTTCGGGAGGAGGAGGATTTGGCATTTTAAGAATGCTGCTTGAACTTGTGCCATGTATTGAGGCAATCAAGCATCTGTCAGGAAAGGAGGGTTGTAAAGAAGGAGAAGCAGAACATTTGTGATGGGGAGAATTTTTAAAATTCAGTTGATGGAAAGGATTATTTATAAACCAAATCAAGCAAGTGGAGTCATAGTTAATGATCTGACTTCCTCATCTGATATACTTGAAACGATATGGTGCAAGACTGATTGCTGCTATCCCATGGAAATGAATGCTATTCAGAACACCTATCCAGAGGTCTCTCATGAGGAAATAAGAATAATAGAAATGAAGTTTGTGTGAAATTCTATGAAATGATATCCATACTGTTTGGCAGTAAAGAAGGATGGATAAAATGAAATAAGGTGGAAGCATGACCAGATGCTCAGATTAATTCTGAGTTTTTCATGTTCGGATACAGGAAAAACAGGAATCACAGGTGAACTTGTTACATTGCCAAGTGGTTTCACATTCTCATTAAATCTAGAAAAAAATCTTCCACTTCCTGAAGTATGTAATATTACAACATTACAGTCTAACACTATACTCTTTAATCCATTCTAGTATATCACTCCATGTACCAGCTTACCTCTAAGAAACACTTCTTTATCTTTTGTTGTTCATCACATCATCATCTGTTCAGCTGGTATCTGACATTCAACTTAACATGATACAGTGTCATGCTTATCCATCATATACATTATTTATCCAATATTTTCCATCCTTTTATTTAACATATATATTATTCTTATAAATCTTTTACTCACCTGACAGAGGTAGAGAGTATTAATTCCTGGGAGCATCAGAGGAAGGAAGTGGTAGAAATCACCATATGGTATGTGTGGCTATGGATCTATTGGGTGCCTCTCAGTTACTTGGTTATAGGATATCACTTAATCCATCCTATAATTACACAAGTGAATTGATATCATGAATGGATGCAAAATAATCACGTGGCAAAGGAATACTTTAAACATCCTCACCTTAGCAGTTATGATAAATGTTTTTAATTTTCTTTTGGGCTTTTGTTTCATGTACCAAATATACAGCAGGGGACCAATAGTCCTTCATATGGAGAGTGCACTGCTGCATACTGGCTTAAGTACTCACATATGCGTGGGACCAGTAGGGAGTGTTGCAGTCATGATGAGATAATTTCAGCCAAGTTCCTAAAGCGAATGGAAAGATCATGAAGGATTTTGAAAATTGAGTTGTTTATTGTCATGTGTAAAAAGTTTTGTTTTATGAACTTTGCAGGCAAGTCAGCTCATACATTGAAAGGGGCACTGGTAGGGAAGATGGCAGGGCAACAGTGGATGGAGTTTCTGTAAGAAATGAGCAAGGTGCAGGGTAAATACATACCAAACAAGAGGAAATATTTTATGTGGCTGACAAGGGAAGTTAAAGGCAACAGAAAAGCAAAAGAGAGGGCATACAAGGAAACAAAAATTAGTAAGAAGATAGACGATTGGGAAGTTTTTAAAAACTTGCGGAAGGTAACTAAAAAAACTCACAGGGAGGGAGAAGATGAAGTGTGAATGCAGGCTAGCAAATAATATCAAAGCTTCTTCAAGTATTTCAAGAGTAAAAGAGAGGTGAGAGAAGATGTAGGACAAATAAAAAATGATGCTGGAGAAATTAAAATGGGAGACAAGGAGATGGCAGAGGAACTAAATAAGTATTTTGCTTCCTTCTTCACTGTGGAAGATATTAGCAATATGTCAGATGTTGAAGGGTAATATTATGGGCCCAGAGGACCCCAAAACCTAAGAGCAATAGACATTCACCAAGACAAATTGTTATTTAACAAAATAATTAAAATTTTTAAATCGCATAATGTTGATACATATTGATACAAACATATTGATACAAACATCACATAATTAAATACAAAACCCCAACCTCCCTCGTCCACCCCACTAGCACCCTCCCTCCTCCCCTACCCACCTACAAAAAAAGAAGGAGTTCATCACTAAAAACAGTCACAATCAACTTTTTAGCTGCAGAAACTGAGACAGCCACCAGTGTGGAGATCAAATCTTAACACCAATAGTTTTCAAATATAGGCTCAAACTTTAACAAAGAAAAAGTATTTATCTCTCAAATTATACGTTATCTTTTCTAAAGGAATACACAATTTCATTTCAATGTGCCATTTTTTCATACTTAAAACCAAATCAGATTTCCATGTAATAGGTAAACATTTTTTAGAAACAGCCAAAATCAAACGCAAAAATTCAATAAGATCCATAGTTAATCTCAATCCTAAGGCAATCGACTTAATGTCCCCTAATAAAAATAACAATGGATCAAATGGTAAATTCACATTTAATACCTGCTCTAAAAACGATTTAATTTGTAACCAAAATTTTTTTAACCTTAAACCAAGTCCAAGTTGAATGAAAAAAAGTACCTGTTTCCTGACCATACCTAAAACACAAGTCTGAAGAACTAAATTCAATTAAAAAAAAATTCTGAGGAGTTAAATACAGTTGATGTAAAAAAATTATATTGTACCAACCTATATTGCACATTTATGACCTTAGTCACACTGTCTTTACATAAGTTTCTCCAAACACTTTCATCTATCTTTCTATTCCTTCCGATCAGCCACTTCAGTATCTTGCTGAAGAAACTTGCCCCATCAGGGTTTTCCAGTTGATAACCTTTCTTCCAGATCACTATAGAGTTCCTTTTTGTTTCTCTATTTCAAGTGAAACATTATTCAGCCAGTCCTCTCCTCTTGTATGGACCACAAGGGCTTTGAACAGGTTAAACTAAGAACTCACAACCTGTCTTCAAAATAGGGTTTTCCCACAAGCTTGCCAGCTTGTCATGTTCTAGTCCCAGTTGCTGCTGAACTGTAGAACTGAATTCTCTCTCTCTTTCTCTCTCTCTCTCTCTCTCTCTTAGAGAAAACCACATGATCGTCTTAGAGGAGAAAACTGCATTCAGACAGACCGCGGAACCGGACCTAATCTTCGAGTCTGTTCATCTGTTGCTTTTCAAAACAATAATCCATTACTCCACAGCATGTCCAATTACCACCTACTTGTGAAGTCCTTATAGGGATTCTTCAAAGCTTTTGCAAAGGCACTTGGAGCCTGGACTGTCTGATTTGAGGAGAGCTCTTGCATTTTAATGAGCTCTGTTTTGAAGTGTTTGTATTTGTTTGTGACCTACACTAAAAAAAACTGCCACACTTTATCTCCTTTAAAACATATCTATATACAAAATAAAATATAACATAATCTGTCATAGTATCAAGGAAAGGAAATGAGTGCAGTTACTATTTCAGAAAGGTTAATGGTCGACGGGTGGGTAAGTCACCCATACCAGATGGATTGCACCCTCGGGTTCTGAAAGAAGTAGTAGTAGAGATTATGGAGGCATTCATTAGAGTTTGGTAAATGTCACCCCACTATTCAAGAAGGGAAGGAGGCAGCAAAAAGGGAATTATAGACCTGATATCAGTGGTTGGGAAGTTCTTGGAGTTGATTGTCATGGATGAGGTTGCAGAGTATTTGGAGGCACATGACAATAGGCCAAAGCCAGCATGGTTTCCTTTAGGGCAAATCTTGTTTGACTATTGGAATCTTTGAAGAAGTGACAAGCAGGCTAGATAAGGAGATGCAGTGTATGTTGTGTATTTCGATTTTCAGAAGGCCATCGACAAGGTGCCATGCATGAGGCCCATGGTATAACAGGAAACATTCTAGCATGGGTAGAGCATTGACTGATTGGCAGGAAGCAAAGAGTCAGAATACAGTGATCACATTCTGGTTGGCTGCCACTTGCTAGTGGGATTCCACAGGAGTCAATGTCGGGGCCACATCTTTTTATGTTGTATATTAATGATTTAGATTATGGAATGAATGGCTTTGTGGCCAAATTTGCAGATGATATGAAGGTAGGAGATGAAGCAGGTAGTGCTGAGGAAACAGAGATGACTTAGACAGATTAGGAGGAGGGGCGGAGAAGATTGTCCATGAAGAGAAAGTCAGATTTTTTTTAAAAATCAAAAAATTTCAGACCAGCTAATCTTTATGATTATTTCAATGAATTGATTAACTAGTGTTATTAGATAAACAATTTTTTTGTCCTATTTTTATAAATCAACTCAAAAGTAGTGATATTCTCACTAATTCTTCCACATTCTCTTTGGATAAGTGAAAGATTTGTTGTAAGATTGATAATGCCCGAAAACACTTCAAAACATTTTTCTTTTGCTTATTTTCTGAATGAGCCAACAACATAGAAATGTCTGGAATTCGTTTCACCAGATTGAAAAAAAAACTTTCATTTTACTCTATTGGAAATAGATCAACTCTTTATTTAAAAGAATATATAGGCTTGAAAAGTTTGTCTTTCCCTCTGCTGTTTTATGTTTATGATCCACCACGGTCAATGACTGTTTCTGACCCTGACGGATGTTTTGAACCCAAAGCTCCTTATCACATGCATTTGGTCCTAATCGAGCCGAAAAATTACCAGCGGGGCAACTTGAAAATCCAGATGCAGATTGGATGAGGACCTCACCTATTTCAAAGGGGGTCCACACAAAAAAAATAAAGAAATGGGGTTCTGGTGAATTGCAAGGGGGACAGGGTTCCTGATAACTGACCAACTTTAAACTGCCTTTCTCGTTCCCAACGTGCTTGCACTGAAAGGACACACATGTAACCGTGTGAGTTTCCAAGTCCATACACGCCCAAATCATCCAGGAACCTGAAACCAACTGCAATCTATGCACGTGTACAAAGAACACACAGACATTGATGCAGATGGATAGACACATTGGACCAGCCGTCCAACAAATGTTATGAAAGATGAACGTGGTAAATAAAAATTACGGTCATTTGGTGTTTGTAATCCGGAAAGTTCAATAGCGAATCGGGTTCATTGCCAGTCGATGTGACTAATTGTTTCTTCGTTGGGTCTTTCCCTTTCCGACCGCAGTCACCATTGCCTAATATTTTTCTTTTCATTAGCCGTACCGTATGAGGCACGGCGATGTCCTGGCTATGGGACGATGATTTTAATGGCGTGCATCGTTTAAGTGAAGCGAGGTGTGAGTCTATATCAGCGTGTGCAGACGAGCCCCTCGGAGAGGGAGCGAGAGCGGGCGCTGTGCATTTTGACCAGGAGGAATACGCCTGAACCATGTGGCACACAGCACAGACTCGTCAATGTTCGACTCTCCTCTTGCTTATGGTCAAACCAGGATGCTAATGTAAGAAAATAGGGGGAAATTATTCGTACAAGAAGTAAGTACCAGTCGCCTCCATTGCTATCCCTTCAGGTTCATGAAATGCATTTTTTAAGGGGTCTATTTCCATTGTTATTCTGGAATTACTGCTGAGCAAGCTTCGACAGCGAGGCATATTTTCTAGGCTGTTCTTGGTCAATTTCAAAGCACAGCTACAGTCGAGACATTGAAACCTTTTTAATTTGAAAAAGGTAAATGCCTACGCAGTTGACTGCTCGGGATCTTTATAAAAAAGGAAGAATACCTGACCAGGGCTTTCTTCACGAGCTCAGGGTCATTGATCCAAAAGTCAGGATGCATATTTTCATTGATTTCCAATTAAATGCCCGTTTATTGCCAACTGCTTCAATTATTGACTTCTTTCAGCAAGCCCCCCCCCCCCCCCTCTATTTCAGATCCGAAGGGCAGGAACTTGTAACGACTTGCATGAGACCGACATGGTGCAGATTGCCTGCAGTAAGACTTTGTTGGTAACAAAGAATAATGCACGCCCAAAGAGTTGTGGAAACCTACGGTCCCCGATCGGTTCAACATGTTTCCAGTCAATTCGGATGAATTCCAACGTTGGCCGCTTATCGGTGTTGCAGATATTTATTTCCGAGTTAAAGTTGCTGTATTGGGGTAGATTGAGGCTGTCACAAAGACAACCTGAGCCTGTAAATCCGATTTAATCTCATTGACGGTGCAAATAATCCCCTAAAATTCATTCAAATGTTTGCTTTTCCTCAGTGGCAGCGCCCGATCTATTAGACCCTAAAACAGCAGCACAAAATGCTAAACCAAGGTTATCCTTTTCTGCAAAGCCAACCGTTTTAACTTCAGGAGATGACAGCGATCTGAATCCAAGTGCCATGAAATGGAAGACCGCCTCGGTTTATTTTCTGGTCGTTGTACTTTATTTGATAATCGGTGCCACAGTGTTCCAGGCACTCGAACAGCCGACGGAAAGCTCCCAGAAGACTGCGATAATTATGCAGAAATTGGAGTTTTTGGAAAAGCACCTATGCGTCAATTCCCCGGAGCTAGAATTATTGATTCAGGTAAAAAAACCCCCAATTTTCTCGTGACTTACCCCTCGATTAATGGTTTGCAAGACAGGCTACTCAAGTTGTAATTGAACCATCAGTGACGGAGCAATTGCATTTTATTGTTTCCTATATTACAATGTCTCTGGAGATCAAGGGTCCAGGGTTCTGAGGTGCTGAATAGTCCGATGGAAGATTCGCAGACTCTGCCAGGTGCAGCTTGAAGTGTTGGTTCAAGTGGATGGCTAGTTAGGGTTGTGCTGTGTGTGAATTGTCTCGTTCCTGGTCTGAAGGAGCTGCAGGGCTCCAAAACACCCGTGAAGCTCTTTCTCCCTTCTATGTGCGAGAGAGTGAGTGAGAGAGAGTTTGAACCATTTCCTTGGATTTTTGTGAAAATCTTTTTGCATGGTGGAACTCTGGGAGAGTGTGCTACATGAGCAGCATTGGAGTTGGGTGTGCAGAAATGTTGATTGGAGCTCGTTGGGTGCAGCCGGAGACTCGGTGTTGTTGTCAGTGGGAGAGGAAGCAAACATTGGCTTGCTTGCCATATAAATCGATTTGGAGAATTTTGCAGAGTCGGGATTGTTGCTGTTTCTTCAGGGCTTTGTTCTCCATGACTCTGAAACTGAAATTAGGAAGGGAATCACTGCTGCTCGGTAGATCATGAGCTTGGGTTGAGGTTTTGGCCCAAATAATATTTCTCTCAGTCTGGTGAAGATTGCTGGCACCCTAAAGATGGTTCATCATTGATATCTGCTTTTATTGAGAGGTTGTAGCTGTCATTCACATCTTACCTGAGATTTATGACCCTGCTATTGAACCCTCCCTGAACAATTTTCTTTGTATTTAACATCAAAGTAAATTCCTCTTTTTTTTTTGCCTCCTCCATCGATTTAGGCTTGGAGCCCAAATGTGCTGGCTTTGTATGCTAGTTCAGTTTTTGATTGATTGGAGTGTCATGAGACATTGACCTATCCCACAGGAATATGTTTGTGATGTGTATGAATCACTTTGATTTGGCTACGGGAAGCATGATCAATAAACTCGTAGATTACATGAAGATTGGCAGAGTTCTTGATAGTTTGGAAGGTAGTCATGTTGCAGAGATAAATAAATGGGCTGCAAAATGGCAGATGGAATTTCATCCAGACAAATGTGAGGTGATGTGTTTTGGGAGTACTAATGATGCAAGGCCTACATTCTGAATGGTAGGGTCTTAAAGAGGAATTCCGGAACAGCGACATCCTGGAGTACATGTCCACAGGTCCTTGAAGGCGGCACTACAGGTAGATAATATGATTAGGAAGGTGTATGACACTCAAGTCTTCATTAATTGGGACACTAAATATAGAAGTAGGGAGATTATGCTCCCTACCTTCTAACAATGTTGATCAGCCTCATCTGAAGTACTGTTTGCAGTTCTTGTCACCATACTATAGGAAGGGTGTGATAGCATTTGAGAGGGTGCAGAGGATGTTGCTTGGGATTGAGCAGTTTAATTTGAGGAGAGACTGGTTATATTAGATCTGGTTGCCCTGGAGTGTTAGAGGTAAAGAAGGGACATGATGGAGGTATATAAGATTACAATGGTTATAGATAGGATAGGTGGCATGAAACTTTCCCAACGTCAAAGATAGAGAACAGGACATAGATTTAGGATAGGGAGAAGAGATTTAGAGAGGGTACAAAGGTAAGGTAAATATTTGGAGTACACTGCTTGAGAGACAAATGGAAGCTGGGTTGATGACACCATTTAGGTAGTGTATAGATGAGCCCTTGATTTGCTTAAGCATTGAAGGCTATGGACCAAGGGATAGGATCAATATGGAAAGGTATTCACTTGCTGGCATGGACAAGTTGGATCAAATAGTGTTTCCATGCTGTATGATTCTATGATGAGAGATATTGCTGACGTGCCAGACAATCTCATTCTTGATGGTGAAACCTATACAATGAACACAGTAGTCAACTTCCAAAATCCTTCTAAGAAAATGTACCAAACACCTGTTCTTTAACCTGATCCACTCCTATCCATTTTGGCACACCTGCTGTGGAGATGTTAGTGTTGAAACATCTGAGCTATGGGAGATGAGCAATATTCAGGCCTTTTGTTGATGAAGAGTTCTGACTCTTCAGATGTCAACCTTAATTTTAATGAGTGGAAAATGTTTCCAAAGGCTTATTTATAACATGGAGTGATATACAGGTTTGATGGAGGAAGTTCAAGCGAATGGAAACTGAGCTTTGCTGTGTAGATTAAATATATACACATGTGAGCTCACAAATACCAACACTTGCTCAAACATTGAGTTATAGTCGATGCGTTGGTAGTCGTTTACCAAAATTCTCTGGATTCTGGGCAGGTCCTGGCAGATTGGAAGGCAGCAAATGTCATGCCGCTTTTTAAAAAAGGCTGTAGGCAGAAGATGGGTAATTATCAGCCAGTTAGCTTAATGCCTTTAGTCAGGAAAATGCTTGAAGCTGTCATTAAGGATGAAATAATGAGACATTTAGAATGAAGGGATTCCATCAGACAGACACAGCATGGATTCAAACAGGGCAGATCTTGTGTGACAAACTTGCTGGAGTTCTTTGAGGATATAATGAGTGTGGTAGATAGAGGGGAACAAGTTAAAGTTGTATATTGGATTTCCAGAAAGTTTGATAAGGTGCCGCACAAGAGACTTGTCAATAAGATATAGATGAATGGAATTGGGGAAAGTATATTGGCATGGATTGAGGATTGGTTAACTGACAAGGCAGAGGGTTGGGATAAATGGATGTTTTTCTGATTGACAGACAGTGGTAAGTGGGGGCCACAGGAGTCAGTGCTGGGCCCACAGCTGTTCACCATTTACACTGATGATTTAGGAGAGGGGACAGAGTGTCGTGTAGCCAAGGTTTTAGATGATACTATATTGAGTGGAAAGGGAAATTGTACAGAAGATGTGGGGAGAGACTGCAGAAACCTATAGTTAAGTTAGGTGAGTGGGCAAAGGTCTGGCAGATGGAGTACAACATTAGTAAATGTGAGGTCATCCACTTTGGCAGGAAAAATAGAAGAGCAGATAATTATTTAAATGGTGAAAGACTGCAGCATGCTCTAGTGCAGAGGACTTGGGAGTGCTTGTGCATGAATTGCAAAAAAGTTGGGTTGCAGGTACAACAGGTTATTAAGAAGGCAAATGGAATTTTATCCTTCCTCGCTAGAGGACGTCATGCTGCTCTAGGTATTGGTGAGGCCACACCTGGAGGACTGTGTGCTGTTCTGGTCTCCGTACTTGAGGAAGGATATATTGGCTTTGTAGGCAGTCCAGAGGAAGTTCACCAGGTTGATCCCGGAGATGAAGAGGTTGACCTATGAGGAGAGACTAAATCGCCTGGGTTTATGTTCATTCAAATTCAGAAGAATGAGAGGAGATCTTATAGAAACCTATACAATTATGAAAGGGATAGATAAGATAGAGGCAGGAAAATTGTTTTCACTGGTGGATGAGACCAGAACTAGGGGACATAGCCTCAAGATTCAGGGGAGTAGATTTAAGATGGAGATGAGGAAAAACTGTTATTCCCATAGAGTAGTGAATCTGTGGAATTCTCTGCCCAGGGAAGCAGGTGAGGCTACTTCATTAAACATAGTTAAGGTTCAGTTAGCTGAGATCTTTTACATAATTTAAGGGATATGCAGAAAAGGCAGATGGGTGGAGTTGAGTCAATGACCAGATCAGCCATGATCTCATTGAATGGTGGAGCAGGCTCGACGGGCCGGATGGCCAACTCCTGCTCCTATTTCCTATGTTCCAACTTGAATGCACTAAATGCACGTAACTTGAAAGCAGATACATTTTCCTTTGCCTTCTTCCACATTCCTCACCATTCCCTCTTCTCCTTTAGTTATCTTTCCTATAATCATCTGCTCCATCCTCCTCTACTTCACCCTCATCTCAGCTGATCCCCCTTCAATTTCCTTCTCTCCCCTTCGAATCCCTTTTGTTCTATTGGTGCTACTTTTGCTTTTTCTAATGTTATTACGATAAAACGGTGCCTCTCAGATTGTTTCACAGAATAATGAAGAAAAAACATTTGTACAAAGTCGGGGAAAGTGTTATTAAGATATGACTTGAATGTGGAGGGAGGTGTTTAGGGAGGCCATTTGCAGCATGAACAGTCAGGCAGCAAAGAACACAGTGGACTGATTACTATTCAATCAGATGAGCATAAGGCCAACATTAGAGGTGTGCTGAGATCTTAAGGATTTGTTAAGCTGGAGAGGCTTGCAAAGATAAGGAGATTGACAGTTGGAAACCATAAAGGGAGAGGTTAAAGTAGACTACATAGCTATCTGAAACATTTAAATTTAATATTAAGTCCAAGGTGAAGGTTCCTTGAACTCACAATGTGCATTGATAGAGCAACGTGGAAGGCAAAAGATGGACCGGAATGGGGCTAGTAATCAAAGTGACAGGTGACCCTTGCAGTTTAAACAAAGTGATCAGCAATCCGAACTTGGTTGCTCTAATGCAGGGGAAACTGCATCACTCTCTGCAATGGATCAATTTACTATGGGATTTATCTTTATCAACATAAACACTGAATTTTGTGTACACTTGTTCACAATCGCATATGCATAAGGGCATGTTCATGCATACATACATATCTGAATGGGAAAAAGTTGGAAGTGATGAAGGATGTTAGGTGGACATACAAGAGGTAATTTAAAAAGCAGAGGAATGTTGGCCTTTATCTCAACTTGGACTGGAATATGAAGTCGTAGAAGTTGCATCTAAAATTTTATTTACTTTAAATACTGTACTCAATATAGAGCAGAGGTCCTCAAACTTTTTCTTTCCACTCACATACCACTTTAAGTATTCCCTATACCATAGGTGTTCTCTAATTAGTAAGGGATTGTACCTAATTGACTCGTTATGTGCACAGTTTCATAACTCCAAAGAAAATGGGCCAATATCAATTTTCCTCAAGCAAAATATTTCAGTAACAATTGGGTCTAGAGCAGCGGTTCTCAACCTTCTCCTCACTCCCATGCCACCTTAAGTAATCCCTTACTAATCACAGAGCACCGATGGGATAGGGATTATTTAAGGTGGTATGGGAGTGGAAAGAAAAAGGTTGAGAACCACTGGCAAAGAGTTAGGAAGGTTGGAGCAGCTTTGGGGATGGTTTAGAACAGGCTTATCAGAAAAATACTCGGTCTTAAATTCGTTGGTTAAGAATGACATCCATTAGGCAGTCATTCACTTAAACATAAAATATTAAAGTCCGTCCAATTGAAGAGTTTAAAATGCAACTGGGATTTTGAAGCCATGCAAAATGAATGGAATTGCAACATCATGATCTAGGCTGGAGGAAGAGATTCCTTCCCAAACCTTCTTTTGCTAGGCTTAGGTATGAAGCATGTTTGGGAAGGGCTAAAATTGCAGTGATACAGCTACACGAGGAGAAAGATCACTCTGATATACGACCATGGGGAGGAGAAGAATTTTTACAAAGATTGACAGCAATGATTAAACACTTAGGCCTCAACAAATATAAATAATTTAGATGGCTTTATGGTGAAGTTTGTGGAGGATATAAAGATGGGTGGATGTATAAATAGTGTGGAGGAAGCAGGAAGTCTGCAGGGGGATTGAGATAGATTAGGAGAATGGGCAGTTAAGGGCAGATGAAATATAGTGCAGGAAATTGTATGGTCATGCATTTTAGTGGAAGGAATAAACAAGTAGCCTATTTTCTAAATGGGGAGAAAATTCCGAAAGCAGAGGTCTGAAAGGAATTGGAGTCCAGGTTATGTCTGTAGTAAGGAAGGCAAATGCAATGTTAGCATTTGTTTCAAGAGGACTAGGATATAAAGGCAAATATGTAATGGTAAGGCTTTACAAGGTATGGTCAGACCACATTTAGGAGTATTGTGAGCAGTTTTGCTCACAATGAAGAATATACCAGTGTTGGTGAGGGTCCAGAGGAGATGAGAGGGTTTACATACAAGGAGCATTTAATGACTTTGGGCCTACACTCACAGGACTTTAGAAGGATGAAAGTGTATCGCATCAAAACATTCTGAATATTGAAAGAGCTGGATAGTGTGGATGTACCTGCTCAGGGGAAGTTCACATACGTGCAGCTAAGATGTCCCAGTTAACAACGTGAAGTCCATAGCATACTGTTGAGAACACCTGCCCCTCGCAGTCCTTGCATTTCTGCTTTAGGATAAGAAACAACGACAGATCTCAAAAGGTGACAGGGCTGTGGACTTGGAGTAGTGAGAAGATTCCCTGTGCGACTTCTTGTGAGTGCGTAACACATCACTCACGAGGTTGTCACTGGGGGTGGGACCCCCCCCCCCCCTTAAAATGCCTGGTAGGCAATTTTTGCAGGGAAGTAAGACCGTGGTGTGAAAGGTGGTTGGAGGTGCAGCCTTCCCGTGAACTTCACGCGGGTCCTAAGAGGGTTGCCCAGCTTCGGCAGTTGTTTCAGTTCTGATGAAGGGTCCTTGACCCCAGAGTATTAACTCTGATTCTCTCACTACTGATCTGTTGATTATTTGTAAATATGCAAATTGGAAGATTGGCATAAGCTTTTCTAATGGACTACACTCTTAATGCATTTAATCCTGTTGTCCCTTCCACTCAGTTTCAAAGCCTGAAATCATCCTATGCCCTGCCCCTCCCACATCTCCACCGTAGGTTTTCTTCATGTGGTGCGGTCAGGAGGAGCATGGTAATGACTTCACTGAATAAGGAGATTTGACATCTTCTGCCTTGGACGCTGGCACCTTGTCATCACAAGGAACCAACCACACTTGGGTAATGACATACGCGCAGGATACAGAGGAAAAGCAGCACGAATCGAAGCAAAACAGGAGCGATACATCTTGAGCACTTCCATCTGTCGGACGGAGTTCTCAGAGAGCAGTCCTTTGAGGATCACATCACTCAAATATACAATATGTATAATCTTCAGCACCACTGAACAGTCTGTCTGCCTTTTTGCCTTGCGAATCTTGGAATTATTTTTGCTCCCAAATACATTGCAACTCTGATTATCTGAAATGGTCAGGACTGGGCCTAAGTCGGAAAACCAGTTTTTTAAAAATGGGATAACTGGTCATTTAAAAAAAAATGCTCAGTAGCAACAGGAAATTGCTTGTATCAATATTTAACCAAAAATAAACAAGGGAAGGCTTTTTAAGCATTAAAATAATGTTTAATTCTCATAAAAAAATGCTGGCAGCTGCTGATCCCTGACATGTCCTCACCACTGCCACTGATCCCTGGGGAGGCTTCCCGGGCTGCTGGAATACTCACTGACAAGTCGGTGAGTTCCTTTCTCCCCAGTCACCGGAACTCCCAACGACAGAGACCCGACTCTGAATCCTTAGGGTGTCCGGTGTGCGTGTGCAGTAGTAGGGTGAGGGGAGGGTATGGAGTCGGCATTGGGAATTCTGCTGTGCCGAGGAGGGAGCGGAGGTAAAGCCACTAAGCCCGAGGTGTCCCTCTTGTCTGGGAGGCTGCTCTCCTTGGTGACAACCAGGACAAGGGATTCTTCTGACGGCTTGTGGCTGGGAGACAGTGGCACGTAGTTTGAGAGGGAAGGTTGGAGAGAAAAGTCAATAGGGGAAGGTAAAGAAAAAATGGAAAGAGAGAGGAGAGGGAGTTGCCCGAAATGAGGACAATCTAATTTCATGTCAGGTGAATTTTTTTTTTTTTTTACCACCTGTGAGGTCAATTCGGTCCAGAAAAAGAATTAGGATAAATGAGGATTTCAGATAGTTGGAGTTGTGCTGTAGTTAGAATATATTTTACATATAGTTATAAAATGCCACATAACTATTTCAGTTGCTTGATAGAGATGGCATGAACTAATTTTGTGATTCTGCTATACAGGCGGCAAGGACAGTGGAACAGTTAGTGCAACACCAGCGACCCACATTCAAATCCACTGTTATCTAGAGTTTGTACATTATCTCTGCAATCCCCCATCCCCCCCAAAACATATGGGAATTGTCGGGTAATTGATGTATATGGGTGACACGAGTTCATGGGCTGGAAGAGCCTGTTACTATGCTCTAACTTTAAAATGAATTAAAATAAAAAAATTTTTAAAAAATCATATACAAATTTCAGAAATTCAATTTAATTTTAGAGATACAGCATACTAATAGGCCCTTCTGGCCCATAAGCTGTTCTGGGTAAACTTGTACCTCTCACTTTGTTCGTTTTAGATTGGTCACAGTGTTTGAGCTACCAGACACATACTCCGAGGGCACTTCAGTTTATACAAGTCTTTATTACTAAATCTAAAGCTGAATTCAAACTACAATATGCAATCCCTTCTCAATTACACTTATCAACGCCTGGACTGATCCCAATTGCCAAAGCGAGGCAACGACTGCACACTTGTAGTAGGTTGTCTGTGCGGCCGGTAGCAGCTTCTCCACCTCCCCCAACCGGGATGTTGGTTGGAATCTAGAAGTTCTTCTTCTTGCTGAGAGATGTTGCCACCTCTTGGAGAGTCTCAAACTTCAGCAGTGGGACCATGGCTTATATTACCCAAAAGTTGTTTACTCATAGCTTATCTCCTTGAATAAATGATTTAATTATCTTCAAGATCTCCTGACAGTCTGCGACCAACAAAAGCAAACTGCATCTCTGAGCCTCATGGTGGAATTTAGGTGTATCTACTAATTCATATGCATCCTTGGGCCCCATAGTGTAAATTAGATTATGTCTTCCTATTCAACTGCATCCCTGGGCCCCTTGATGGAATTTAGGTTATGTTTTCTGATGCAACTGCGCAGAAGCTGGTCTAAATCCTCCACTACATTCCACCCGTTGGTCGCAGCCTGTCTCTTACGAGTCCTTACAAGCATTTGAGTAGAGAAGGAGAGAAAAATAGAAACTAAAACTATAATAAGCACAAAAATAAGCAATAAAGCGAGCAACCAACGGGGAATATTGTGGCCCAGTCCTCCAAATGAACCAGCTCACCATCAAAAAGGATTCCAACCAAGGCTCAAACTATCTTTGTGGGCCACAATACCCAGACACTGAAGCTCACAAACAGATTTTTAAACATGCTGAACAATATCAGATATATTAGTGGATACATTGGGCCCTGTCCCCCATGGGCAACTCCCTTGGAACGTCCTCGACATTACAAATCCAATTGCTGGCATCAAAGCAGCTGTTAAGCCAGATCAGCAGGAGCGCAAGACGGAGGATCTGGAACAAAGAAGCTTGATATATGTCACTCACGATGCTGTAAGCTTTCAGTATTTAAACAAACTAAATCATCCTGTCCCACCGAGTGTTACCCTGGGAAGGTGTCACTATTTCCCCTTTTACAGCAGGGCCACTACCTGGTGGTACCACCCATACCTTTTGTCCTGCATTCTCTAGCTGGGAATGGGGGCAATGACTTTTTCCTCTGGAATAGGCTGTAGTTCAGAAGCGTGAAGAAGTCAGTGGAAAGGTCTACCTCCCTTCAAAGGGCGATGATTCAAATTGTCAGGTCCCCAGTGGTGTTAACAAACAAATTTGTTCCATCAGTAAGCCGTTCATTCATTCAACTAACCCGGCAGCCTGCGGGTAAAAAGGAATATGGTGGACCCATAAGATACTGTTGTCAGTTGCCCAATCACAGATTGCCTTCCCAAAGAAGTGCGAGCCATTATCAGACTGAATCTCCTCTGGTACATCATAACGAGAAACTAAATGGTTTAGTCCTTGGATAGTGCTAGCTTAGCTTGGTCAGCCGTCTTGGTGGGAAAAGCAAAAACCAGGCTTGAAAAGGTGTCAACCATTTCTAGGATGTATCGTTTACCCATACAGTCTGGCATAGGGCCTATGTAATCAATTTGCCAGACCGCAGCTGAGCGAGCTCCCTGTCTTATTCGGCCATGTGGACCAGGAGGAACGGTGTGGGACTTCACAAGCTGGCATGCCGGGCATGTACGCACGACCATGCGGACAGTGTCCTGATGGATGGGTAAGGCACATAGCTGATCCCTTCTCCCCCAAATGGCCACTCTGTTCATGTGTCCATCGAGCCAGGGGGACGGTATCAGCGCGGCTGATAGTGGCAAGCTGATGTGCTACTGCATTATGTTGTGCCATGTTCGTCGTTGCATTGGTATGGGCGTCAATGTGATATACGGTTATCTCACGATGATGGGAAGCATCCCACAATAGCTGCCACAACTGTTTTCCCCATACTGGGCGGTCATATACCAGCCAGTCATTCTTTTGCCAATCAGGCATCCATACCGTTAATCCATTAGCCACAGCCCAGGAATCACTAAATAGCTGACGAGGGTGATCATGGGAGTCTAGTGGTAAAGTGACCGCCTTCAACTCAGCATACCGACTGGAGCCACCATCCCCCTCCTCCAATAAGTGAGTTCCTGACCTGGGATGGTAAGCCACCGGCTTCCACTTCTGCTTTCCTTGCACCCACCGGCTGCTACCATCAGTAAACCAGGCGTCCTCTTGTTCGGCTTTCTGTACCATCTCTTCCGTGGTCCCTTGGATCATCACATCATCAATATAATGGTGAATCGAGAGAGAAGGTGATACTGGTACTGTCTCCAAATCAAGGGCAATTAGGCTGTGGCAAATTGTGGGAGAGTGTACATAGCCCTGAGGGAGGCGGGTGAAGGTATACTGACACCCCTTCCAGGTAAAGGCGAACTGATCCTGTGAGACCTCGTCTATAAGAATACTGAAGAAGGCGTTAGCGAGATCAATGACAGCATACCATGTTCCCGAGTTCCCAGTAGCAATGTTTTCAATAAGGGTAACAATGTCCGGAACTGCCAAAGCAAGTGGTGGGGTATGTTTGTTCAAAAAGCGATCATCAACTGTCATTCTCGAGGAGCCATCCGGCTTCTGGGCTGGCCAAACAGGGCTATTAAAGGGTGATATTGCGGGCCTCACTACTCCTTCCTCTTGCAAAGCATCGATGGTGGCAGTAATCTCTTCTTGCCCTCCAGGGAGGCGATACTGTGGAATGCATACTGGTTTCGGGGGGGGCGGGGAGGCACCATCACAGGATCCCACTTAGCCCGACCCACTACTAGTCTTTTTGTAATAGTCCGAATTCCAAATACAAATCCCCCTTGGCTAGTATTAAGGGCAGTACCGGGCAACATATTAATACCCAGGATACACTCGTCAGTGGCAGCCACCGGGGCATGTAACCATATAGGGGAAGGGCCATCACCCACCGTAGCGCGGAATTTTATTTCCTTCGCCAGGGTGATCGCTCCTCCCATCCCCTCTATTTGAAATGTTGGTCCAGTCCAGAGGTCGGGGTTACCCAGAATCACCAAGTGCTCCGCACCGCTATCGACTAAGGCCAAATATTGGCGGTCATTACCCCCACCCCAATGGACTGAAATCGGTATGTAGGGCCGTGGGTCCCTGTGTATCTGCCGTATCTCAATGGAGTAGACACGGGGGCCCTGCCCACACCCTCATGCTTTAGTAGGGTTCGGGAGCTTCCAGGCCCACATGCCACTATTATCCATAAGAGCCTTTTTAACCATTTGTTGTATCTCATCACGGGTAACTGGAGCAAGAGTTCCCCTGGCTCGATAGGAACAGCAGTGGGAGCAGAAGGCACAGCTGGACCAGGAGGACTCAACAGCTGGGGATGATGTTCCCCTGCCTTCCTCTTATAAAGGGCATAAAGGACCGCAGTAGATTTCCCATCAATATCACTTTTAGGTACGCCTAACTTTAACAAGGTTAGAAAAAAAGTCCTTTCTTGTCGGTCCATTTTTCGTCCTGGTTGATTTAACCTGGGTGGTACGTGAGTGGATTTTACTTCCCAACTCTAAGTCTCTAAGTCCAGATAAGGCGTGCACCGCCTCAGACACAGGGTGCCCAATTAGCGGACTAGTTACGGACAGAACCAGTCCCCATACAGTGGGTTGGGCAGAACGAACCAATCGGGTATGCATTCCGGCTGTAAATATCTCTTCATCAGGGCTCCCCCCCCATGTACCCACAGCCTCAAACACCCTGCATACAAGGCAGAGGCCAGGGCCTGCTGACGAATTACTGCTATACCCTCCTCTGGGGTGCCCCAATTGTTCTGCAAATGTAAATCACAATCGATTGGTGATGGGTATACTCATAGCAGGGCATCCCCTATAGTGGCAAGTAAGTAATCCACCTCTCTTCCTCTACCCCGCAGCTCAGCAGTGACCCTGATATCAGTAGACAATGTTCCTAATCCCAACAATTCCTCAGGGGTTAAAAATACATTACCGCCCCCCCCCCCTGTTCCCAAACACGTAGGAGCCAGGCCTCCAGAGTTTCTCCCGCCTTTTTCCTATATCGATCTCCAATGGCAGCCAGCTCTTTTATAGAGAAGTCACGTGTCATTGACTGCTCTTGACCCCTGTTCCCATTTTGGCCACAGGGTCCTTTGCCCGGTGGTTGGGAGGAGGTCGAGGCCTTCCCGTCGAGGGGGTGGGCCATTGAGCATAAGCAGGGGTTCTGGTATCTTCCCCTGGGTCCTCTAGTGAGATCATGGGATCATCTACCTCTTCAATCTCGTCAGTTACATTCCACCCCTCTCCCTCTCCGTCTGTTTGGAAAATCTGCTGCCTTATAGGGCGGGGGTGAACAGCAGGTGGAGAGGGTACTATGTTAGGCACATGCTGAGGAGTATCTGCATTATTACCATGGTCATCTTTCCAGATATTCCCGTCCCATTCATCAATTACATCAGGATCATCGCCATTCCTTATCATGGCACAAATACGATGTGGATCGGGTTCTACACCATGCCTTTCTTTATCTGCACAGAGCTGCTGCCGGCATTTAATATTACGGCAGATCGTTTGGAAGTGCTTATCCTCCCATTCTTTGGCTCGGTCCTGACTGGTGCAAACAATCTCGCTCATCGTGGAACAGTGTTGTCGTAGGGCTTCTAGCTTCTCCTCTAGTTGCTCTCTCTTATGCTGAGATTCTACTTCTCGCTGAACTGATTCTGCTTCACGCTGAACGGAGTGGCGTAAGGCTGTGGCCAGCAGCCAAAAACCGTCCGTCAGCGTCCCCTTTTTAACAGGAAATTTACTTTCTCGAAGGAGAGTGGCAACCCGTTCTCCCAGAGGCGCACTTGATGGATCTAACTTCTCATCCCAACTAACGGGTGGTCCCAACAAAAACATGGTATTAGCCAACATGCCAAACCCATTGTCTTTGGAAGTCCATCCCGGAATCAAGAACTGCTCAGGGCTCACCTCTTTCTTTCGGCGAAACATCTCAAGATCAATCTTGCTCGCAGCGCCAATTGTCCTGGGTAAACTTGTACCTCTCACTTTGTTCGTTTTAGATTGGTCACAGTGTTTGAGCTACCGAAAGAAAACAGACACATACACTGAGAGCACTTCAGTTTACACAAGTCTTTATTACTAAATCTAAAGCTGAATTCAAGCTACAATATGCAAACCCTTCCCAATTATACTTATCAACGCCTGGACTGGTCCCAACTGCCAAAGCGAGGCAATGACTGCACACTTGTAGTAGGTTGTCTGGGCGGCCGGTAGCAGCTTCTCCACCTCCCCCGACTGGAACGTTGGTTGGAATTTAGAAGTTCTTCTTCTTGCTGAGAGATATTGACACTTCTTGGAGAGTCTCAAACTTCAGCAGTGGGACCATGGCTTATATTACCCAAAAGTTGTTTACTCATAGCTTATCTCCTTGAATAAATGATTTAATTATCTTCAAGGTCTCCTGACAGTCTGCGACCAACAAAAGCAAACTGCATCTCTGAGCCTCATGGTGGAATTTAGGTGTATCTACTAATTCGTATGCATCCCTGGGCCCCATAGTGTAAGTTAGATTGTCTTCCTATTCAACTGCATCTCTGGGCCCCTTGGTGGAATTTAGGTTATGTTTTCGGATGCAACTGCATCCCTTCTTGCATAAGCTGGTCTAAATCCTCCATTACACAAGCCCACACCTCTCAATTACACCGGTGCAACTAATTAACCTGGTATCCCTGTATGTCTTTGTAGCATGGGAGGAAAGCAGAGCACCTGGAAGAAATCCACATGGATATGGGAGAATCTCCTTACAGACAGGAACAGATTTGAACTCCGGTTACTGGTGTCGTAGTGTTGCGCTGACTGCTGCACTCTCCTTGTTGCCCATATAGCAAAATTGTGAAATCAGTTAATTTCATATCAGCAAACAATTAAAAGTGATGTCTTTGTGCAAAGCATTTATTGATCCAGCTGTTTCTAAAAATCTATTTCTACATTTCCTTCATAGATGGAAAACTATTGAACTTGCATATGAGCATTTCATGTGATGTTTGTGAATCTTGAGCAACTTTGGATCACCAAGTTATATCAGTTTGTCATACTTTCTGGATGACACTTAATATTACAGTTGTGTGCTAGTCAACCTTCTTTCCTCACCTGTTTTGGGGTCACTTGTTATGAATGAAGCAATTCTTGCTCCTAATTGAAGAGTAATTTTATCCATACATTGTTAAGATGATCATACCTTAATAGAAGTAGTGTGGGAACTACAGTCTATAAGATTCCGTTCTTGAAAAATGTTCCTAATCCAATTTCTTCATCAGAAACATCCATTTTCTCTGTTCCACTTGTATCATTCTTTAATTTCATTGAATAATTACTTTAATGAATAGAGTATATACTGTATCCTGTCATCAATGAATACCATGAAATATTTTATTATTGTTGTTACCAACTTGAAAATACTTTAAAATGTATGTGAGAAATTGTAAGGTTGGTTTTTTTTATCAGTCAAATCTGTTCTATATTTAATGAGTCAGCTGAGACTTTTTTTACTGACTTTTGTGTTGTGTGATACAATTAAGTTGTCTTAATCTACTCTTGATTTATCAGTAAACAAATATAAAATGTTTGTTTAATGAGTATACAACTTCAGAAAGGAAACTCGTACTTAGTGTTTTAAGATTGACCTTAGGAGGTTTAATGAATAAAATTCAAAATTTATACTGTTATATGGAGCAATTTGTGAAATAATTATTTTGCCACAATGCAGTGAAACTGGGAGATTTACAGAAGCAGATTGAAGCTTAGGATGTATGTTTTTATGTCCTTGCAATGTAAAACTATTCATGGCTTTTCAAACAATTGTTCATATAAATGCCAGAGTGTATTTCTGATGAATGTGTGGTTTCATTGGTTTAGTACATTTTACACACTGACATGTCACAAGTTACTTCAATCCACTGATTGCAGTCAAGCCAATGGATTGACACGAGGAGGGAGCATTAGTAGGAGCTTGGATGGGAGCTGCATGGCTGCCTGTCCTTAGACACACTCTTGCAGTGTGCTCCGGGGCACAGAATTCTGATAGAAGACTGGCAAAGAGAGACCTACACAAATGTGAGAGATTCTATTCTTACCATGTCTTTGGGTTTGTTGTACATTTGACACCTGAGTGCATACAGGCAATACAGAACAGTACCTTTTAAAATATCTACAATTATTATAAGCAGTTATGCATATTTTAAAACATTATGTTAGCTGAATACAAAGTAAATTAACTTTGTTGTTTTATCAACAACTGTACCTTTCCAAGTGATTTTAATAGCACACTGGACTTGTATCAGGTCTAACCTGGCACAACCTCAATGAACAGATTCCCCATTTTAAGAAATCTGAAGAACTCGGTACTACCTTATTGATCATAGTGTAGGTACTCTAGGGTCAGTACTAAGCTGAGGTTGATGGCTGGACTTCAGCCTGCATTTGGTTGTTTTGTGCTTCTGTCCGGTTTGATGCGTAAATGTTGACAGATTCAAGCAGCTTTTAATTGAAAGATTCAGGTTCTTACTTAAGTGAAAAAAATGGGTCTTCAGGTGTGTCTTACATAACAGGAGGGATTTAGGGCAGGCTTAGTTTGAGTCCTAGATGACTGAAATTATATATGGATTACACGAAACTAAAATTGGAGGTGTGTAAATCATTTGGATATACAATGTGGTTCAGGAGGCTGAAGAAATTAGGAGGAGTATGGTATTGGAGTGCAGTTGAGAGTTTTAAATCTGAGGGTTGGCTGGGCTGGGATTGCAGATAAAAAGTGAATTGGATTTTGTGCATGGTGATCTTGTAAATTCCAATTTTTGTTGTCGCTCGTATGCTGGTCATCTGTTTTCAATGAGTCACACAATCATCAGGGATGCAGCAAAGATATAGCTTGGTTGTCTGATAATGCTAATGCGACATATTAATTAGAAAACACCCATCCCATCTCTTAAGTGAGGCACAGTAAAACCACTGCAATCCGAATAGGTAGATGCCAGATAAATGAATTTTCCAGTTGCTTGAGATTGCACATAACATTACATGAATGGGGAACAAATAGCAAGGCGTGCCATTTCAACCTGTATATTTTACTTATTTATCTTCCGTGATTTTTGTTTCGCCAGTTGTTTGAATTCTGAATAACAGAGGTTTTACTGTACATGGTTTCTTTGTTAAGATATATGGAAATATTAAATTGAAGTAAATCAGCATAAGAAATTCAATTCAAACAAAATAAATGAATATTTAATACCATAATAGGAAGTAGAACATTTTGTTTTGATAATCTTAATTTGTAAATTTAATACTTGTGAATAATCCTGTGGAAAAACACTCATTTAACAGTTGGTTTTTGAAGGGAAACCATACTCTTGACCATAATTAATACAAAGCAATTCATAATCTATACTAAAAGGAATGTGTCTACAGTATATGCAATTTTTTTAATGAGGGCTGTCTTTAGATTTTCTGAACTGTCGAAGAATTATTTGCTTTATTGCTTTGACATGCAACAAAAATAGAATCTGTTTTTGCAAAATGCAAGAAGCTGCCAGTTTGATTGCATTCATGATTTGCTGCTTTAATAAAAATCTTTATGGCTCTTTACATATTTTAGCCATTCAAACCTTGGGGAAACCACTTTATTCTTACCACTTGTATGGACAAAAACTTCACAGTTTTCAATAATCAGAATCTGAATCAGAATTTATTGTCATGAACATGTGTCATGAAATTTGTTGTTTTGTGGCAGCGTTATTGTGTGCTGCAGGTGAAAAATTTACTAAAAATTACATTTTCTTAAAGACACTATTTAAAAAAAATAGTGCAAAAGAAAAGAAAAAAATTAGGTGAGGTCATGTCTGTGGCTCATTGTCCATTCAGAAAACTGATGGCAGAAGGGAAGAAGCTGTTTTTGCACAGGTGGGTACTTGTCTTCAGGCTCCTGCACCTCCTTCCTGATGGTAGCAGTGAGAAGAGGGCATGTCCTGTGTAGTGAGGGTCTTTAATTATAGAGGTTGCTTTCTTGCCACTTGATGGGGTGAATACTAATGGCCATGATTGCAGTGACCAAGTTCAAAACTCTGCAGCCTTTTCCTGACACGTATATGGGCTCCTCCATACCAGATAGTGATGCAACCAGTCAGAATGCTCTACATGGTACTGTGACAGAGTATACAGAGTACAGGTACACAATCCTTACCCAGAACCCCTGGGGGACAGTTTGTTCTGAATTTTGGATCCCTAACCCGCCCACCCGAGTTGCACTGTCATCTCTTCCCCGCCCCTCACCCAACCTAGTTCTCTCTCTCTCTCTCTCTCTCTCTCTTGGTTTTGGAGCTTAAATTGGGAAAAGTTTGTTAGAGTAGGTCACATAAAAACACTTTAAAACATCTTATTTGAAATACTGGAGCTCTGCTAATGCTAGACATATTGGCTTCTCACAGCTTTTGTAAGAGCTTTGAAGAGTGCTCAAGAGACTTCACTAATGTATTGTTGTTTACCAAAGGCAACAAATGAAAGCGCATGCTGGAGCCGCTGCTGTCTGGAAGGAGAACTTGTGGTTGTAAGAGGGTCATGTGGTTTTGTAAGTAGTGAGAGTCAAACAGGCTTTCTCTCAGAAAGAGACACACACACACACACACACACACACACACACACACACACACACACACACACACACACACACACACACACACACACACACACACACACACACACACACACACCTTGTGGTTCATGAAAGAGGAAAGGACTGGCTGTCTAATGTTTCACTTGGAATAAGGGAAACAAAAAGGAACTCTATGGTGACCTGAAAGAAAGTGGTTATCATCTGGAAAACCCTGATGGGGCAAGTTTCATCAGCAAGACACTGGAGTGACTGATGGAAATATATCAGTTGTGGATGTCCTGGAACAACAAATCTCTCTCTGATAACTGACAAGACCCTTCCTGAGCAGTAACCATTTACCTTTCAACCACCAAAGCCTGGTGAACTTTATGAATGCTAAATTCTGTGCACAGCATAAGAATTGCCTGCAACCAGTGAACTTGGAGGAATGAGAAGTGAGATTTGACTGTGACCCAAGGAACTTTTCTGAACATAAGCACAATTTACTTATCTGCGCTTAGAATTAGAAGGGGGTTAGGTTAGGTTAGATAAGTCAATAGAGGTAAGTTAAAGCTTGATTATATATTCATGTTTAAAGAAAATTAAAAGTAACTTTTAAGTAACCATTTGTCATGGTGAATATCTATTGCTGCTGGATTTTGGAGTCCTCTGGGCTTGTAACAGTACACCTGTATAAATTTACAAAAGTCTTTGGTGACATACCAGATCTTCTCAAACTCTTAACAAAGTATAGTTGCTGGTGTGCCTTCTTCATGATTGTATTGACATGAAAACCCCAGGATAAATCTTCAGAAATGTTGATGTTCTTTATCCTTTCCACTGATGACTCCTTAATGAGGACTAGCTTGTGTTCTCCTGGTTTTTCCTTTTCATTTATTTAGCAAATGTTACATAGGTAAATAAACATGAATAGAACAATAATCAAACTTGTATAATACTAGTGAGAGTAATGACAAAACCTATGTTACATTTTTTAAAAATACATGCAAAAAGATAAAAATAGAAACTTGCTATTCTACAAGATTGACCCCCTACATTCAGAGGCTGTTGGCAAAATAAACAGACCACTATCTGATAATGAAAAGAAAAATAAACAATGAGGTCAAAAATCAAAAATTAGTTCATCTTACAAATTTGGGAAATAATTAAGAAAAGAACCCCATAAAGAAATAAAATTAACTTTCATTACAGTAGTGGTACATCTAATTTTTTCTAAAGACAAACAAGCCATCATATCAGACACCCATGTAGTATGGGTGGGAGGGACAGCACCTTTCCATTTCATTAGTATGGCCCTTCTGGCAATCAAGGAAGCAAAAGCTACTACATGGAATTGTGAAGAATTCAATATCGGATCATTGGACTCACATATTCCAAACAAGGCAATAAAAGAAGATGAGGCCAAAATTAATATTAATATTTATCTTTAGATAGTGTACAAAATACGCCTTCCCAATAATTGAGAAGAGAAGGACATAACCAAAAAAAAACATATGATACAATAAACTATTTTCAGTTTTACATTTATCACATTTAAAAGGTAAGTTAGAATAAAATTTAGCCAATCGGGTTTTGGAATAGTGGGCACAATGTTGCAATAACGAATGTCTAGCACAGAGAGAAGATGAATGAACATGTTTCAGAATAGAATCCCATGTTGTCTCAGAAAATATTTGTTAGTAATCTTGTTCCCATAGTTTTTAAAAATTCCATCCAGGGAATTATCCCTAGATAGCAAAACTAATTCATATAGATGGTTTTCCCTTATTGATGTTCACAATAATTTCCTTAGTTTTGCTAATGTGGAGTGTAGGGTATCTTTTATATCATATTATATGTGATGTATCTTTAATAACATTATTCATTGCCCTCTATTTAAAAGCATACATATGTCTGGGAATAAATGTTATTGATGAAAATTTGGATTAGTAGACTTCTAGTTCATTGAGTCTATTAAAGACTTTAGTCTGTAGCAACGGTAAAGATACATCACCAACGTTTTGGGCTTGAGCCCTTCATCAAGGTGTGAGAGATGTTCCCTTTTTTCTGCATAAAGGCACTGTTTGGCCTCTTGAGTTTCTCCGGCATTTGTGTGCTTTTTTTTCTTTTAAGTAAAGAGAGAATAAGTTGCAGATATGATCCACAACCCAGTGTTTTTCTGTGGCCTTTTTCCAATGGTGAGTTTGCTTTTTTTAATCTCTTGATTTGTTGCAACATTGGGTTATGTCTTTGCCCTGTGCTTCTTGGCACAGATGGGCCTGGAGGATGAACTGCAGACATGTTAGTTTGACATCTGGTGGTTGGATACTGATAGATAAAATCAATCAAGATACGTTTCACAAACATTTCTTGGACTAGTTGACCACCTATTGAATGTGCCCAGAAGTATTGAACTGCACGTTTTACAAACATTTCTACGACTGATTCCACCTGCATTGAATTCGCCCATCGTTATTGAATGAAGATCTACCGGGACCAATGCCTAAAGAGGGGGCACAAAATCAGTGAACCGGTGAGGACTCAAAAGGCCAACATGGCCTGTTTCCGCTCCGTAAATGGTTATATGGTTAAGGCAGGAGAAACGTGGCTTTAGTCAGTAGTTCAAAATGCGTGAGTAATAGCTACGAATTGTATTGATGTCCTGCACATTTGTTTGCAAAATATTCCAAGACAGATAACTATGGAATGTGACAGCACAAAAGCAGGCCTTCTGCTCTCATAGTCTGTGCTAAACTATTATACAGCCTAGTCCTACTGACTTGCACCCAGACCATATCCATCTCTATCCCTCCCACCATTACCTGTCAAAATTTTTCTCAAAGGTCAAAATTGAGCCTGCATTTGCCAATTTAATTGGGCATGTGTATTCTTTGAATATGGTCAAATGCTTTGCCTGCAATGGAATTTCAATGCCTTTTTGGTTAAGTTTTGAATTTTCATACACATTAACAAATATGTGATAAACCACTTAATGTATTCTGTTTGTCGATTGTCAAAATATACTCAGTGTACATACAAATAAAATCATTCATACTCAGCATCTGATGCCTCGTGTCAATGCTCAACAATAGTCAGCCAACACTGATGGATTCCAGTTGCTTTTCGATGGTCACAATGTCCTGGTGAAACCTTTCACCATGCTCATCACTGGATGACCAAGGTCAGCTGGACAGAGGTGCAAGTGCAGAAAATAAATTTTCTATGACATGTGGCATTTCATGGTTTTGTATGCTTGAAGTAGGCTTAAAATTTAAAAGAAAATTACAACAATTGGTAATTTCGAAAAAAGCTGTATGTGATAGGAAAATTTTAAGGTTCTTTTTGTGATCACCAGCCCAAAATCCACAAAGTACACCCATAAGTATTCAGGAAGCTAAATCCTTGTTACGGGATTCCTAAAATTAAGTGCTGTTGATGCAGTTCATCCACTAAGAAAGTCTGTTTAGCAGTCAATTCCAGTCATTACATTGATAAATTCAAATAAATGAATTGTAATTAGTATTAAGATCCAAAAGTATACATGACCAAGCACAGGAGCATCCTGTTTACAGCTTCTGCTTTTAAAAAAAAACATTTGTTGCTGGGAGAGGGAAATGTCAGCATAAAATTGCACAGCAGAAGGAAGAGATAGTTTAAAAAAAAAATCCATCTGATATTTTGAGTTGAATTGTAGATTACTCGATAACTAATCTTGTTATTGAACAATTTAATATTTTTTTTATGGATGTTCTGAATGGATGCCAAAGTGTAACTAAATGTTATTTTCTTTTCTACTTAATCTCTGCATGTCCTGCTGGTTCATTTGAAATTCTATTAAATGCAAATTTGTTAGCTGGAAGCAGTTGACATGGAATTGAGCATCACAATTTGAATCATTGCTGGACAACTTGTTCCCACGTGTTGGAATAAAAGGAGTGAATGTCTGTCAATTATACTGTCAATCAGCATGCAATGTTGATTTGACACCAGCGTACCTCTTTTAAAGCTCAGGTTGCTAATTCATGCCCTCTTTGTGCAGAAAATTATATATTCAGCAGGAAGGATACTCCACTTTTGCAGCTCAGTTGCTGGTTAATTACAACTGGGGTTTGGTACGTTTTGACAAGCATTTGATGCTTTCTGTAGTTTCAAATTGTAACTGCCCATATCGTTTCATGTGGGAGGTGTGTAGAAATGTGAAGTTGTTATGAACATATGAAATTAAGTTATTTCTTGACTAATAAGCACAATTGATAAGGAATTAAGAGCGTAGCAAATTAAACTGTATCCGAGGCAGGTGTAGCAATTGACAAGCTCTCATTTACCATGGTCACTTCTGTGAGAGAGTTAAATTAGGTTTAGTACTGTATCCAGACTTTGGGACTTGACCATGGTTATTTGCTGCCTATTTTATGCATATCTGATGGACCTTCTCGATTCTTGCACATACAGATCTCACTCTTAATTTACAGCTTCTCCACCAAGGCAACCAATGTAGTGTACATAATTAATAGAGTGCTAGCGACACTTTTTTTTTGGAAAACTTTATTTAAAAGAATTTAGACAACTTACAATTTTTTGTATATATTAAAAAAAAAAACCTGACCACCCTCCCATCCCTTCAGCCAGCCAGCCCCCTTAAGGGGAGCCAAATATAAAGATAATATAGTGATTAAAAAGAATATTTCAAAGTATTTCTAAGTTCGTATACTCCAAATAAGACCATATTTTAACAAAAAACAAATAATTATTATGCAAATTACATGTAATTTTTTCCATAATAATACCATTTCTCAACGTACTATATTAATCTCCACATTATCCTTACAAGTACTAGCTACACATTTTCGTGCTACAGATAACACTAGACGTACAAATGCAATTTGAAATTTATCCAACCCTAGTCCTTTCAAAGAAACCATATATCCCAACAAAAAGATCGATGGGTCTAACGATAATTTAATCTTAAATAATTTTTCCAAAACCAATCTAATTCCTTCCCGAAATGGTTGTACTTTAAAACAAGACCAAACAGCATGTAGAAAAATTCCAGTATATAGTCCACATCTAAAATGAGAATCCTAATTACTAAATCCATATTTTTTTCAATTTCTCTGGAGTCAAATATAACTGATGTTAAAAAAAAAATTATAATTAACCATTCCATAACGTACATCCATCACTTTAGTTACATTATCATAACACATAACCTGGAAAAATATAGGTTAAATCACTTTCCCATTTAAGCTTAGATTTCTCCCATTCCCGTTTATCCATACTATCCTGTAACAATTGGTACATATCTGAAATATAATCTTTCTTAGGTACTGAAGAAATCAAAGACTCAAATTTCGTGAACATGGATAAATTCATCTCTTTACCATAATTATCTTTTATCAAAGCTCTGAGTTGATAATACACAAACAAAGAATTTACAGATATATCAAATTTCTCCCTTAATTGAACAAAAGAATGAAATTGGCCTCCTTCAAAACAGTTCTGAATTATCTTTATGCCCTGAGAATTCCATCTCTAAATGATTATTAAACATTGTAAAAGGAATAGGCTGGTTATGATATAACAGGGTTTGAATTGGTAATTTACCCTATGATCCTAAAACTCTATTTCTTTTAACCCATATAACAAATGTTTTAATACTGGCATATTACATTCCTACAATAAATCCACATTCCATTTAAATATAAACTGATGTATCTCAACTTCAGATATACAAGCCATTTCCACCTTTGCCCAATTCAGAGGTTAGTCCACATCCATCAATCTGCTAACAAATTTCAACTGAGCTGCATCATAATTTTGAAAGTGAGGTAACTGCAATCCACCTAAAGCATATTTCCATGTAAGTTTATGTAAAGCTACTTGGGCTAATTTTCCTTTCCATAAAAAACTCCTGCACTGCTCTATTCAGGTCCTGAAAAAAACCCTTTGTAAGTTAACATGGTATAGACTGAAACAAATATTGAATTCAAGGAAAAATATTCATTTTAACACAATTTACTCAACCAATTAATGTTAACAGCAAATCTTTCCATTTAATCAAATCCATTTCAATCCTTTTTAATAAAGGGACATAATTCAATTTATATAAAGACTGGTTGTCTGCATTTACTACCACTCCCAAATATTTAATTCTATTTGACCACTTCAATTTTATAATACTTTTATATTCTGAATAATCTCCATCCCCAACTGGCAATATTTCACACTTATCCCAATTTACTTTATATCCAGATAACTCTCCAAATTTTGAAAAACAATCTTGTAAATATTTCAAAGACTGTTCCGGTTCTGTCAAATATACCAGCACATCGTCTGCAAATAAATTAATCTTCTATTCATCCTCCATAATTTTCATTCCTTTAATCTTATCATTCTGTCTTATTGTCTGAGATAATGGTTCAAGAGCCAATGCAAATAAGGCTGGTGACAATGGACAACCTTGTCGAGTCGAACGCGTTAAGTTAAATGATAAGGATATTTGACCATTTGTCACCACTCTAGCAGATGGGTTTGTATACAAGGCCTTAACCCAGCCTATAAAATAAGGGCAAAAATTAAACTTCTCTAACACCTTTAACAAAAAATTCCACTCGACCCTATCAAAGGCCTTTTCCGCATCCAGCGCAACCACCATTGGATGGTGGTTGCTGTCTAAATGCATTGACTAAAATGTTATCAATCTAAGAATATTATCAGATACATTTAGATCAAACAGGTTTTATTAAAAATAGAAATGCATCAACTGAGGTAAATATTTGGCAAGTCTATTCGCTAACACCTTTGCTATAATTTTATAATCTACATTTAATAAAGAAATGGGTCTATACGAAGATACTTTCAATTGATCCCTATCTTTCTTAGGAATCACAGTAATTATAGCACTTGAACAAGATTCTGGTAACAACTGCTCCTCTGTTACTTGCTGCAACACATCTCCAAATATAGAGAATAAATCTTCATTAAATACGTTATAAAATTCAACAGAAAATTCATCATCTCCTGGCGACTTTCCATTTGGCATCTCTTGTATAGCCTCTAATCTCAAAATCCATAAATGGAGCTTCCAATTCTTTAACCTCATCCTCCCCTAAATTACTAATTTATCCTATTAGATAAATAGGATTGGATAGAACCACCATCCTGCTTTCCCTCAGAAGTATATAATTTTTGATAAAATGAATAAAACATCATTAATTTTCTGTGGTTTATAGGTAACTATTGAATTCCTTTTCACAGCATTAATAGCTTGTGATGTCTGCTCTTTTTTAATTGCCATGCTAATACCTTATGAGCTCGCTCACCCAGTTTGTAATAACTACGTACTGAATTGACATTCTCAGCCAAAAACAAAGTAATCTTCTCCTTAACAAAAGTAATAAACTCCGGTTTCTTCAATAGCATTGTATTAAACCTCCATCTATAAGACGACTGTACTACATCTGAAACTACACAGGAAAATAATAACGTAGAATGATCTGATATAATCCAACTTTTATACTCAACCTGTAATACTCTACCTTGCGGATGTGCTGAAACCAAAAATAATCTATTCCAGAAAAGGAATCATACCCAGAGGAATAAAAAGAAGAGTCTTTTTCTGTAGTGTTTCCTCACCTCCAAACATCAACCAAATTCAAATCCTTCATTAAAGCTCCTATTTGTGTTGTCACCTTTGATTTCCTTATACTTTTCGGAGATCTATCCAATAATGGATCCGAAACACAATTAAAATCTCCCCCAACCAAAATATTATTATTGTTGGCCTGATTAAGCAATAAAAAAGCCTCTGACATAAACCATTCATCATCTACATTAGGTGCATAAATATTTAACAAAGTATTCAGCAAAAATTTTACAATTAACCATCAAAATCCTCCCAGCATTTCCTTCAAACAATTCCAATTCAAATGGTAATTTCTTATGAATTAAAATCACTACACCCTTCACTTTAGAATAAAAAGATGGACAAAATACATGGCCAACCCACTCTCTCTTCAATTTCAAATGTTCTTTTTCAGTCAAATGTGTTTCTTGCAAAAAAGCAATATCAACTTTCATTTTTCTTGTTTAAGCCAAAACTCGTTTACGCTTAATTGTGTTATTCAAACCCTGAACATTAAAAGTTGTAAAATTCAAATTAGGCATTTCTTAATCTAATAATATATTCCACTACTATAAAATAATGCTCCCCTTTTAATTCCCTTAATATTTTACCCCCCTTATGTAAAAATTCAAAAAAAAAAGGAAAAAAAAACTAACAGTCCCCAAAACAAACTACTAAAAATGTAGTAGCCCCCTAAAAATATGGGTGTGGTAAAACCCACTAGTGGCAGATGACTAAAGGTCTCCGTGTCATCCACCCCACCATTCAGACTTTCACAAAGTACTGAAACAAAAATAATCAACCCAATGATTCCAGTCCCAATTATTGTTTCAGATCTTCAATATCAAGAAGACTTTATGTCAATTCAACTTTCTTCCCATTCTTTCCATGTTTTTAATTCTTCCCATTTCCATTGCCATTTACGCTCTTCTTAGGTGATAATAGTGGTGGTCGTCTATTTCCTCGTAAATCTGGAAATGATTTAGCAAAAATTAATGCATCATGATCATTTTCAAAAAATCGAGACTGAAAGTTCCCATAAAAAAACTTTCAACACGGCCGGATAACAAAAGGCAAATTTATATCACTTTCACCACAATACTTCTTTTGCTGAATTAAATTCTTGGCGCCTTCTAATAATTTATTGACTCAAATCTGCATAAAAAAAATTTTTTTATTCTGGACCATCATTGGAGCCTGATTCTGCCGTGCTTTCTGCACTGCCATTCGTGATATAATTTCTCTGTCCTTTTATTTCAAACACCGAATCAAAACTGTTCGTGGTGGTTGGCTTGGAAATAGTTTCTTCCTATGTGCTCAATCAAACTCCAGACCATCTGGAAAAAATTCCTTGCCCAACACCTCAGGAATCCAATTCTTAATAAACTTTACCAGATCAGAACCTTCTATATCTTCTGGAAGACTGAATATTTTTACATTATTTCTTCGACTCTGATTTTCTAATGAATCAGTCTTCTTCAATAATTCCTTCTTCTGGATCCCCCAATCCATGAACAAATCCTCCACTTGTTCCATTTTTTTCTCAATTACACTCCACTTGGTTCTTACATTCAAAAAAAGCTTCTTCAATCTTTTTAAAGTTATCTTGTACAGTGTCCACTAATTATATACATCTACTAACATCACTTTTAACCTCATTAATATCTTGCTTCATACAAGTCATTTCTTCACATATAGTGTTCATTTTAGTTTTCACTTCCATAAATTCTTGAGTCATCTGAGTAGACATCTGTATTGACATATTTTCCATTTGATGAGCAATCCCTTCCAAAATTGTGAACACAGAATCCAGGAATCCAGTCCAGGTTCCATCACCTCCCTTTGAGGCCTACCTTCTCTGGTCTCAGTCCCCATTTCTTCCTGTGTAAGTTCCTATGTTGTCGATCTTTCTTCCTCCTCTAACATCGTAGGTCCTCTTCCAGTGCGGCTGAGGGTCTGGACGCCCAGCCTCGTCAGCCCGCCGCTGTTCAGACTCCCCCACCGCCCACACCTTATCCAGTAGTTCCCGGACCCATGATGCTCTGTGCATGCCTGGCAAAGTTACCGACTACGCAGGTGCACCTTCTGACGCCACACTGTGTGCTCCCGGACTGCCAGGCAGCATTGTGGGCTCACGGGTCTGTCTTTGCTCGGCCTATCTGCCCATGCCCCTGGACTCATGGGGGCATGAGTCAGGGCCAGCCAAGCTCATCACTGAGCCAGCGCCATCTTGCAGTTGTGTGATTGGCGCCGGCGTAATACTTAACCGAGCAGGAGTCCTCTGAGGCTTGGGAACTCCAATCGACAACTCCGTGGCTTCAACTTGGTAAGTAGGTCTCAGTTCTTCAACACTTTTGTAAGGTAATTTCTTTTGCAATTGAGCTTTTGATTTTTTTTTCACGTTTGCAGCCATTGCAATCCTCCAATATCCCAAAGTCTGTAAATACTATTTTTAACCACTTTTACAAATTTTAAATTCAGGTATTTAGAAGTCTAACTGGGGGAAGGTGGAACCACACGTTTTCCTACTACACCATCTTGCCATGCCACCCTCCCCCCTGCTAGCGACACTTCTGACTGCTAGACGGAGTCACCGGAAAGTTGGTTGTAGCTTGGGTTGGATTGAAGATGATTGCCTTGTGTATGTGTGTGTTCTTTAGCTAATAAAGTACAGTTGTTTTTAAAGTACCCAAGTTTCTTTATTGCAATAAAAAGAAACATCACTTGGTACCAGGAGTGGAGGAAACACTAGGAGTGTGCAGAGTATGTGTCAGAAGTTATCAGCAGAGATATGGAGAGTGAAATGTATCCTGAATTTGGACTGGAAATGTTGATCATGAATAGAGGCTGTTCAAACAATGATTCATGCTGCAAGCCATTGGACTCTATAGTAAACCCAGTGCATGGAAGATTGCATTGCTACTTACCATGGTGGGACCTCAAACACTAGAGGTTTTCAATACATTTTGTTTTTCCTGAGGCAGAACAGGGCATGTTCGACAAGGCTATCAAGATGTTTGATGAACACTGTTTGTTGTGTACTTTCCCCTTTGGAAATAACATCACTGGAGAGGAGCTGTAATCACATCTTTCTTTATTCTAACATGGCACCACCCTGAAACTTACGTCACAATGCACCGCATACCTGACGTCATGCGTTCATGCAGGTTCCATAACACTCAAAATGATTTATACTTACTGGTAAATAAGTATAAAGTTAAAATTAATGATGCTGACACTACATAGAATTTAACAATAGCTTCCACTAATCGTGATAACTATAGATCCTGTGCTACTGAAACATGCAAAGTCTTATAGTCATCACCCATAGTCTTTTGAGATATATTGAATAAAGTCTTTAAGGCACTGTACAGTCTTTTAGATGTGCTGAAGGGCATCCTTCTCTCTTGGATCTTCTTGGAGATGAAGAACACTGAATTGCAGTATGACTTTTCAACCCTTTGGAGCAGATGACTTCTCACTGGCTGGCACTACTAGCTGTGTGTCCAGTAATGACTGGCCTCTTGCTCATGTGCCACTGGTACTGGGGCTTTCTCAGGGGTATCATTGCCTGGTTATGCCCAAAATGGAATGTCCAACAATATGTAATTTCCATATCTTGCCTCCACTAGTTCTGAATATGAACATGGACTTAGATTCTTTAGGAACACGCCTTTTATTCTCCTAGTAATCCTTTACTAATAGTCTTCCTTCAATTTCCAGAGCTCTTGATGGCTTGGATGTTGACCGTTGAATATGAAGTCCGATGTTTGGGTGCACTGCAGTAAGCCAGGTTCTCAAGTTGCATCCAAACGTCAGTTCTACCGGCATGCATTTTAACATAACATAACATAACAATTACAGCACAGAAACAGGCCATTAGGCCCTTCTAGTCCGCACCGAACCAAACACCCCTTTCTAGTCTCACCTCCCTGCACAATGCCCATAACCCTCCATCTTCTTCTCATCCATATACCTGTCCAACCTTTTCTTAAATAATACAATTGACTCCGCCGCCACTATTTCTCCCGGAAGATCATTCCACACGGCTACCACTCTCTGAGTAAAGAAGTTCCCCCTCATGTTACCTCTAAACCTCTGCCCCTTAATTCTTAACTCATGTCCTCTTGTTTTAATCTTTCCTCCTCTTAACGGAAATAGTCTATCCACATCCACTCTGTCTATCCATTTCATAATCTTAAATACTTCTATCAAATCCCCTCTCAACCTTCTACGCTCCAAAGAATAAAGACCTAATCTGTCCAATCTCTCCCTATACTCTAGATGCTTAAACCCAGGTAACATTCTGGTAAATCTTCTCTGCACTCTCTCCACTCTGTTTATATCCTTCCTATAATTAGGCCACCAGAACTGCACACAGAACTCCAAATTAGGCCGCACCAACGTCTTATACAATCTCAACATCACCTCCCAACTCCTATATTCCATGCAATGATTGATAAAGGCCAGCATACTAAAAGCCTTCTTCACCACCCTATTCACGTGAGTTTCTACCTTCAGGGAACGATGTACCGTTACTCCTAAATCTTTCTGCTCTTCTGTATTCCTCAATGCTCTCCCATTTACCACGTATGTCCTATTCTGATTCTTCTTACCATAATGAAGCACCTCACACTTATCAGCATTAAATTCCATCTGCAATTTTTCAGCCCACTTTTCTAAGCAGCCCAAATCCCTCTGCAATCCTTGAAAAACCTTCTTCATTATCCACTATTCCACCTATCTTAGTATCGTCTGCATATTTACTAATCCAATTCACCACCCCATCATCTAGATCATTAATGTATATAACGAACAACAATGGCCCCAATACAGATCCTTGAGGCACACCACTGGTCACCGGCCTCCAACCTGACAGACAATTATCCACTACCACTCTCTGGCCTCTCCCTTTCAGCCAATGTTCAATCCATTTGACTATCTTAAAATTTATACCTAAAGACTGCACCTTCCTAACTAACCTTCCATATGGTACCTTATCGAAGGCCTTACTGAAGTCCATATAGACAACATCCACTGCGCTACCCTCATCCACATTCCTAGTCACCTCTTCAAAAAATTCAATCAGATTGGTCAAACATGACCTTCCTCCCACAAATCCATGTTGAGTGCTCCTGATCAGACCCTGTCTATCCAGATGTTTATAAGTACTATCTCTAAGAATTTTCTCCATTAATTTACCTACCACAGACGTCAAACTTACAGGCCGATAGTTGCCAGGCTTCCTCCTTGAACCCTTTTTAAATTTTGTAATGGAGAACGGCGGTGTTCTGTATGATATCAGAAAGTCTGCAATTTTATGGTTCCATGATATTTTATATGACTTCTTTGCTTTCATTGCTCACTCAAATGTCTGCCCGAAGCGCTCCACTTCTCCATTAGTACTAGCATGGTAGGGTGCAGATAATATGTGTTACACATAGTTGCCTCACCAAACTGTTTGAAAGCATCTGACACAAATTGAGGTCCATTGTCTAAAACAAGTTCTATGGGTAATCCATACCCTCTGAACACACCTTAGAGTTCCTTAATTGTTTTCTCCGTTGTGGTTGACCACATTAGCACTACTATTGGCCATTTGGCATCAATAATAATCAGGAAATTTTCTCCCATGAATGGACCAGTGAAATCAATGTGAATTGATGGCTGCTTCCATGGGTTGGCTTCAGCCTGGGGTGCCTTTTGTTATATTTCTTGGCAGATGTGGCATCCCTGCACTATCTGTTCAATGTCACTGTTCATTGATGGCCACCAGACATGCATGTGTGCCAGCGCCTTCATCCAGACCATTTCTGGATGATTGGTATTGAGATCTTTTAGCATGGCCTCTTGCCATTTCTTGCATATGATTCCTTTTGTTCTCCACAACACGCAACCCTCTTCAATTGATATTTCATTTTGCTGCTTGTGATAAGCTTTCAATTTGAGGGTAATATTGTTGGCCTCTGGTCATTCATTCAAGGTGAAGTATAGAATCTTCAACAGTGTAGATTCGCTGTAATAGATAAGTGGTCAAATTGTTCCTGATTGATCACTTCGCCTTCCACCATCAAATTAATGTTCCCTTCCACCTGTTCTGTCTCAGGCAGAGTCAGACAATTCTTTAGGTCATAATTGTACGCCGCGAGCTCCATTGTCCATCTTTGAATTCTTGCCGCCGCTAACACAGGAATGCCTTTCTTCTGGCCTAAGATCAAGCTCAGTAGTTTATTTTCCATCACCAAAGTAAAATTCCTACTATATAGGTATTGGTGAAATCACTTAAGACCAAAGATTATGACCAGTCCTTCCTTCTCCAGTTGAGCATAGTCCCATTCACAGGCCATCAAAGAGGGGGAAGCGTATACCACACCTAAACCAACAGGTGAAGCATCAACAACAAGGGTCACTTTCTTGTTTGGGTTGAGGTCCATAGTTTCTTCAAGCGATTGAAAGCTTTGTCAGTTTCTGCATTGCTGCACTATTGGTTGAACAGATTGCACAGCGTTGACAGGTTAGGGATGTGCTTTTAATGATGATTAACCAAACTTAAAAACGGTTGTAACTTCACTTGAATCGATGGGAAATGTGCACTGTGGACGGTTTTGGTGACTGCTATATCCATCCTGACTCCTTCACGATCAATCGTAAATCCATAAATATACACTTGTCTTGACACAGTCGGACTGTAGCCTGTTCTAACCTGGCTAAGACTTTTTCCAGCTTTGTTAGGTGCTCTGTGTCCTCTGACCCGTAATGCTGATGAGATCCAGATAACATCCAACATTTAGTCTTTGCTGTAGTTTGTCCTTGACCATTTGAAATATCACTGGAGCTGATGATATCCCATATGGTATCCTTGTTTAAGTGAACAATCCCAGGTAAGTGATGATAGCCCAAGTACTTCCTAGATTTGGGGTCCAATTTAACTTTGACAAGTCAAATTTTGTGAACTTTTTCCCACCATTCAGAGCTTGAAATAATTCCTTCACTCTCGGAATGGGGTGTCCAGGAACTTGCAGCACTTGGTTAATTGTGACCTTATAGTCCCCACAAATTAGAATTTCACCATTGAGTTTTTTTTTCCAGCACCATAGGAGCTTCCCAGTCTCTGTTGTGGAGTTTCTTGAGTATTCCTTAGTTTATGGTTCTCAATTCCTTTTTTTAAATCGCGTCCTTGGCTGAAAGAACTTAGGTTTGGCTTCTGGTTCCAAATACAATTTTACCTGGACTCCTTGAATTTTTCCCAGGTTCTTCTCAAAAACTGTCTGATACTTTTGAAACACCTGTTTCAGCTTTGATTTCTTTGCTCCCACAGTTTGTACATTCTTCACCGTAACAGTTTCCTTCCAATCCAGTTGGATGTGTTACAACCAATCCCTTCCAAACAAGGCGGGTCCTTTTGTATCTACAATATAAAGGCGTAATCCTATCTTTGTCTGTCCCTTATACTCCAAGGAAAACTGCCTCAGGACCTTCGTGATGCAACCATCATCACCCACTACAAAAACAAAGGCGAGAAATCAGACTGCTCAAACTACAGGGGAATCACGCTGCTCTCCATTGCAGGCAAAATCTTCGCTAGGATTCTACTAAATAGAATAATGCCTAGTGTCGCCGAGAATATTCTCCCAGAATCACAGTGCAGCTTTCGCGCAAACAGAGGAACTACTGACATGGTCTTTGCCCTCAGACAGCTCCAAGAAAAGTGCAGAGAACAAAACAAAGGACTCTACATCACCTTTGCTGACCACGCCAAAGCCTTCGACACCGTGAGCAGGAAAGGGCTTTGGCAAATACTAGAGCGCATCGGATGTCCCCCAAAGTTCCTCAACATGATTATCCAACTGCACGAAAACCAACAAGGTCAGGTCAGATACAGCAATGAGCTCTCTGAACCCTTCTCCATTAACAATGGCGTGAAGCAAGGCTGTGTTCTAGCAACAACACTCTTTTCAATCTTCTTCAGCATGATGCTGAAACAAGCCATGAAAGACCTCAACAATGAAGACGCTGTTTACATCCGGTACCGCACGGATGGCAGTCTCTTCAATCTGAGGCGCCTGCAAGCTCACACCAAGACACAAGAGAAACTTGTCCGTGAACTACTCTTTGCAGACGATGCCGCTTTAGTTGCCCGTTCAGAGCCAGCTCTTCAGCGCTTGACGTCCTGCTTTGCGGAAACTGCCAAAATGTTTGGCCTGGAAGTCAGCCTGAAGAAAACTGAGGTCCTCAATCAGCCAGCTCCCCACCATGACTACCATCCCCCCCACATCTCCATCGGGCACACAAAACTCAAAACGGTCAACCAGTTTACCTATCTCGGCTGCACCATTTCATCAGATGCAAGGATCGACAATGAGATAGACAACAGACTCGCCAAGGCAAATAGCGCCTTTGGAAGACTGCACAAAAGAGTTTGGAAAAACAACCAACTGAAAAACCTCACAAAGATAAGCGTATACAGAGCCATTGTCATACCCACACTCCTGTTCGGCTCCGAATCATGGGTCCTCTACCGGCATCACCTACGGCTCCTAGAACGCTTCCACCAGCGTTGTCTCCGCTCCATCCTCAACATCCATTGGAGCGCTTTCATCCCTAACGTCGAAGTACTCGAGATGGAAGAGGTCGACAGCATCGAGTCCACGCTGCTGAAGATCCAGCTGCGCTGGGTGGGTCACGTCTCCAGAATGGAGGACCATCGCCTTCCCAAAATCGTGTTATATGGCGAGCTCTCCACTGGCCACCGTGACAGAGGTGCACCAAAGAAAAGGTACAAGGACTGCCTAAAGAAATCTCTTGGTGCTTGCCACATTGACCACCGCCAGTGGGCTGATCTCGCCTCAAACCGTGCATCTTGGCACCTCACAGTTTGGCGGGCAGTAACCTCCTTTGAAGAAGACCGCAGAGCCCACCTCACTGACAAAAGGCAAAGGAGAAAAAACCCAACACCCAACCCCAACCAACCAATTTTCCCCTGCAGCCGCTGCAACCGTGTCTGCCTGTCCCGCATCGGACTTGTCAGCCACAAACGAGCCTGCAGCTGATGTGGACTTTTTACCCCCTCCATAAATCTTCGTCCGCAAAGCCAAGCCAAAGAAGATACTCGATGTATATTTTACATTTTCCTAGAACTTTGACTTTGACACTATGTTCGGCCATTCCATTTCTATTTTGGGCAGTAGTTTGTTTTTCAGACCTTTCGACATTAATAACACAGCCACCACTGTGTCGAGTTCCATCTGGGACAGGTTCATTGTTAACTTTAATGCAAAGAAATATTTCTGACCTGCAATCAACTACACCTCGGATGTACATCACTGCCAATTCTCCGTTATCCTCGGAGGCGCGCTCACTGCTAGAACTTTTGTTTCTCCTGAGGCTTTTTATTTGGAAGATTGCTTTTTTATACTTCAATTCCTGGTTTTTCTTCCCTTGGTGACCCTCTTTTTCTCTATATTCTTTCTGTCTTGGACACTTTGACTTGATGTGTCCCTCCTTGTCACACAAATAACACTTGCCCCTTTTGTGATAACAGTTATCAGGGCTGTGGTTATTCCTTCCACAGCAGAAGCATTCTCGCCCATCCATTCTCTTCACCACCTGTTCCCCTTCTCCTTTCTTTCTGCTGCCGAACACGTGCTTCCATCTTGCTGCAGCCATCATGCTTCCTTTTTATCCACTCACTTTTCACTTCTGACGTACTTTATCCAAAATCTTGTAGATCCCATAATATGGAGTTTATCCTCGTCACCACTTTGTCCTTTAGAAATAACAACACTGAAGAGTAGCTGTAAGCACGTCTTCCTTTATTCAAACTTGCTGCCAGTGAAAATGAAGGCATAGTTGTAGCCAGAGTGTCTGGACACACACACAAACAAAATAAGATGCAGGAAACAATGAAGAGACATTCAGTTGTAAACAATGCGGCACTCAACAAGCACCAAAACGATGCCCAGCCTGCAATAAGGGCAAAGGGCAGAATCACTATGCAATGCAATGTTTTTCCAAAGGGAAACAAAACAGAAGTGAAAGAGTGCATACTGTACACGCTAAACAAGGAACTTCCCTCAGGGATACTCTTTATGTTGGCATAGTAGTGCAGGTCGATTATAAACAAAGAGACACTAAACAGCCATGTGTGAACAGTGTCGAACAGGATAAGTGGACTGTGTCATTGCATACAAATGGAGCAAATATTCCTTTCAAGCTGGGCACAGGGGCAAAGGCCAATTTTATCTGTGAGCACAACATCAGGACAATGAAAATAAAGCCAAACATCCATGAAAATCCTGTACAGCTCAAAGCCCTACAATGGACAGAGCATCAGCATGCAAAGTACATGTAAACTCAAGGTGAAAGTTAAAGATAAAGAACACCACCTCAGGTTCACAGTATTCACAGATGGACATGAATCACTGCTTGGTTTCAAAGCATATGAAATCTTAGACCTAGTCAAGAAGGTGCAGCACATTAGCAGTGCTAATGCACGGAACAGCATGGAGGAAATACTGGATCAATTTTCAGGCATCTTCAAGGGGTTTGGAGTTCTGCCATTCAGATGTAGGAGGACACAGCCAGTGGTGCATGCCATGAGGCATGTTCCAGTGCTACTAAAAGTAAAGGTCAAGCCGGAACTCAACTGAATGGCATCATTCGGGTTCATAAAGAAAGTGGAGGAGCCCACAGAATGGGTGAGTTCAATAGTGTGTCAAAAAGAAGAATGGTGGCCTAAATGTGTGCTTGGAATCAAAAGACTTGAATGCCAATATAAAGAGGGAACATCATCAGATTCCAACTAGGGATGACATTACAAGCAAGATGGCCAGTGCAAAATTTTTCACTAAATTGGATGCATCCCACGGCTTCTGGCAAATAAAACTGCTGAAGATAGCACGAAATACTGTACCGTTTGGCCGATACTCCTGTCTGAGGATGCCTTTTGGAATTTCCTGTCCCACAGGACAACGGAGCACATCATAGAAGGCATAAATGGGTACGAGGGTACATGGATGACATGATCATATGGGGATCCACACAAAAGCAATACAATTAAAGGCTCATCAAAGTGTTACAATGCATACAGAAATATGGATTAAAGTTAAACAGAGAAAAATGTCAGTTTGGAGTGAAGGAAATCACCTTTTTGGGAGATAAACTGTCATTGACAGGTGTAGAGCAGACAAGAGCAAGATGAGAGCAATTTTAGAGATGTCCAGATGCACTGAGCAAAAAAAAAGCATATTGAGATTGCTGGGAATGATCAATTTCATTGGTAAATTCATACTAAACCTGTCTTCCAAAACAATGTACCTAAGGAAGCTGTTGCAGCACAAATGTGAATTCAAATGGACAGACAACCACAGGAAGAATGGGGATGACTGAAGACCATTCTAACTAAAGAACCAGTACTTTTGATGTTATTTGATGTATCCAGAAAGACAAATATCTACAGATGCTTCAAAAGATGGAATAGGTGCCAAATTATTTCAGGCTGTGGGAGAAGATTGGAGGCCAGTGGCAAACGCATCAAGGATGATGAGAACATCTGAATTTTGAAACGCAGAGATTGAGAAAGAGAGTCCAGGTTTGGTCTATTGACTTGAGAAACTCCACAGTTATGTGTATGGTCTACCAACTTTCATGGCAGAGACAGACTATAAGCCATTAATAGTGATAATCAAGAAAAATCTCAGTGAGATGTCACCACAAATCCAAAGACCGATGATGAAGATACAATATTATAACTTTGAATTGGTGTACAGACCAGGGAAACTTGTTACGTTGGATGATGCATTATCCAGAGCAATAATGCAGTGCGAAGCACACAATGAGAGTTCCCCAGAGACTGATGTGAATCTCCACGTGAACCTGATCACTAAATCTCTTCCCATACCTGACATGAAATCCAAGCAGTTGCAGCTGAAACAGAAAAGGAAACAGTTCTACAGAAGGTCATGAAGAATCTGAATGAAGGATGGTCTAGAGGTGAATGTCAGCCATCCTACGACATCAGAGCTGAGCTGAGCTGAGTATTGTAAATGGGCTTCCTCCCAGACAGAATAGAATTATCATTGCTCAATCTCTGTGACAGGAAATACTGAAAAGGGTGCATGAGGAGCACCTTAGAATGGAAAAATGCAAGAGAAGGGCCAGAACTGCTGTTTATTGGCCAGGGATAAATGCCGACATCGACAGGATGGTTTCAAGCTGTGAGACCAATTTGAAACATCACGAAAAGCAGACAAAGGAAGCCATAATAATAACTCACTTAACAGTAGAACCATGGCAGAAAGTTGGGACTGATTTTTTTCACATTTTTTTTGAATACTTTATTTTAGAATGTTCATACATGAAGTATATAATCATTTATATACATCCATCGTATTAGTAAAGATTAGACCTGAGTAAAGGAAATATACCCCCTCCCCTTAAGACTAAAACCCTCCCTAACCCCAATCCCCCAAAACAAAATCTATCATTACTTACATATTTTTATATTATAAAGTAATGTGGCGGCCCGCAATTGCGGAGTTCAGGCCGGCACATTGCGCAGCAGTAGACGCGGAAAGAGATTACTAAAGCGACTCCCAAGACAACAAACCGGCAGGGGTAAAAGCTGGAGTAGTACAATACCAGCAGCCCTAAAATGATACTGGCCAAGCTGCCCAGCTACACATCAATAACAGGCTGGGAAAGAAGGGTATTCATGTGCAAGAATGTTCCCGCCCATTATTGTTATTCACGCGGCTGATGCCAGCCAATCAAACAAATGGCAGGAACTCCAACTATATAAAAGGAGCCTTTCCAGCCTCAAAAATATCTCAGAGCTTAACCTCACACACTACAAGTGTGTGTGTGTGTGTGTGTGTGTGTGTGTTTCTTTGTAGCAGTCGGCTACAATTGGTGACCCCGACGGTTTAGAAGGAATCTAAACCTAGCAATGGAGAACGAAGCAGCAGTCAGCACAGTTGGCCTGAAGCTCCCGACCTTCTGGACAGTTCGACCCGGCATGTGGTTCGACCTGGCGGAGGCTCAGTTCCAGATCCAGGGCAAAGTGATGGCCACGACGGATGGCCACCAAGAGAGCCTCCTGTACATCTGGGATCGCCTGTCCAGCAGACGCTTCCTGGTGGATACAGGAGCAGAGGTTAGCGTGATACCTCTGACAGGGTTGGACACTAGGCTAGCAGGACCCACATTGAGGGCTGTGAACAACAGCAGTATACGGACGTATGGCACTCGTAGGGCCGAGTTGCAGTTCAGGGGCAGTCACTTCTCATGGGAGTTCACGCTGGCCGCAGTGAAACAACCATACCTCAGAGTGGATTTCCTGCGAACCCACAGCCTCCTTGTGGACCTTAAGGATAAGCGACTCTTCCACACCGAGACCTACCAGACTATTGCACTGAGGGGCACTAGGTTTCCGGCAATGCACCTGGACTCTGTCCACAGCTCGGAGAATGAGTTGTCCAAGGTGCTAGCCGGATTCCTGGCAATCCTTTCCCCTCAGTTCACAGCGGAGATGCCTTGACATGGCATCAGACATCACCTCCTGACTAAGGGCCCACCTCTTCATGCAAGGATGAGATGATTTCCCCCTGAGAAACTTCAATTGGCCAAGGAGGAGTTCAGCAAGCTCGAGGAGTTGGGTGTTTTTGATGGTCAGACAGCCCATGGGCCTCGCCCCTGCACATGGTGCCTAAAGCAACTGGGGGCTGAAGACCATGTGGCAACCATCCCCACTCAACGAAGCCACCAACCCGGACTGTTACCCCTTGCCACACATCCAGGATTTTGCAGCAAAGCTGCACGGGACAACAATATTCTCAAGAGTGGACCTCGTGCGAGGATAGCACCAAATCACGGTGCATTCTGATGACATCCCTAAGACAGCCATTATCACTCCATTTGGGCTGTTCGAGTTCCTGAGGATGCCATTCGGGCTCAAAAATGCGGCACAGACATTCCAGCGACTGATGGACACAGTGGGCCGAGAAATGGACGGCACTTTGGTCTACCTGGACAATATCCTTGTGGCAAGTAGAACCCAATAGGAACACCTTCAGCACCTCTGAAATTTCTTCAGTCCTCTTCAGGAGTTTGGCCTCACCATCAACCTGGCTAAATGCCAGTTTGGCCTGAACACCTTCAACTTCCTGGGCCACAGGATTACAAAGGACAGGACCATATCACTGCCTGACAAGGTAGAGGCCATCCACAGCTTCCAGAAGCCCAGTACAACCAAAGTACTGCAGGAGTTCGTGGGGATGATAAACTTTTATCGCAGGTTGATCCCAGCATCTGCCCAAGTGATGCGACTTCTGTTCATCCTGATGTCCGGCAAGGAGAAGGACCTGACCTGGGAAGATGAATCCGCACGTGCATTTGTGGAAACCAAGGAAGGTCAAAACTGCATACTTGACCCACCCCAGACCAGATGCACCCACAGCCCTCACAGTCGATGCCTCATGGAATAGTGATTGGTGGAGTTCTGGAGCAGCAGATAGAAGGAAGTTAGTACCCACTAGTTTTCTTCAGCAAACATCTGTGGCCCCCTGAACTAAAGTACAGTGCTTTCGATAGAGAGCTGCTGGCGCTATTCTTAGCCATCTGCCACTTCCAGTACTTCCATGGCTTTTACGGACCACAAACCACTGACTTTCGCCCTGGTTAAAATCTCCAATACCTGGTCAGCCCGCCAACAGAGACACTTGTCTTACATCTCTGAGTACACCACTGATGTCAAGCACATCTTGGGCAAAGACAACGCGGTCGCTGATGCCTTGTCAAGACACAGCATCCACTCCCTGGTCAACTGTCTGGACTTCGCAGCACTGGCTGAGGCACAGCAGCAGGATAACAAGATCCCGCAGTACAGGTCCGCTGTCACAGGGCTTCGGCTTTGGGAAGTTCCAGTCGGCACAGGAACTACCCTTCTCCTGTGTGATGTGGTCACCGGGCAGGTTCGACCTATTGTCCCCACGGCATGGAGACAATGAAGTACATCTGGCATGGATTGCAGAAACAAGTCCGGGGGTGGGCCAAAGTATGTACGCAGTGCCAAACAGCCAAAGTGCAGCAACACACCAAGGTCCCCTCACAGCCTTTCGAGCCAAGAGAACACAGGTTTGACCACATTCATGTGGACATAGTGGGACTCTTGCCAGTCTCTCAGGGTTTCTGCTTTCCTGTTCACAGTGGTCGACCGCTTCAGCCGGTGGCCAGAAGCAATCCCCCTAGACGACACATCCACCAGGTCCTGTGCCAAAGCACTCCTCTTGTCCTGGATTGCAAGATTCGGACTGCCGCAGCACATCACTTCTGACTGAGGCACACAATTCACCTCCAGTTTGTGGACCAACATTGACAACCTATGGGGTGCTCAGCTACACCATATGACGGCATACCACCCGCAAGCCAACGGCATGGTGGAGCGTTTCCACAGGCACCTGAAGACCACCCTCATGACCAGACTCAAGGGCCTCATCTGGGTGGATGAGCTATCATGGGCACTACTGGGCATCCAAATAGCACTGAAAGAAGACCTCCATGCATCCTCTGCTGAACTCATCTATGGAGCCCCACTCATGGTTCCCGTGGATTTTGTTCCACAGGCCAGATGGCAGCAGGAAGAGACAACCACCTTCGTGGACAGGCTGCGTGAAAAGGTCGGTAACCTAGCTCCAATCCCACCCTCTAGACACGGACAAGCCAAGTCTAAGATCCCCAAAGAACTCGAGGACGGTGAGTACGTGTTTGTACGCAGAGGACCCCACCGTTCACTGCAGAAGCCATACGAAGGTCCCTTTCAAGTTATCTGGAACAATGGAGCCACCTTTGAGCTGGACATCGGTGGTAAATCAGAGGTCTTCACTACAGATAGAGTCAAGACTGCCCACACAGTCCCAGCAGAACCCGTGGAGACACCATCTCCACAGGCAGACTACAAAAGATTTTGGGGACTATACCTACGGACACTATAGACTGTAATGCTGGTTCTGGTGGGGGGGGGGTGTGGTCTTGTGGCAACCCGCAATTGAGGCGATCAGTCCAGCACGTTGCACAGCAGCAAACACAGACAGAGATTGCTAAAGCGACTCCCAAGACAACAAACCGGCAGGGGTAAAAGCTGAAGCAGTACAAAACCAGCAGCCCTAAAATGGTGCTGGCCAAGCTGCCCAGCTAACAGACCAATAACAGACTGGGGAAGAAGGGTATTCACATGCAAGAATGTTCCTGCCTGTGTTATTGTTATTCATGCAGCTGATGTCAGTCAATCAAACAAATGGCAGGAGCTCCAACTGTATAAAGGAGCCTTTCAAGCCTCAATAAATCTCAGAGCTTAATCTCCTACACTGTGAGTGTTTGTGTTTCTTTGTAGCAGTCAGCTACAGTAACATATTAAACAAAAGGAAAAAAAAAGAAACTAGAAAAGCTACTGGATTGCACTAGGATATGCCATGGGGCTCCAAGGACTTTAACTGACAGACTATTTTCAAGAATTCCAGAACTTTGCAGAAGAGTATGATTTTTGACATGAGACTTCAAGTCCTCTGAATCCACAGTAAAATGGTAAAGCAGGTAAAGGAGTTCATATAGTTAAACAGTTGTTCAAATCTGTATCTAGCTCTATTGAGTTACAGAGCTTCTCCACTTGAACATGGTATGTTACCTGCTGAGCGTCTGATGGGATATAACTACAGTTCCCCACTCTTTAGACCTAAAAAAGAACAGGGATGTTGAAGATGTTGAATGGAAACAAAGGCATCTGCAACAGAGACAAAAGGCAAACTTTCACAACTCAGTAAGAAGCTTAGGGCCACTGGCACAACATGACACATTGAGACTCGGAGATTCCAACTCTTGGAGGAAGTAAATCTAAGATCATACACTGTCAGAACAGAGGATGGTCAAATACTAAGGAGGAATAGAAAGATCCTGCTGAACACGCAAGAGGCACTGCAGGAACAGACAGATTCAGAAGATCCACCCTGCACATCAACAGAGAAAACACCATGAGTGCAAGACAGTAGTGGACCAGCAGAGCTGACACAGGTACCTGTGTTAAGAAGGTCCACACATGTTGTCAAAGCACCTGACAGGCTGAATTTCTAAAAGAAAAGGAACTGCACACTTTAAAAGTTTGTGCTGCTGATGTTTGTCTTGAACTGTAAATTGAAATAAATACTGTATTAGTGTGTCATGTTAGATTAAACATCTCAAGGAAAGGGAATGTAGGGATAGACTGCTAGTGACACTCCTGACCACTAAAGGGAGTCGGAAATGAGTTGGTTGTAGCTTTGGTTGGATTCAAGATGGATGCCTCCACATAGTGTGAGTTCTTTAGCTAATAAAGTATAGTTGTTTTAAAAGAACCCACATTTCTTTATTGCTTAAAATAAGTCTTGAAGCTTGTTCTGCCCAATATTTTATGAATGCCCCAGTTCAGATGCACGTGTACAATTGTCAGTATTGAGTGAAATCACAGTGGGTCTAAACTGTAATAAGAGTGGCTCATTATAAATTGTGCAGTCTGTTCAAATTGGAGCTATCCTTGACACCACACTGGCTCCCAGCTGATCCGTGCAGCCTCTCTACATTTTAGTTAACATTGGCTGGTGGTGATGTATTTGTGAAGAAGCAACATTAAGTCGATAGAGCAGCCATAAGAGTTGAATTAGGCCATTCGACCCATCGAGCTTGACCTACTATGGCTGATGCACTAACCTTTTCAACCCCATTCTCCTGCCTTCTCCCTGTAACCCCTGATTCCTTTCTTGATCAACAACCTAATAAGTCCATAAGAGTGGAATTAGGTCATTCAGTCAATATGTGTGCGTTTCCCAGCATTAAACAAAAGCAGCTTTCAAAATTAGATCCTTTCTGTCTTTAATTAAATGGATTCTTGCTCAACAAAATCTGCTTACTTTCTGATTGGCACTGAGCTTGATTTCTAAGTAAATCTGTTGTCACAAATGCTAATCATCTATGATTATTCTGGTATTTTTGTAAGATAGATGAAGTTAATTAGATATTTTGTTATTGTACAATATAAGCAGATTTTAATAAACAGAGTCCTTTCCAATTAAACCATGCTTTGAGGCACAACTGTATCAACTTTGGAGAATGAATGGAAATTATATTTCTTGATATTCTTTTCTATTCTGAAGAAATAGACCATAAGACATAAAAACAGAAATAGGCTATTTAGCCCATTAGGTCTCCCCACCATTTACTCATGAGCTGACCCATTTTCTGCTCAGCCCCACTGCTCGTTCTTCTCCCCATAGCCTTTGATGGCCTGGCAAATCAAGAACATATCAATGTATCCCTTAAATGCACCCAATGACTGTATTACCGGGGCTGCACGGTTGGCGCAGCGGTTGGCTCATTGCCTTTACAGCACCAGTCATTGGGTCCAAGTTTTGAATCCCCATGTCTGTGTGGGTGTTCCCTGGGGGTTCTGGATTGCTCCTACCATTTGGAACATTCTGAGGGTTTAGGTTAATAGGGTGCAAATTAGGCGACAGACTCGTAGGCTGAAATGGCCTGTTACCGTGCTGTATGTTTAAATTTAAAATTTATATTTACTTGGCCTCCACAACCACCTGTGGTAACACATTCCATAGATTTAGCACCCTCTGGCTAAAGAAATTCCTCTACACCTCTGTTCTAAGTGGATGCACTTCAATCCTGAAGTTGTGCCCTCTTGTCCTAGACTCTCCCACCATGGGAAACAACCTTTGTACATCAACTCTGTCCATGTCTTTTGAAATGTTTCAGTGAGATTGCCCCTCAATTTAAGCACACAAATTTTTTTTTGATCATTGGGACAGGTTGTGTAAACATCGTGAGAGAAAAAGAAAATAACTATGATTTCAATTTTTGGTCCATTTATCTTTGACTGAATTCTGGTTTTGAAAATCTTTATTAATTGCCTTTTTATTGGTGGAAGACACTCAATTTATTTCACTGTTGCTTTATTGAAAATATTTTTGAAATAGATGATTAGGGAATTTGAATATCCATTACAGCTCAAGGATAATTGCAGGCTTATTTGATGTGATCCAATGTTGGTTGCCCATAGTCTCATTATTATTATTGATGTTAAATTGATGTTTAAAATGTTTCATATTTATTAAACTTGTCTTTATTGATATCTTTCTTCTAGAATCCTTTTAAAAAGAATCAAGATAATAGCAATATATAAAAAAAAATACTAATTTGTTGATGACCAAAAATGATAAAATGTCCCAAATTTAATTGGTTCTTTAATGCATCTGTAATAGTTGATCCTTCCTGTTGAAATGATAGTGGTTTGTTATCGAAAGTCCTTCAACTTCTCGAATGAGATTACATTTGTTATCTGTTGATAGTTTTCTAAAACAAGCATACAAGCTCTCAATATTCTGGAGGAACTCCTGAAATTTTGAATAAATCCTTGGAGTAATAACTATCAATATCACAACGCTGTGGAATGCATGGCAAGCAGGAATATGTTTACCAACAATGGTTTAAGGTCCTAAATTTTTAAATTTAGACATACTTCTTGCAGATCGGAAGTTGCAAGTACAAATAAAATGCACCCGTTTGAAATAAAATCATGGATGTAGACAGTCCCCCTTCAACTAGGATTTAAAGCCTCACTTTACAAGTGTTTGCAACAACTTATTTCATTATTAGATTGTAATCATATTACAAAATTCTGAATTATGTGTGTATAAATTATTAATTGACTTCATGTGTGCCTGTCTATGTATCTCAGCAATGTCATGAAATCTGTTCTATCTTGGGATTTGAAAGCTGAGGGTGCTTCAGCTTTCTATGTGTGCCTGGGAGCTCAGCTGCAGACCACCATGGCACAGGTAACTGGATGCCGAAGGAGAGCAATGGTGCTATTTGAGAGAAAACTGTTGTTCCAGATTCATTCCAAAGTCCAGAAAACAAGGGCAAACAATTTCAATCACTCCAGCTGCATTCTGTTCAAAGTGAAGCTCAGTTTAACCATCACCATGAAACCAGTTGAAAGTTTTGCCCTTGCATAATTTATCATTTTTTTTCACATTTACAGTTGTGCTTTCTTATTTATCAAAAGTGGAGATCTAGACATAAATAATTACTTTCATTAATTATGATATTTTATTTAAAATGCATACTTTTATTGAATCAATTATTTTGAATTTAAATGACATATTTCAGGAAGTTGGAAAAACTAAACAAAAAAAATAGATTAAAGAAACACTGTAAATTTTTGGACATCATTATTCAATTGAGAAGTTTTGTGGAGCACTAAGGATTTGAGTTGATATGACTTCTGTGAACAAGCAGGAAGGTATCAGATTAAAGGGAGCAAGTTAAAATAAGCCAATGGTTTATCTACTTGTAAATGTACCATCTTCAACTCTGAATTGTTATTTTGTTGTGTTTGGCAGGTAGCTGAGCTGTTTCTCTGAAGCATATGTGAGTTGAATAACTTTATTCAAATTAGATTGTTGTCACCTCAGTTGAATTTTAAGTCTTGAGCAAAAAATTACTGAGCTTTCATGCCAGACAAAATTACATTGGCATATCTGATGACGAACAAGTTTTTTTAATGGTACTGTAAGTCTGAAACTTGATGAAATATTGGATCCATTCCTCACAGTCTATCTTTCTCTCACACCTAAAAAGACTCTCCCAGAACCTCCTTTCCATTGAGGTACTCAATTTTTTTCAAATTTGAAATTATCCGATTGTACAAGTACGACCAGACTAAACAACCTTCTTCCATCCTCAGTGCAAAAACATGCCAACACACATAGTCAATTCATATTCAGTACATATAAATAAATATTGGTAAAGATCCCATTATTATCACATAATGCTACATTTAGAATGTAACATACATAAAAATTTTTAAACTTTGTCAACCATAAGGAAGATAGAAAGTTGCCACTTTGTCCAGCACACCTCACAGAAATAAGGCCCCAGCTAGGAACAAACTTGCCACCCTTGGTTTACAAGACCAATGCTCTAATCACTGAGCTATCAGAGCCTCTAACCTATTGTTAAGTAAATAGTAGAGTTACAGAGGGTTTGTATGATCAGTTCATCAGTCGTTTAGCAGTCTCCTAGCCTGTGGAAGAAGCTTTTTCTCAGCCTGGTGGATCTGTCTCTGATACTTCTGTATCCCTTTACTGACAAGAGTAGCTGGCAGATGGTGTGTGCTGGATGGTAAGGGTCCTCAATTATTTTGTGAGCCCTCTTCAGGCAAAGATCCCGGTAGATCATGGCAAAGAGCGGAGGGAGATGCCAGTGACCCTCTCTGCTGGTCTTATTGTCTTGTGGATTGACCTCTGATCCATTTCTCTGCAGCAACTATACCACAATGTGATGTAGCTGTAAGGGCACTCTTGGTGGAGCTCCTGTAGAAAGTTGACAGGATGGTGGCCGGTAGTCTTGCCTACCTCAGTCTTTTCAGGAAGTGCAGTCGCTGTTGCACCTTCTAGACAAGAGAGGAAATGTGTGTCCAGGATAGGTTACTTCTTAAGTGGAATCCAAGGAATTTGGTGCTCCCTACTCTCTCCCCCACTGAAATATTAATGTGTAGTGAAGGGCTGTCGTCCTTGGTCCTCTTGAAGTTGATAATCATCTTCTTTGTCTTGTCCGTGTTGAGACTTAGGTTGTTAATTCTCGCACCATTTCACAAGATTTTCCACCTCTTCTCTCTCATGCGACTCGTCATTGTTGCTGTTGAGGCCAACTACCGTCTTGCTATCTGCAAACTTGATGATTCAGTTGGAATTTGTTACCACGGATGGTTGGAACTGGATCTGGGGTTGCATCCGTGAACAGGAGAGGGCTGAGCACACAGCCCTGAGTTGTGCCAATACTCAGCGTGATGGTGCTCAACATTGTGGCCGACCCGAACAGACTGTGGTCTTTCCGTTAGGAAGCCCAGAATCTAGCTACAGAGAGGGGTGTTGAGTCCAAGTGAGGACAGCTTCTCCAATAGCCTCTGGGGAATGATCGTATTAAACACAGAGCTGAAGTTGATGAACAGCAGCCTGGCACGAAGCATTATTCTCCAGGAGGGTCAGGATGGAGTGGAGGGATATCATCAAAGGAATGGTTCAGTCCATAGGAAATTGAAATGGCTCCAGTGTCTTAGGGAGATGTGCTTTGATAAGTTCCATCACCAGGAGCTATAAGCACTGACTGGGTGGTAGTTGTTGAGGCCTGTTACTGTTGCTCTCTTTTGTACCTGGATGATGGTGGCTGTCTTGGAATCTGTGGGGATAATGGTCTGCTGCAGTGATGTGTTGAAGATATCTCTTCATTTTCATCCTGCCAGGCTAAAAACTGAAACTAAATGAGGCCAATGGTTGCTTAGACCCAGTCAAATTTCAGGAATAATTGGGAACAAACTCATTTTAAGTTTTAGTGTGGGAAATCTTAACAATTTTCTATACATGAATTTCCAGTGGAATGTGATCTGCCAAAAGTTATGCTATCCATAAATGTCTGAAAGCAAAATGTTGAATATTGACAATTCCAGCTTTGGCAATATTATTTGTGTCATTTTCTCTGTCCGATTTTACTGTATCATCTAGACAAACTTCAGTAAAATAATAATTTATTTGAAATGTTCATGTAAACTGATGAACATTTGACCTAGCTGATGGGCCAACTCTAGAATGTTTAATTGATACAATTTGGTTGTACAGTGGTACAGGTGTGTACTAAACCAATTGTAAGTGCAAGTTAAGTTTTTAATGGAAAAGCTTATTTCTTAAGTTTTTCAATTACCGTATATTTTGGTGGATAAGACAGGACCCCAATTTCAGCTTGAATATCATGGTTTTCGCTCATATTGGTTGTTTAAGACAACCCGCCAATTTTCTGCTCAGTGCCTCAGAGCGGCTGCAAGAAACGAGCCAGAGACTGGTGTCTAGGCCAACCAGCAACAACCCAAACTTTGTTACAGCACCCCAATAGCCAAGTAAAATATCTGTAAATGAACCAAGAAAGAGATTACAATAACAGTACAAAAAAACCCCAAATCTTTGCTTCTGACTGGGAAGATGCCAAATGAAGCTGAGTCCAAGTCTTCAGCATCAGCTACAGCTGGAGTTGGCAACGGCAACCCCATTCTCAACATTGGGTGCTGTGCCGTCTGCATCGAAGAAGTCACCTTGGACTCCCAGCAGGAGCAGGGAACAACATTTTTTTGTTTACAATTTACAATTGTAAAATGTGTGGGTGGGTTATGGTGGAGAGATGTTGGGGACAGGTGGTGGTGGCGATGGGGAGGTTTTGGGACTGGTGGGGAGGTGGTCGGGACCGGTCTGCTTTTCTGGACAGAATTATAAGGTCATTTGTTTTTGTATCTGGCTTATAAGATGACCCTTTTTTTGGGCGGGGGGGTGGTGGTTTGAGTGCTTCAAGGGTTGTTTTCTCGACAAAATATATGGTACCTGCATATATTTTGATCAGCTTAGTAATAATTATCAGCTTACTTTTGCTGTCCAACACTTGTATAGATTTTGCCAGAGGGGTGGTTTCCTCCTTCCCCATTGCCTCTCTCCCTATTAATGCCAGAAAATCATATACAGTTGGAGTCCTAAAATCCAGACTGCTTAGGATTGGATTGCTTGGGATTTTCTGAATTCTTGGGCAGTACATTGAAAATTCAAAGTTAAAGAGAATAAATAGGTAAATTTTTATAATTTATTCATGAAACTTTTTTCATATAAAATACAAAGTACAAAAAAGCCCAAATAATCATATTTTTCTTACATTTCCGTGACTTCTGCACAGTCACTCCTTGCTGCTGATCATCTGTGGTGCTTACACACGCACGTACACAAACCCCAAGAATTTTCGAGAAGTCTGGACTCTCAGGGGTTCAGATTCTTGGCATCCAGATTTTTGGGCTTGAGTCAGAAAGGCTCAACAATATATTCAGTTGTAGTTGTTATCGTACATGAGCAGAATTAAAGTTCAAAGTTCAAATTTATTGTCAGAGTACATACAAGTACTTGGCATCACATACAACCCTGAGATTCTTTTTCCTGTGGGCCATACAGAATTTCTACTTATCAAAAAACTGCACTCAAGAAAAGATACGCATGCATAAAAAGAGAAATATATATATAAAAAATAAATAAAGAAATGTAAACAAATTGTGCAATATCAAGGAAAAAAAACAGTAATAAATAATGTGTAAAGTAAGAGTCCTTAAATTAGTCTCTGATTGAGTTTGTTGTTTTGGGGTCTGATGTGGAGGAGTAGCAACTGTTCCTGAATATGGCAGTATGAGTTTTGTGGCACCTCAGGCAGTGAGAACGGAGCATGTCCTGGGTGGTGTGGATCCTTGATGATTGCTGCTGTTCTCCAATGACAATGTTCCCTGTCAATTTTCTCAAAAGGGGGGAGAGTTTTGCCCGTGATGTCCTGGGCTTTTGTAGGACTGTCCCCCATACCCAGCCACGATGCAGCCGGTCAGTACGCTAAGCACTTGTAGACAAGTTTTCTGATGTCATACCAAACCGCTGCAAACTCCTGAGGAAATAGAGGCGCTTGACAAGTGCCTTTCTTCATGATGACATTGGTATGTTGGGCTCAGGAAAGGATCTCTGAGATAGTGAGTCCCAGGAATTTAAATTAATGTTTGCAAAGCATACTTATCATTACAGCTAAGTAATATTGAGCAGTATTAGTATTGTTGCAGCATGTTGAACAATTAAAATTAGATAATTTCACATAGAGTAACGTTCTTGAGTTAACTGATAGCTTTATTACTGCCAAGATTAAAGTAATTTGCAGATATTCACAGACCATTTATATTTAATTCAAATGTAATTATTTTCACTGGCATTTTATAATGGTGTTTCTGATTTTAAAATATCTCCACTTCTGATCATCCTTTGAAACCTAATTCTGTGTTCACATCCGCATGATCACATCAATCACGAGAACGTATGCTGAAACAATTCCATATCACTTTCAACGCCAGTTTATACATTACACAAATATACTTGTTATTTTGGCTGATTTGAGTTTCTGACTTCATGATGATAGAATTCACATCTCAGTTCAGTTCCACCTAACTTGGGCTGGAATTATGCAAATTGGCAATGTGATAAATCTTCAATTCAGAAAGTTACCACCTGAAAATTCCAGAAGTCTTTAATTAAATTCCACTTATTCTTTATTAGTGATTGGTATAAAATACATTTCTTTCCCTGCTCTGAAGTAATCGACTCCAACAACTTGCTTTCCATGTTTTAGAAATAATGATAATGCATTTATGAGATGCCCTGTCAGTAATCTCAGAATGTATTTAAAGAAAATTATACTGGTCTTCTTTTACCAGTAAAGAAGAAAATTAATTATAATTTGATCGTGCCTGCAGTCATCTATTTCTTCCATTTTATTTAAAATTTCCAAAAGGACTGAAGGGTGGATTTATGCCAGGATTCAAATTTGCTGAATTATAAAATGCATGTAATAGCTAGTTTTACATAGCAACAAAATGTTTACCAGGCATATTATGGATTTTTAAAGTAAATTGAAGTTTTCATAGGGAATTCAAGTTTTCAGAGGTTGATAAAGCACTTTTGGAAGTTGCATAACTATTGTGTACTTCCCTGGGTCTTAAGAATTTATTCTTTTCAAGAGAATATGCCTTGAATTATTGATGGAGATAATTGAAAGCAAATTGTATTGGATTGAGCTAATGGGAACATGGCTTTGAATAAGAGAGGGTTGGTGGATATTTTGAAATGATGCCCGAGGGCAAGAGGGAAGTCAACATTTTGCAGTCCATTAGGTTTTTAAAAGAAAACCGGCAAGGGAAATTGTTGACGAGGCTGAGCAATGTAGGAAAATTAGGGGGAATAATTTTATTTAAATTGAGAGGAAACGAGGCATATTCCTTTGGTTTTATCCAAAGATAAGTTGTCCCTTAGAATTGAAAAATGACTCATTCTGCCTATTAGTAAGCAGGTGGAGTTGAATGCAATTATGCTTTTGTTCTATCTCTACTTGTGTTGTTGCATCCTTGGATTCTGAGCAATTGAGCAGAATTGCTCCGTGATTAGCACTGATATTTTGATAGAGAATCCAGACCCTAAATTTTCTTCAGTTCATACATCATTGTTACTTGGAAAAATATTTCTCCTCCTTCACCATGACTGGGTCAAAAGCCTGGAACTCTCTACTCTAAAGACTCTCACAATAACAGCAATGGTCAAGGAGCATACACTTTTTTAAAGGGCAATTAAATTTGCTTTTAGATGCTGAACTTGCCAGACATTCTCAGGAAGGATAAAACAATATGGGTACCCAAGGAATTGTCTTAATTTTATAAAAGAGAGAGAGAGATTTCACTACATTATAGTTAAATTTATACACCGGCACAATTTTAACCAATCTGCAGAGTCTAAAATTAAGGCAGTGTCATTTAATTGACCTTAATATCCATCAGAAGATGCATTTCTCTGTCCAATTCTGGGTTTTTTTAAATGCAGAAAATTCTAATCCTTGCTTCTAAAATGATTTAATTTTTGTTGGGCTGAAATTAAGTGTTTTTTTAATATAAATTGATGAAGATTTTTCCCCAGATGAATTGTTAAAATCATGAATGAATGTTCTGAGAAAGCTAGGCTCTCTTCATTGTGTATTTTGAACAAGTTGCTGCGGGTAAGTGTAAACACACTTTGTTGTTTTGCGAAATAATTGCACAAAGCACTAGATTGAAACACTTGGCAGATGCCAACTGAATGAATCTCCAGTCTGTACAAAGCATTTCCTTTGTGGAACAACTTTCCATTAAAAGCTGACTGTTTGCAGGAAGTTGCTCCAACAAATCTACCCCATGTAAAAAATATATTCAAAGTCTTTTGACCTCTTGGAGATACTAATCAGAGCAGGTTATGCAATTAAACACTATGAATGACTATAAAAATCACATGGCCATTTTATTTAAAACAAATTTGGTTTGGTCTTTTTGAGTTTATGAGCTTTCTATTGAATATATGTGATGCATTAATCACTCTTTGCAAAAATGGAACTGGTTTTGTAAATTGCAAGATATTTATCTTCTGTGATATCAGTTCTAGTCTCATAGTTAATATTTTATGGCTTTAATTTACATGAATATTCATTGTTTCAATGTTGACAAATTCAAGGAACATATAAATCTCATAAATGCTTACCTTGTTTTTATAACTTTTGGAATACATGTAGACCTCACCACAAGGAAATATTTCTCTGCATGGAAGATATTTGGCAGAATTCACGTTTAGTGATCCATATATAAAGGCCTTCTATCATTTTATTAGCAATGGTCACATTATTCCAATGCAAGTGGAACTGTTCCTCTTCAGAAAACAGTTAGCTTTTAATTAATCTTGGCTTTAAATATCTTTTTTCTTTACTACTCTCCTTTTGCCTTTTGCAACACATTCCACTTTTTTTTACCTGCAAAGTCAAGCGATTCAAATTTTGTGTAAGCAGAAAGTAACGTGGAGGTATCATAATTTTGTTCTTCAAAAAATATTTTGACACAGCAGCAAGGATATCCAACATACAGTGTTTATGTCATATACACACGATGACATCATCGCATTCTAAAATGTATTTGCACGTTGTACATAAATACCCCACATACTCAGCCCGTGCATCAACTTCAGTTACAGGAATCCAAAGACAGAGTGATGTGCAGAGAGAACCCTGTATTCTTGTGCGCGAATTGCAAAAGGTTAGCAGGAGGGTGCAACAATTGAAAGGGGAATAGCTTATCAGCCTTTATTACAAGTTGAATAAATTTTAAAAATTGAGGAGAATTGTTAGAATATGGTGAAGCCACACCTGGAGTATGCACAGTTTTGGCCCCCTCATTTGAGAGGATATACTGGCATTGGACGCAGGCCAAAATATTTTATTTGGCTAATTCTTGGGATGACAGCAAAGATAGATTTATATTCTTTTAATATGGTAGAAGACTGATAAATTTACTGAATTATGTATAAATCCTTTGCTTTCTCTCATTGAACGACAGTATAGTCAGGGATAGAATAATTGCTAATCATTCAATTAGTTGTTTAGCCCTTCATTAATTATTTTACTCATTATTTTAAGGTTAATTATTCTCATCAAAATAATCCTAATTTGAAAAGAAAATCAACCGCAACATGTTCTCTACAAAAATTCCAGTGAAACGTTATATAGCCTGTAAGCAGTTGACCCTGCCAATTATACAGCTGAAAAAGTAATTTTTCTTTGGGTACAATTAATGGAAAATTTAAACAAGTGTAACAATGGTTGTTACAAAACAGGAAAAATCTGGAAGGCATTTCTATTTTCACACAGGGGTAGGAACTAATCAGTCTTTCCTGTTGAAACATTTTTATAAGTGCCACCTGTTAGGAACATAATCAGGTTTCTTAGTGGATGACGATGTAAAAATATGCTTCAAAGTTGGGCTGTGTATCTGGAGTATTTATATATAACATGCAAAATATGGTGGTAGAATAGATTGATGTCATTGTGTGTGTATATGACATAAACACTGTGTGTTGGCTTTCTCTTGGTGCTGGACCAATATAAAATGTAACTTTTGATTGTAAACTCCAATAGATAATGGTGCTTGTAGCTGACTAGCCCTCACAGCATAGTGCAAGGCTCCCCAAAATAGTTTAACACCATTTTATTATTTTCCAGAAGTGTTGTTGCTAATTATCTATCAATTTCAGTTGTGAATCACGAGCACAGTTTTAGAGTAAATCATTTCACTCAACAAGGTTAGAAATAATAGCTCATAGAGTCATATCGTCGTGGATTCAAATAACCTACTATGTCTATGTTGACAAACAATTACCCATCCACACCAATCCTATTTACCAGCACATGATCTCTGTTCTTCCATGCCTCAGAGATTCAAATGGTTACCTAAAGATTAGCGTATCCAGAGCCGTTGTCATACCCACACTCCTGTTCGGCTCCGAATCATGGGTCCTCTGCCGGCATCACCTACGGCTCCTAGAACGCTTCCACCAGCTCCATCCTCAACATTCATTGGAGCGACTTTATCTCCAACATCGAAGTACTCGAGATGGCAGAGGCCGACAGCATCGAATCCACGCTACTGAAGATCCAATTGCGCTGAGTAGGTCACGTCTCCAGAATGGAGGACCATCGCCTTCCCAAGATCGCGTTCTATGGCGAGCTCTCCACTGGCCACCGTGACAGAGGTGCACCAAAGAAGAGGTACAAGGATTGCCTAAAGAAATCTCTTGGTGCCTGCCACATTGACCACCACCAGTGGGCTGATATCGCCTCAAACTGTGCATCTTGGCGCCTCACAGTTCGGCGGGCAGCAACCTCCTTTGAAGAAGACCGCAGAGCCCACCTCACTGACAAAAGACAAAGGAGGAAAAACCCAACACCCAACCCCAACCAACCAATTTTGCCCTGCAACCGCTGCAACCGTGTCTGCCTGTACTGCATCGGACTTGTCAGCCACAAACGAGCCTGCAGCTGACGTGGACATTACCCCTCCATAAATCTTCGTCCGCGAAGCCAAGCCAAAGAAAGACCTGCATCCACTATCCATTCTGGCAATGTATGGTCAATTTTTCATTTGAGAGGATGTAACTTGTGAAGTGTTACATAGATCTGTGTTAGGCCTTTGAAGTCCACCACTTGATTCAGTGATTTGAATGAGAAGTCCAAGTGTAATATGCCTGACTTTGTCAGTCTATAATTTCTGTATCAGAATTGTCTTACTAGTTGGCTTGTAATGCTCTGCTATTGTCTCAGAATCTTGGAATAGTTGCAATTGTTGGCGGGGGGTGCAGGGGAGAATTATGTTGAAGCTTACAAAGATGGGGGTCATGATTGACAGGGATTTCTGGTAGGTGACAAGATTGAATTGGACAGTGTGCAGCTAGTAAGAGATGGAATTTGATTACATTGCTGTAGATTTTGACTATAGGTGTTGATGAGATCTTTATTGTGACTTAGCTTTGTTATTATTATGACCTTGCATCTGACATTAACTGTTGACTGACATTTAACTTTTTTTGACAATTTTAGTTTTGATTTAAAAAAAATACATATTAAAAATTTCAATATCACAATATATTAAACTTTTTCTTACAAACATAAACAAAACAGCCCCTCCCTCTCCCTTCCATACATACGAATCTGCACACTGTCAGAGCTTACATATCTTTTAAATATATATAATAGATGCATTTATAGTCCTTTTTTCAGTACTATCTGGGCCCCTATGTGGTCAGTATGGCTACCAGATCTTTACAAATGTATCATATTTATTCTTCAAATTGTATATGATTTTATTTTTCCATAGCTGGAAAACAGCTGTTCATTTCCGCAGTTCATCATGCTTTAAGTAGAGGGAAATTGTGATCGCGATACACATTTTTTCGCTACAGCCAGTGCTATTTTTATAAATGACATTTCTTTTTTTTTTTGGCAAATTTTTGCTTATTTTCATAGAATTACCTGGTAAATATAGGTCTGGGTCACCCGTGAAGGCTACTCCTATTATACTGGTTAATTTTTCTGGGATGTCTTTCCAAAATGGCTTCACCTTCACGCACGACCATGCAGCATGTAGGAAAAGTTCCTGTCTCAGTCCCACATATGACACACATCTCTTATATTTCTGCTTTTAATCTATGTAATTTCTGTGGGGTAAGATATAATTGGTGTTAAAAAAAATTATACCGAACCAATCTATATCTTACACTTATAATTGATGTCATGCTGTCCATACAGCAATCTGACCAGTTTTTATATCTGAAATCACCACACCCAAGTTTGACTCCCATCTTTCTCTTGACCTCTGCAGCTCTGGTTTTGCTCTTTCACTCTGGAGAGCATAGTAAATTTTTGTGATATATTTGGGTGTATTCCCCATCCAGACAGTTCTTTCAGTTTCACTAATTTCAGGTGGGGTCAATGTTGGTCCCCATCTTTTTCTTAAGACTGATCTAAGCTGGAGAAAACAGCAGAAGGTCCCATTGGGCACTCAGTTTTTGAGTTTTAATTATTCGAATGACATAAGAGTTCCTTCTATGTAGCAGTCTTCAATATCTTATACCTTTGTCATACCACAATATTCTGTTGCCTATGTTCATAGGCAACAACACATTTTTACACAGTGGAGCTTTTATTGATATCCCTATTTTTTGCCTATACATTCATTAATTTCTTGCCATGTTCTGATCACATGTATTAGTATGGGATTATCTGTCTTTTTTTCTAGTGATTTGACACTCCATTTATAGATAAAATCCTTTGCTTCCCCCTCCTTCATTGAGTATTTTCCCATCTGAATCCAAAAAGGGGGCATTGCCTTCAGTGAAGAAGGCTGCAAAAAATCTAGCCTGTGCAGCTAAGTATTATTTTTAAAAATCTCGAAGTCTAAATCCTCCCAGCCCATAGTCCCATGTTGGTTTTTCCAATGTAATTCTTGGTACCTTATTATTCCAAAGGAACTGTCTAATATGATTGTTTAGTTAATAGTTTAAAGGAGATTTTAGGTAATGAAATAGGCAGTGATTGGAAAATGATACTGCAGTCTTGGCATTACTTTCATTTTGATGCATTTAACCCTTCCCACTAAAGTAATCGGTAGGCCTCTCCATTTCTGCAGGCCCCACTCTATCTTCTCAAGAAGAGGAACATAATTTAGTTTATACAGATTTTATAAGCTGTTGTCAGTTGCTATTCCAAGATATTTTAATCCATCATATTCTATTTAAATTTACTCCCTTTTTGGTATCTTTCACACTCAAAATTTGTTAATGACATTCTCTCACTTTTATCCATATTTATTTTATGACCTGATATTCTTCCATATTTTGCTAATGTTCCTTGCAATTTTTCCAAAGATTTAGCTGGGTCTGATAGATATAGTAGCACATCGTCTGTAAATAGACTAATTTTATGTTCTTCTCGTCCAACTTTGACACCCTTTATATCCGGATCCCTTCTTATTATCTCCACTAGTGGTTCAATCACTAAAATAAAAAATGCTAGGGACAGGGGGTGTCCCTGTCTCCTTGATCTACTCAAGCTCATATCTGATTATTGGTTATAATTTTAGCTTGAAGTTTATGGTATAAAGTTTTTATCCAGTTTATAGATCTGAACCAATGCCAAATTTTTCCTGTGTTTTAAATAAAGGGCCATTCCAAATGTTCGAATGCCTTTTCTGCGTCCAGGAAAACTGTAATACTTGGATTCTGTTTGAATTTTGCCATGTGTATTATTTTAAATAATCTTCCTAGACTATTTGAGGAATGTTTTCCTTTAACAAATCCTATTTGTTCTGTATGTGTCAATTCTGATAAAATTTGTCCTAACCTATTAGCCAATGCTTTTGCTAATATCTGGTAATCAGCATTTAACAGGCATATTGGTCTATATGACAACATTTTTAATGGGTCCCTATTTTTTTTGGTAACACTCTAATAATCACAGTTGAGAATTATTTTGGGAGGGTCTGTGTTTCTACTGCTTGGTCCAGAACATCCATTAACAAGGGCATTAATAGTTCTTTAAATGGTATGTAAAATTCAAGTGGGAATGCATCCTCTCCTGATGATTTATTAGCCTATAGGATACTCAGGGGCTTTTCAAATTCTTTTCTTGTAAAAAGAATGATTAGTTCTATCCTTTCTCTCTCCTAGTTTTGGAAGTTCAACATTCAACAAAAATTCTTCCATTTCATTCTTGTCTCATAGTAATTCTGATTTGAATAATTTTGTGTAATATTATAGTGCCATTGATTTCCTTTTGTTTATATGTTAGAATGTTTATTTCTGTTTTTATATTGTTTATCATTCTTGATGACTCCTCTGCTTTAATCCCCCAAACTTTGTGTGCCCATTCACCTAACTCATAATATTATTGTTGTTTTAAATATAGCTTTTTCTGCTCTCTATGTTTATATTATATTGTTTCTTAGGTTTTTTTTATTTTCCAGTAATCTATATTCTTCTTATAGTCCTGTTCTTTGATTTTTTTCTAATTTTCTAATATCTTTCTCCAAACTAATTATTTCTGCCATATATTCTCTCTTAAAAATCTTTGTATAGGATTTAATTTGTTCCTTCAAATATGCTTGGAGCTTGTCCCATATCAAACAAAACTATTGTTAGTAGTTGGCTGAATGTTTTACAAAGTATTTCTATGTCTCTTTATAATTTCGCAGAAGTCTGTTCTTTTAAGTAGCATGGCATTAAGATGCCATCTGTATACATTTATTTGCTTTTCCATTATTACAATAGTTAATGTTAGTGGCAAGTCATCGGATAGAAAGCCTCACTTTGTATTCTTTTTAAATTACTCTACTTTTTAACTGGGCAGATGTTAAAAATAAGTCAGTCCTTGTATGTAAATCATGCACTCTTGAGTAAAAAGAGTAGTCTCTCTCTATATATCAGTAATATTTAGATCCTTCATGTATGAAATTGTAGTTTTTGCTGCTTTTTCCCTCATTATTGTTCTAGCCAATTTATATAGTATTGGGTCCAAGCAAAAAATTAAAATCTCCAACCAATATATTTTGTTTTCCCTCTGCAGTTTTTAAGGTGTCCTTCATAAAGTCTCATCATCATAATTTGGAGCATAAATATTCAGTAATGTCCATGCTTCTCCATAAATTTTAAAATTTCATATTCTATACTTTCTAGCTTGATCAATCAAGGCATCTTCAATTAACTGGTGTGTATTTTTATTAATTAGAATCGCTACCCCTCTTGCCTTTGAACCAAAGGAAGACAATATTATTTGTCCTACCCATCCTCTTTTTAATTTGTCATGTTCCAATTTAGTAAGATGTGTTTCCTGCAAAAAGAGTTTAGACATTTAATTGTTAATGTAACCCTTTTTTTCTACTACCACTTGGCCATGAAACAAAATGCCTAGAATGCTGATGCAGGATCTTGACCCAAAATATCAACTATTTCCTTATCCTCCACTGTGTTCATCCACAAAAAAGTTTTCTATTTATTTTACATATTCCTAGCTTGCTGCTCATAGCAATTATTTCTACTTTACAACAAAGCATCCAAATTTGCTTCTGAAAATTGGGATTCCTCCTATCTTCTTCAATGCTTCATAGAGATATTCAACAAATTTCTCATTCTTGACAATGATTTCCAAAATTAGTGGAGCCAATTAAGATAACTTCCGTCAACTCTAATTAGCCTGAAATAAGTACTCATGAATCAGAACCAATTGTGTGTTAATGCAACAAGCTGTGTCACTGGTGTTAGTTAATGGTAATGATTTGGCAGGACTTTTTTTTGTCCATTCTGCATTAGTTTAAATGGTTAGGAGTTACAATGGTTAGGAGTCGTAATCTCGCACCATAGATTATGGCTTCCTCAATTTCTGGAGAGGAAATCCGTTAACACCTCTCTACCCTTTTTCTTCAAAGATTAGAAACAAAAGGGTGAGTGCACTAGCCAGTCCAAGGAGCACTTAGCCATCAATTTCTGCTTCAGAATACAGTCCGACCTCAGAAAATATGGGTACATTTTGCTTTTTTCAATTAACTTGCTGCTGCCATCAGGAAAGAGGTAGAGGTGCCTCAAGACTCGTACCACCAGGTTCAGGAACAGCTGCTACCCCTCCACCATTAGACACCTCAACAGAAAACTCAATCAGGGACACTTTCAGGGACTCTTTGTGCACTTTATTGATATTTAAAACTTTTATGTGTATTGCACATTCAGTTTGTTTACATTTCTTTATTTGTTTATGTGTATGTTGTGTACAGAATCTTTGCATGACTGATAAGTAGTAATTCTGTCTCCTTTCACAGAAACTGAATCTCGAGGTTGTATGTGATGTGTATGGGCTGTGGCACTCGCAGACACAAAGTAAATAGTTAAAGACTTTATTAATCAGAAAACCTTGGCATGCATCTAAATCCTGCTGGCTCATGTCCAAGGCAGATATAAGGGAAGAGACTAGGGCTCTCAGCCTTTATTAAGGGGAGAAGCTACATACAGAAGGTGAGCCCCAGTCTGCCTAGCCCAGTAATGTCAAGCCTACACTATCACGCTCCACCACATTCACGCCTCTTTTTTTTGAATGAAGTCCGGTTGGATAATGCAGCGCAATGTCCCTCGGCACTGGTCATGCAGTTCATAACAGTTTGTAAGTTCAGCAGCTCCGGTAGTTTTATCCCACTCTGTGTTCATCGCAGTACTGGCTGCGTTGTCGGTTCCTGAGGAATGGTGGCTTGTTCGGCAGGTTGAGTGTTGGAGGGTTGAACTGTGTCTGTGTGTACCAGTTCTGTGGTGGGGAGGGAAACTCAGGGGGCTGAGGTGGAAGTGGGATCACTTCATTGCTTGTCAGAGTGATCTCTGGGGCCGGCTGGTTGCTGACAGGATCTACTGGGTGCACCTCCCATACTGGGGTCCCAGCTCAATTCAGGTTCTGGATGGACACTGTGTCGTCCCATCCATCCAGGTACCTTACCAGAGCTTACTGTGGGTTAGCAGTCAGGAGGTGCACTTCTTTGACCAGTAGGTCTGTCTTGTGGGTCCTAATGTGGTTCCAGAGAAGCACCAGCCCTGAAGTCATCAACCAGACCTGCAGCATGGTTCTAGATGCCGACCTCCTAGGGAAGGAGAAATTTTTTTCATGTAGGTTGGAGTTGCAGTGCAAAATAGGGACTTGGTGGTGTGCAGCACTTCTGGAAGCACCTCTTTCCACTGGGATACGGGCATCCCTTTTGATTTGAGGGCCAAAAGGACTGCCTTCCTGATGGTGCTATTCTCCCTCTCCCCCTGCCTGTTCCTGTGGGCATGGTTGCTGTTTGTTCAACTTGTGGCTATGTCCCTGGAAAGGAAATATTGCAGAAACTCCTCACTCATGAATGAGGACCACTGATCACTGTGAACGTAATTGAGGTATCTAAACAGGGCGAAGACAGTGCGGAGTGCTTTAATGACCATAGATGTGGTCATGTCAGGTTAGAGGGTGGCGAATGGGAAGTGCGAATACTTATCCACGACATTAAAAGTGGACGTTCTGATTCGTGGATGGGAGGGGCACCCTTGAAGTCCATACTGAGAAGTGGCGAGTGGCCTTGATGAGCTGAGCTCTCTCCAGTCTGTAAAATTGCAGCTTGAATTCTCCACAGACCAAGCAAATGTGAGTCCATTCACTGACCTCCTCTACTGAACAGGGAAGGTTACGGGCACTCACACAATGGTAGAGCCTTGTGACCCCAGGGTGGCAGAGGGTATCGTGGAGAGCTTGTAGGTGATCTGCTTGCACCCTTGCAAAGGTTCCCCTGGATAGGTCATTGGGTGGCTCATTGAGCTTGCCTGGCCAGTACAAGATCTCATAATTATATGGACAGCTCAATTCTCCACCTCCTGATCTTGACATTTTTAATTTTCCCCTGCTGTTTATTATTGAACATAAAGTGACGGCTCTTTGGTCTGTCAGCAGGGTGAATGGTCTGCCAGCCAAATAGTGCCTCCAGTGATACACAACCTCCACTATGTGCCTCCTTCTCGATGGTGAAGTGCTTGCATTTGGGGCCTTGGAGCATTCTGGTCCTTAGAAGGTATGGCAAAAAAATGCCACTGGCCTGCCTGTTTGGTTCGGTGTGGTGGCCAGGGTGAAGTCAGAGGAATCGCTCTCCACTTGGAACTAGACAGATTCATCAATGACATGCATTGCCGCCTTGGCAATCTCATCCTTCATGCCCTCAAAAGCCTTACAGGCTTCCACAGATGGGGTAAATGTAGAGGTTTTCACCAGAGGATGGGCCTTGTCAGCATAGTTGGGGATCCATTGGGCATAATACAAGAATCCCAGACACCTTTTTAAAGCTTTGGGGGTTCTAGTACAGAGGTAATTCTAGAAGGGGGTGCATGTACTCAGGGTCAGGGGCAATGACACCGTGCTCCTCCACATACCCCAGGATTGCTAATTGCTTGGTACTCAACACCTACCTTTTCTCTAGTATGTAAGGTTGAGAGATTTGGCGGTTCCAGGTTCTTGTCATGTTCCTCCTGGTTCTGGCCGCAGATGGTGACATTATCTAAATAGGGATAGGTAGCTTTTAATTTGTTGTCATCCACCATGTGATTCATCTCCCTTTGGAACACTGACACCCCATTTGTGAGACTGAATGGAACCTGCAGGAAGTGATAAGAGCCAGCCATTTGCCTCAAATGCCATGTAAGGCCAGTCTTCTGGGTGAATTGGAATTTGGTGGTCTGCCGATTTGAGGTCTATGGTGGAGAAGACCCTGAAATGAGCAATCTCATTCACCATATCGGCTATGCAGGAGAGAAGGTAGGCATCTAATAAGGTGAACCTGTTGATTTTCTGGCTGTAATCGATGACCATTCAGTACTTCTCTCCACTCCACCACCATCACTTGCGCCCTCTAGGGCCTGTTACTGGGTTCTATTATGCCCTCCCCCAGCAGTCTCCCCACTTCCATTTTTATGAATTCCCTATCCCCGGTGAATAGTTAGCAGTCTGGGGTGAATTTCTGGAATGAGGTGGGGGGCAGAGGGACGCCAAACCTCAGGTCGGATGTCCTGTATGGTGTTCTGGTGTGTGATTTGGAAGGACAGACGGGCTCTCCAGGAACTGGTTATTATTGACCATGAGTTGGAGGTGGGGTCCGTCAAACTGCATCAGCGCACCCTTAAGTTGGCATTGGAAATCCATTCCCAGTATGATAGGTGTGCAGAGGTGGGGGATCACCAGCAGTTTGAAGTTTTTATATTTCATGCCCCTCACAGTTATGCTCATGGAGCAACATCCGTAGATTTCCGCAGAGAGGGATTTAGCGGCTAATGCTACCTTTCACTTTGCCGAGTACATGGTCAGGGAATAATCTTTGGCCGTGCCCAGGTGTATGAAAATCTGTGTGCTTCCTGTGTCAAACAGGCAGCCAGTGGTGTGGCCATTTACCTCAATGTCCATCCATTGCCCCAGCTAGTGTGGTCTGCTCTGGTCCAGCAGATGGAGGCCAACATCAGCTCACTGTCCAAGTTGCTGCTGCTGTATCATTGGGATGACTACCACCATGATGGCTGCCTGGGAATCACAAAGATGGCACCCCCATGGATCGCACGTGGTGGACTCTGGAAGAGAAGTCAGATGTGACATCACCCCGTATCATCCCACACCTGTTCCAGATGTTCTTTTCTTAGAAATGACGGTGGAAGTGGGTTGGCCCAAGATGGCGACGTGGGTTGTGGTCCACATGCGGTACTGCTCGAGTGGGGTTTAGAGCAGCTTACCCTAGTGTAGTGCTCTTTAGTCTGGCAGTTTGAGCAGGTCATCCTATAGGCTGCAGTAGTTGCACCTTGTGTGCACAGCAGATAGCATCGCCCATTTTCCCCAGCTGTTGGACATGTGGCCTGCTGAGTAGGTCTCTGCCCTTACAAAATAGTCAACTGAGTCACCAGAGCCTGGCATTGGGTGGCCAGTTGATAGCGAGCATACATTGCATTCATCGGGCTCCATATTGCTGTTGTAGTAGGGCCATTGTTTCTTTGTACCCATTACAGTCACAGATTATTTGGTAGGCTCAGTGGCCCACTGCTGCGAAGACCAGGTCATATCAATCGCTGTTGGCTGTAATTTCATGGCATCTCATGTAGGTCTTCAAGCAATGTAGCCACATGTCGAATCTGATGGAGGCCTCTGGTTCCTTCAGATTGGTTTCCAGCTTCTCTAGTCTAATTGCCTTGTCCATTGCAGTTAAAATTCTGATTAATAAATTATGGCATGATCAACGATCACCTGCAGACATGAAGCAAGTAGTCAAAGACTTTATTAATGAAAAAATCCAGGCATGCCTCTACATGCTGCTGGTTCATGTCCAAGGCAGGTATGAGGGAGGAGACTAACACTCTCAGCCTTTATTGGGGATCTTACGGGGAGGAGGTACAGGTACAGAAGGCGGGCCAGTCTGCCCAGTCCTGTGAGGTCATGCCTGCTGCAATGTATGCCACCACATGTACTCTGACAATAAATCTGAAATCTAAATAGTTAAAGCACTTAGTACATAAGTGGCATAACTATAATATTTTCAATATGGCAATAAAATGCATGAAGCTGTGTACAGTAGGGCAGTTTTTAACACAAACACCAAATTTAAAAAGTATTTTAAATATTAGCCCAACAATTTGCTGGCTGTAGAGAAATGTGCTCAGTGTCGTGCATGTTTAAAATTGCTGAGCAATGAGGGCAAAATCAGCTGCCCCAAAATTTCACCTGATTTCAGAAAGGCATGCTGCCTGTATGACCTGTGGAAAGTAACAGACTAAAGGCACTTTCAGATGGCCACAATACCCGACTAGAAAGCCGCACCATTGTGCTCCTGTGCAGCTATATTGTGGCCATCTGAAATGAGAGTACCTGGCCGGGGGGTCGACTCACCTAACTCTTCTCCAGTAGGTGTTAAATCCTGCTTGGAGTATCCTCCGTGGCAGCTGAAAGCAGCCGGGCTGCCAGTGGGCGGGCTGATGATGTGGCGGTGACGAGGTCAGCCATCGACTCTTGGTTTGAATAGATGACTGCGTTTCACAATGGACCTCTCACTTTTAACAACGAGTTATATAATCATTATCTATCTAATACTGGGGGATCATGTAAACAGTGTAATTCGTTGCTATTGTATCTTTGTGAAGTCATGGTCTTCATCGTTTGGGAGATCTGATATTGACTGTGGTGCACTGTTAGACAGAATCAGACACACACAAGGTAAAGACTGTACAACAGGCTTTAATCCACAAAGACTTCCACAGAGCCAGGCTGGCTGTGGCTGCAGCAACTCAGTGTGAGGCTTCGGGAGGCCGGCGCAGGCTTATATCCCGGAGGGTGATTGGTGATTGACACCTGACCGGGTAGGGCTTGATCCATTCAGGTTGACTGATTGACAACCGTCCAGGTGTTATCCTGTTCCCTTATACTCCTGCAGGTACAGAGGTTGTCCCCTGCAGCAGGCCGGTGGTGCACCACCACAAGGACAAACCGCTAATTCACGTGCTAATCAGGCCGTCATGTATCACTTGTGGATGAGTTCTATAACCAGGGCGATAACACGGAAATAATTTACACCTTTAAATGTATATTAAAACACAAAAAAAGTCAGTCGATTGCTTCTAGGTTCAAAGAGATGACACCTGATCACTGCAAACTTCATCAATTCCTCGCTGTCATAGAAAATTCTGTAAAGGAAATTTATCTTTGAGGGGTGACGAACACCCAGCCTCTTCGGAAACTTTCTTTTTTTCTTTCCAGGGGTCTTGGTCCTGAATCACTGCTCGGTAAAACTCTTTGGTTACTAACTATAGGTGTGACCACAGTTTCTAGGTTTGGACTTCGTTAGCTGGTTCATGTTCTCCCGACTTCTGGTTGCAAACCTGAATTCTTTCCATTTGCCACCTCCCACTCTCACCCGCTTGTGGTTGTCGAGGGAGCGCTTCAACAGTAGCTTTAAAAGGAGCACCTCGCGTTTGTTTTCGTCCACTTAGAGTCACCGTGTACATTGGATGAATTTCCTCGCGGCTGTCGGGGGGGGGGGGGGGGGGGGGAGGTGACTGTATGTTGATCCAAGAAGCACATTTCATAAGTCAAGTGCTGTTTGAAAAAAAAAGTCCCTTAATACACACTTCTTTCCTCTTTAACTTAGGTTGCTTGGTATCGTATGTAGTGCCATTGAGAGCTCGAATATTCAAACAATTCCTTAACCTCACACAAATAAATGATCGATTGCCAAAAACTCGCGCTTGTGGCTCCCTCTAACCGAAAAGCCAATATTTAATGGCAGTGCAAGGAAGTTGCTTTCGCAGTTTCTGCTGCTATGAACTTGAGTTGCAAATCTGATCTTGTTCCTCAGGTGTTCAACGCGGTGAAGGCAGGTGTGTTCCCCCACCCACCCACCCACTAATAGCTGCATCATATCACAATGGTTTCATTCGTATTGTTCGGGAGACAAGGCATCGCAGACATGCTTCTTTGCTAATCAAACAGGCTGCTTCAATTTCAGAGGGTGCTGCAGTGGTATCTGCTGCGATACATTATTGAGGCAAACAAACAATCTTGACATCTATGTCGCGCACCTATATTTACATGCGTGAAATCCTGCAGTCTCATCTGATTGAACAGAGCTGAAGGGGTAAGGACTATTAACCACGACCACGGTCAGAAGGAAAGGAATCTCAAACAAAGCATGTCGCCACAAGAGAACTGTGCCTTGGTCTTAAACTGTGGAGAACTCAAAGTGACCTCTTTCCAACTGTTTAGTGGCACCTTTGTATCCTTCTAGAGAGATGTGAACGCACGGAATAACTTGGGGAGGAGGGTGTGGAGAACGGCTGGTGCATTCAGCCCGATGTACGTGCACACCTTCCGCCCGACGTGCCCGGTTGAATGTCCGGCCGGGGGAGACTCTCGTCGGTGCTGGTGGGGACACTCCACCCCCCCCTCCCCCCTCCACCCCCCCCCCTCCCCCCTCCACCCCCCCCCCCTCCCCCCTCCACCCCAATTGTTGCCAGTCCCATCCCGGGTTTGTCACCACGGCGTTGGCGCTGCCCTTGTCTCCAATGCAGTGCCGCCAGTCCAACCTAACCTTGCCCCATTTTCCCTTCTGCCCTCCATGCTCCCGATTCTGTTCCACATCAGCCCAACGCGCTGCCACGATGTCAAGGCAGCGTGGGCGGGACTAGACCACTGTCCCTAGGAGCCGGCTTTCGCTGGTGGACGGCGATCAGTCAAGTGCCGGAAAGGCGTCCACTCCGTGGCCACCGAAACGTGCCAGCTGAACTGCCGGTGCATGATCTTCGTGGGAACGAAGAGTATCGTTTTAATTGGAGTATCGATTTAATTGAAAGGAGCTGGGTTTGCAAGAACCTTTTGCATCCCGAGCAGAATTCATAGGTTCAAAATAACAAGCTTGCAGTTGTCTGGGGACCGTGAAGGAGGCAGTGACAGAATTATGGTACATACTTCACTTGTAATTTTGAGCTTATTTTACCTCCAGCTCCTTTCATTCTGCCATTTAGGATTATCAGCAATACTTGTCAGTCTGCAAATGATATTAGTATCAAACAGGAAAGGGATATTGTGGCAATATTAAGTGTACCTTTTCTCAGTTTCTAAAGTTAAGCCAAGTTCCTATGTCTTATCTCTAAACAGTGCCCTCACTTTTTGGAGACAATGTATCAATTTATATTTCAAAGAATCATTTAGTTTAATCTCTTTTCAGAAATCACTACTCAAGGAGGAGACATTTCTAGCTAACAAAACAAAGTAAACATTTTTTTAAATTTTAAATGAAGTACGGTGTATTTTGGGGAGTAAATCTAAAGAGATCATATCTTAAAAAGGATTTCCAAACTCCATACAATTTTTACAGACTGGAATAATGGGCCAATGAGTTGCAGACAAACAAGTCATCCATAGCAGGATGAGATGCTCTCTTCCTCATTGGACCAAGGATGAGGAGTAGAATCTATATCTTCTCCCTGTAACTTCCAATAACCCTTACTGTCTTCTAACTTGTATTTGTCTTTACTAGCCATCTAGTAAATGATATCGGTATGTTTTGTGGTATCATTGTCCTTGATTTGATCATGTGAATGAGATAAAATCTTAATCAGATCGACATGGATAGAAATGTTTTGATTGATTAGGATGGGAAAAGGGTACTTGTTAGAACCTTAAACAGTTTCTTCTGCTGTGCTCAAATGCTAAAGTTAGCAATTAGCATCCTGGACAATAAATATCCATCATAATGAAAATTTTACAAAAGCAGATAGGTTCATCCCTTTCTCCATGGCTATCTGGAAGTCTGCAGGTTGTAAATTTGTGTTCCTGCAGATGGTTGGCCCATTTTTAGCTTGTCACTATATCACAATGCAACTGCTTCACTGGTTTAAGACCTCCCATTCTATCAATGTGCAATTTCAGATTCAGATTTATTGTCAGAGTACATTATGTGACATCACATACAACCCTGAGATTCTTTTTCCTGTGGGCAAGTCATAATTACCACCTATTGTCAACATTAAAAAAAAGGACTCAACGAACACATGTAAACAGATAAAGAAATAAAAATAAACTGTGAAATACAAAGAAAAAAATTCAACAAAGTGCAGAAGTAGGAGTCCTTAAATAAGTGCTTGATTGAATTTGCTGTGATGGTGGAGGGGTAGCAGCTGTTCCTGAACCTGGTGGATCAAGTCTTGTGGCACCTACTAGCTCTTTCCTGATGGTAGCAGCAAGAACAGAGTGTGTGCTGGGTGATGTGGATCCTCGATGATTTGCTGCTGCTCTCCGTTGTCAGCATTCCCTGTAGATGTTCTTGATGGAAGGGAGGTCCATGGATGGGCTGTGTCCACTACCTTTTGCAAGGCTTTACACTCAAGGGGACTGGTGTCCCCATTACCAGACCGTGATGAAGCCTGTCAGCACACTTTCCACCACATATCTCTAGGAATTGGTCAGGGTTTCCAATGTCATATGAAACCTCCACAAACTCCTGAGGAAGTAGAGGTGCAGATGTACTTTCTTTGTGATGCCAATTGTGTGTTGGGCCCAGGAAAGATCCTCTGAGATGGTGAGCAAATTATGTTCTTGGGAGTCACTCTCTCCACCCCAATTATCACTGGATCGTACATCTCCAGTTTTCCCTTCCTGAAGTCAATAATCAGCTGCTTGGTTTTGGTGGACATTGAGTGTGAGGTTGTTGTTGCTGCACCATTCAGACAGATTTTCACTCTCCCTCCTGTATGCTGACTCATTTCCCCTTTTCATACAACCCCTGACTGTGATATCGTCAGCGAATTTGAAGATGGTGTTGTTGGACCAAGCCACATAGTCGTAGGTGTATTGTGAGTAGAGCAAGGGGCTAAGAATGCGGCCCTGGGGAGCTCTGGTACTGAGGAGATATTGATACAGTACCAATCCTTACCAATTGTGGTCTGGAGGTGACAAAATTCAGGATCCAATTGCACAGTGGGGTGTTGAGTCCCAGGAGTTTGCTGATCTATTTTGAGGGGATGATGGTGTTAAATGCTGAACTGTAGTCGATAAAGAACATCCTGATGTACGCATCTTTGCTATCCAGGTGTTCCAGGGCTTTGTGTAGAGCCAGTGAGATGACATCCACTGTAGACCTGTTGCTACGATAGGCCAATTGGAATGAATCCATGTCGCCGCTCAGACAGGAAATGATGTACTTCAACACCAGCCTTTCAAAACACTCCATCACTGTGATACAAGTGCCACTGGTCAATAATCATTTAGGTAAGTTACTACACTCTTCTTGGGTACTGGCATGATTGACTCCTGATTGAAAAGGTGAGTACCACGCCCTGCTGGAGTGAGATGTTGAAGATATCCGAGAATATATTGGCAAGCTGGTCAGCACACATTTTTAATACTCCGGCCAGGCTGGATGATCTTCTCGGATTCACTCTCCTGATGGCAGCCCGCACGTCATCTCCAGAAACAGACAGGAGAGGATCATCAGGTGACATGGGAGTGTGCAGTGGTGGCTCTTCTTTGTTCTTAGGTCAAAATGGGTGTAGAAGGCATTTAGTTAATCTGGGAGTGAAGTTTTATCATTTCCTACTGCACTAGATTTGAGTTGGTAGCAGGTTGTGGCATTTAGACTTTGCCACAGCTGTCTGTATCCTTCCTTGTTTCCATTTTTGACCGGAAACTCTTCATCACCTAGAAGATGGCTTTATGAAGGACATATCTGCTCCTTTGGTACTGATCAGGATCTCTGGACTTAAAGGCCTGTGATTTGGCTCTCAGCAGGTTCTGGATTTCATTGTTCATCCAGGGCTTGTGGTTGGGAAAAACACTGACGATTCGATGGGGACACACACAGTTGTTTTGATAAAGTCTGTGAGAATCCTGGTGTAATCATTCAGATTCTCAGCTGAGTCCTTGAACACTGCCCAATTTGTTGACTCGAGGAAATTCTGTAACCGTTCTTCAGCTTCCTGCAATCACCTTCTAGATGTCTTGGTCTCCAGAGTCTCTCTTTTTAGGCTTTCTCTGCATGAAGACAGGAGCACAGCCAGGTGATCCGACTTATCAAAATTTGTGCATGGCAACCAACAACTGGTCACCCAGGTCTGTGCCAACTCTCCTCACAGCAGATATATTTAGTTTACTCTCTGTCATTTGCTCACTCCCTTAAGGTCTGGCACTGTATTGCAAGCTGAGGCAAGGACAATCTTCAGCCAACTTGTCTTATAACATCTTCACTTGTGTTACGGAGTTCTTATCCAACAGATCATTACAGGTGGACTCCGACTTACAATAGAGTTCGGTCCAGGACTCCCATTGTAAGTAAAAAATATGGTAGTCGAAAAAATACTGCATTCTTCCATTTTTTTGTAAATAAGCATTGAAAATCTTTATTCAAAAAATATTTACACTGAAAAAAACCATTACTGTAACAGTGGAGAGGACCTGTGATTGGGAGCTGTGATGCGCGGGCAGCCTGAGCATCGGGAGTTCAGATGCATGGGCAGTTTAGGCATCGGGTGTTCAGATGCACCGGCAGCAGGGGATAGGACCCGCGATCAGGAGCTCGGATGCGCGGGTGGCCGGGGAGAAGATGTGAAATCCTTTATTGAAAAGCTACAGAGATTGTTAGCATGGATGCATCCCAGCGTACCCTGAATGCTACTCTTGCATGATGCTGCAATTGCCCAGCATCGGAAGAGAGTCATGTCACTTTCATATTGCAAGTGTGGGGAAACATCAGTACTCAAAATCAAAACTATAGATTCTGACCATCATAACTTTGAAATATTCTAAGTCGGAACATCATAAGTCGGGATCTATCTATATCCCTCAGACAGTGGCTTCCTTTTAAGGCACAGAATAGTATTTTAGAAATAGCAACAAATAGTGATCCTTCAGCATTGTGAGGGAAGGTATAGATGTTGGTCAGGAACATGGGTAATTGCCTGCAATCATCGCTTCATGTGAATATCATCTTGTCCTACCATTCTACAGTCTATTACATTTGTCCAAATAGCTACAGCAACAACCACTGCAGAAAACCAGATAACAATTTGTTTTAATTGACTTAGAATAGCTAACAAACTATTTTTCACCGTTGTGGGAAGCCCTTATTCAACAATTATGTTTGTTGGACTTTCTGCTTGAATTCCAAAAGGAGAACCATTGTTGATATTAAGAGGTCAAAAAGGCTTTGAATTATTATCATACTCGATTGTTTGTTCCTCGCTGCCTTTGTCAAAGCCACAGCTCAGAAAATTTGCTGTTGTGAAGGAGGACATTTGTTTTCATATGGAAAATGCAATATTTGTGTTCAGTTTTGGTCACCTTGCTATAAGAAAGATGATATCAAGCTGAGAGAGGGCATAGAGAAGATTTTAAAGGATGTTGCCAGGACCCAGGGAAGAGGGTAGAGTTGGGGGGAGGAGGGGTGGTGGAGAGGAGGGCTGAGTTATAGTGAAACATAGAGCAAGCCAGAGCTTTATTCCTTGGAGTATAGGGTAATAAGGGGCAATCTCACAGAGGAGTACAAAATCTTAAAAGGAATAAATCTGGTGCAGGTAGAGCCTTTTTATCGAGAATAGGGGAATTGATAACCAGGGGACAGAGTTTAAGGTGAGAGGGGACAAGTTTAACATGAACCTGAGGATAACATTTTTACACAGATGTGGTAGGATATATTTAATAGGCTGCTGAAGGGTGTGCTTGAGATGGGCTCTGTTGCAATGTTTAAGAAAAGATACATGAGGTAGGATGGGTTTCAAGGGAGATGAGCCAAGTGTAGCCAGGTAGGGCTAGTATGGTTGGGACATTTTGGTCAGTGAGGGGATGTTGGGCCAAAGGACCTGTTTCATGTTGTATAACTAATACCTGCTCATTTTACCAGCAAATAAAATGTTTGAGTCCAGATCCAGTTTCTAAGAAGACAAGGGGTACCTTTGGCATCCTGTCCATTATCTATTGTTAACTTAGTTTTTTAAGAAAAGCTAATTATTTTTTTTGCTGATGTTTGAAAATTGACAACTATATTTCCAACATCACAGCATTGACTAGAATTTACAAGAATTTCCTTGGCAGGAGAGCATTTTGGAAAGTATTGAAACCATCACTGACGTTAAATAACTTAAAAACCCTTTTATTTTCTTTCAAATACCATTTGTCACCATTTAAATTAAATTTTAACATCCATGAATGTGCTTGGTAGAAAAATGAACAACATTGCATGGCCCTAGGGATTTTCCATCATCAGTATAGTTATTCAGTAGACTGACAGGAAAAGAGAACCAAAACAAGAAATGAGATGATTTTGTAATGGATCGTCTATCCAGGTTGCCATGTCACTCTGCGATTGGGATTGAAAGAATAAAATGAACAGATGTTGTAAAACATTTTCTCCAATGCTCTCATAATGCAATCAAGATATCCCATGATTTAATGTCTATATTAGCTTCTTCATGCAATTAAGGAGTAACCCATAAACTGTGATATCCTCTGCTCTCTCCTCCATGCAGCAACACTTTTTGTTCTGTTCACTGTTTTCTGGTTGAGAGATAGCATGTTTATTTTTGCTGTTTGATGTGGAACTGCTCAGGATCTATTTTCCTCTCTAAGATTATCAGGATTGCTGTTAATATTTATATTGTATCCCAATTTAGAACTAGTCAATAAAGCAAAAGAATCTCAGATTCCATAATAATTTACAAAATGACTTTTGCATTCAATTTTGCAATCATCAAATTCTAATACTATTTATGTTGAGGGTTAACATTTTCAAGAGGACATTGAGGCACGCTATCACCGATACTTTCTAAGGAGTCTGAGGCGATTTGACGTCGTTGAATAATCTATCAAACTTCTACAGATGCACTGTGGAAAGTGTACTGATTGGTTGCATCACAGCCTAGCTTGGGAATTTGAATGGCCAGGAATGCAGGAGGCTCCAGAAAGAAGCAAACATAGCTAGATCTATCACAAGTTCTGACCTTCCATTCATTGAATAAATCTATGGAAGGCACTGTCTCAAGAGGGCAGCTAACATCATAAAGGACCTCATCACCTTAGTCACAACCTCTTTTCATGGGTACCTTCAGGGCAGAAGGTACAGATGCTTGAAAACATGCACCACTAGGTTCAAGACAGTTTCTTTAAAACAGCCTTCAGGCTCGTGAACCTACCCAAATCTATCGTATTATATAACTAGCTTTTGTATTTATTGTCTCTTATAATTCAATTAAGTATACAACTTGTGGTCGTACACCACCAGCCTACTGCAGGGGAAAACCTCTGTATCTGCAGGAGAGTATGGGGGGGAGAGGACAACACTTGGCCGGCTGTCAATCAGCCGACCTGAATGGATCAAGCCCCACCCAGTTGGGTGTCAATCACCCTCTGGGATATAAGCCTGAACCGGCCTCCCGAGGCCTCACTCAGAGTTGCTGCAGCCACAGCCAGCCTGGCTCTGTGGAAGTTTTTGCCGATTAAAGCCTGTTGTACAGTCTTTACCTTGTGAGTGCCTGATTCTGTCTACCAGCGCACCACAGTACTGTTTTTTTCCCCCACAAAGTACTAAATCAGAATTTATTGTCATGAATATGTGACATGAAATTGGTTGTTTTGCAGCAGCAATGTTGTGCAAAATTGCCATCAATTACATTTCTGTAAAGTATTTAAAAATAAATAAATAAATGAGTGCAGAACAAGAGAAAAAGTGAGGTAGTATCTGAGGTCCATTCGCAGAACTCTGATGACAGAGGGGAAGAAGCTACGATTGTTCTGTTGGGCATTCATCTTCCTGATGGTAGCAGAGAGAAGAGGACATGGCCTGAGTGGTTCCTTGATGATAAAGACTGCTTTCTTGAGACACAGCCTCTTACAGATATTCTTTATAGAGTGAAGACTAAATCCCTTGATGGCGTTTCCTGAGTGGACAACTCTCTGTAGCCTTTTTCCTATCTTGTGCATTGGCACCTTTATATCAGAGAGTGATGGGACCAGCCAGAATGCTCATCACTGTACAGCTTTTGAAATTTGTCAGTGTCTTTGATGGCAGACCAAATCTTCACAAACTCCTCACAAAGGTTAGCTGCTGGTGGGCCTTCTTCGTGATTTCATCAACATAATGGCCCCAGAATAGATCTTCAGAGATGTTGTCATCCAAGAATTTGAAGTTCTTTACTCCTAACCCCTCAATGGGGACTGGTTTGTTTTCTTGATTTCCCCTTTCTGAAATCCACCATTAGTTCCTATGTTTATCTTATATTGAGTGCAAGGTTGTTGTGACGCCACTCAACTAGCTGATGTCTCCCTCCTGTATGCTTCCACATTGCTGTCTAAGATTCTGCCAAAAACTGTGGTGACATTAGCAAATTTGTAGATGGCATTTGAATTGTTGCTAAGCCACACAGTCATTAGTGTAGAGAGAGTGGAGCAGTGGACTAAGATGCATACTTGTGCATCTGTGTTGATTGTCAGTGAGGAGGAGACATTGTTTCTGATACACACTGAGTGTGGTGTTCCCAGGAGGAAGCCAAAGATCCAGTTGCAGAGGGAGGGGCAAAAGCCCAGGTCTTGAAGCTTGCTGATCAGCACTGAGTGGATGATGACGTTGAAAGCTGAGCTGTAATCGATGGAAAACAGCCTGATGTATGTGCTGCTGTTGTCTAGGTAATCCAGGGCTGTGGAGAGCCAATAAGATTTTACCTAGTTGGCTGCAATAAGTAAAAAATTGATGTACATGTAGATTGTAGAATGTATATGACAATAAATGATTAATTATTGTTATTATTCTATAAAAATATAGCTACCAATTAAACATAGTTATCAATTATTTGTGCTCCTTGTACAGTATGAATGTTGTAGTGCTTTTCTGATAAAAGTTAAGTATCCATATTAATAATTTTGGAAGTTTTCCAGTGGGTTTTCAACTTATTCAGAATTGTGGCATTGTGACCATTCTAACAGAGAAAAGTTATGTCAGGTCATTGGAGTTTCGAGATTATATCAGTGAATTATATTTTGTACTGAGTCCATAGCCTTAGAAACATAGAAACATAGAAGATAGGAGCAGGAGTAGGACATTCGACCCTTCGAGCCTGCCTGATTCAGAAAGATCACTATGAATTTCTATATAGAGGTTGTGGTGTAGCAGACTGAAAGTACAGCACTAATGCCGAATTGTGAAATTGTGACTCAATTGCCTGTTCTTTAAATTACGCATGACACTAAATCTAGATGCAGAATGTGTGACACGGCTGCCTAATATGGGAAGTGTCACTCTCTGATCTGCCAGAGAAAGAATGGGACTGGAGCAGAGTTCAGAAAATGTGGCACTGTACTCTTGACAAAGAAACTGTAACAGTGTACGGTACTTAGATTTAGAAACTGCAGCTACACATCCTGATGCAAAAGTGTGACACTGTGATGCTATACAGTCTGTTCCAAAAAAAATGCTTTAGAACATAGAACACTATAGCACAGTACAAGCTCTTCAGCCCTTGATGTTGTGCTGACCCACATATCCTTAAAAAAAGTTCTAAACCCACCCTACCTCATAACCCCCTATTTATCCTTCCTATCTAAGAGTCTTTTAAATGCTCCTAATGTTTCTGTCTCCACTACCATCCCACTCAAGGCATTCCAGGCACCCACAACTCAGTGTTTTTAAAAAAAAACTGACCTCTGATGTGTCCCCTAAACTTACCTCCCCTAACTTTGTGCTTATGTCCTTTGGTGTTTGCTATTCCTGCCTATCTATATCTTCTTTGTCTTCTTTGGCTTGGCTTCGCGGACGAAGATTTATGGAGGGGGTAAAAAGTCCACGTCAGCAAAGAGAAAAGTCCAAGCTCTACTAACCTTGCCTCGTAAAACTTGTTTTTCAATCCAGGCAACATTCTGGTAAATCTTTACTATATCCTCTCCATGGCTTACACATCCTTCCTATAATGAGGTGAACAGAACTGAACGCAATATTCCACTTGTGGTCACGCTAGAGATTTGTAGAGTTGCAACATGCCTCTCTACTCCTGAACTCAATCTCCCTATTAATGAAGCCCAGCATCCCATAAGCCTTCTTAATTATCCTATCAACCTGTGCAGCGACCTTGATGGATGTATGAACCATTCTGAATTGGTACTGAGGATATGGTTCTAATCCAAAATGAAATTATGACACTAATTTTACAGTAGTAATTCTAAAATCCAGACTGCTTGGGGTTTGGGTTGGTCTGGATTTTCGGGCAGTATTTTTAAAATTCAAATTTAAGGAAGAATAAAGAAAAGGTGGACAGGGATATTTTGATAGTTTATTATTGAAGTATTTTTCATATAAAATACAAAGTACAAAAAAACAAATAATTAGTTCATTTCCAAATCATTGCCATTTACACATGCACACACACAAAAGCCCACTAAATTTAAAAAGTTTGAGGATTTTCGAAAAGTCAGGATTCTCAAGTCGTCCAGATTTCTGGCATTTGTAATTTTGGTCTTTAACTGTAAAAGGAAAATGTGGCATAGTTTCCCATAAGACAAAAATTGTTTTGGGCTTATGTCCCAGGACAAAAATTGTGACACGATAACCTGAAGCAAAAAATTATTATGGCTTTTTACAAAGATTCAAGATTCATTTTATTGTCATGTAATATAAACAGGGTCATATTAAATGAAATTGCTATTGTCTGTTGTAAGACAAACAGATTTGACATTGGCAGAAATTGCCTGAAATGCCTCTTCCAGTCAGAGAAAGAGAAGCAAAAGAGATTCCCCCAGAGTCACTGAGTGTCCCTGGATTTTCCTCCAGCACTTTCAGTCTTCACGGCCGCACAGTGTCCAGTCCAAACCATCAACATCCCGAGCTCCAGATCCAAACCTCAGACACTATCAAGAACCCTTCAGTGCCTTCGGCACCTTCTTCCATCCTGGTTCCGATTAATACCTGATACTAGTTTCAAGCCAGCAGCCCACAGCCTGCATGGGTTCCTCACTTCGAGTCACCAACAGCTTGCCACCTGTGTGGGTCCTTCACCCACAGAGCACCTCACTGGTCTGCCGCCAAGGTCACAGTTCCATTGGTCGTCTCCTCTGCTTCTCCTTCTCAGATGAGGGGAGGGGGATGGTCTCATTTTCTGGTACCCTACTCATTTTCTGTTTCCCCAGAGCCTGCAACTTCTCGTGCCTGTTGCCGATAACAAATGTCACCATCTTGGGTGCAGATCCCACAGTCACGGGAACTTTTTAAAAAAAAAAAAATCCACTGTCGGCTCCTTTAACAGACCATTCCAGATTCTGTATGGAGCTGAAGGCAGTTGGACTGGGTGGTTGGAGCCCACGGAAACGCGGCGTCTCCACTCCCCATTTTCCCGGGTCTACACCAGCAACAGTGCTGCTGTTACAGAAGCTCCTGCAGTGTTGCCAGTTTTTTTTTTAAATAAGAAGTGTGGGCTTGTATCCTAATAGAGAGATTGTGGTAACTGTTGATTCACGTAAGTAGTGAGGCAATGTAACTCTTAAAGGAAATGTGACGCACTAACTTGATTCACTATGTGTAGTACTGCAGAAGAGAACATATGAACTTCAATTTTGATATGAAAACAGTGATTGTGTGGTTGATATAGAAAATGCAGCAATGTGGCTTGGTACAAAAAAAAGAGTTTCTGTCCACCGATACCGAACATCTGGGACAGAATAGATAGAGCATGGGGCTTTCTGCTGGCAGAGAATAGAGTCTGATAAAGAAAGGGTGCACAGAAACTAATAGGGAAAGAATCTCACTAATGAAGAAAGGCACTGTGACCTGTGAACGGTATGAAATTATAGCCCAGGAGAGAAATTGTATATAATAAAGTATCCTGACACAAAAATGTGTGATGAATGCAAAGCCAGAAAGTGTGATACATTTTTAAATTTAGACATACAGCACATTAACAGGTCATTTTGCCCCACAAGTCTGTACCGCTCAATTTACACCCAATTAACTTACACCCTTGGTACATTTTGAATGGTGGGAGGAAACAGGAGCCCCCACACAGACACTGGGAGAATGTATAAACTCCTTACAATGCTGGATTTGAACCCCGGTCTGGTCCCGATCGCTGGTGCTGTAAAGGGCTTGGTCTAACTGCCCCTATAATTTACTATGGTACAATTACCAGATATTGCAAGTTTGAGAATGTGACCTGATGTAGAAAGTGTGACCCTGTTTTCTGATACCAAAATTACAACACTGATACAAAATCGGTGACTGTGCAAAAACAGAATGTGTGGCAACTGTAGCCTGTGAGAGAAATGGTCCCATAATGCAAATGTTTGGGAATGAGCTGTGATACAGAATATATAATGCTGTAGTATAGGAGCTGGAGGAAAGGAGACAGAGGGATAGGATTAGAGAGAGACCACACCTAACATTCTGCTCCAGAATCAGAATTTATTGTCATGAATATGTCACAAAATTTGTTGTTTTACGGCAGCATCTCAGTGCAAACAAGTGCGAATAATTCTGATGAAAAGCCCACACACTGTATAACAGGCTTTAATTAGCTTAAACTTGTATACACCAGTCTCAGTATCTTGCTGGCTCCATGTGTCTGACTGTCCCCGAAGGGGCTGGCTCAAGTCCTTATACAGGCTGGTGATTGACAGTGGGCAGGTGGGGCCAGCCTCCCAGGTTGTCTACCTGGAGGTACAGTGGTTTCTCCCTGCATTAGGCTGGTAGGAGTGCGGCCAGTGTAGCGGTTGTATCACCACAATAAACCACTTTACAAATTAAATAAAAATAGTGCAAGGAAAAGATAAAGTACGGAAGTGTCTTTGCATCATTGATCATTCAGGAATCTGATGGCAGCGGGAATGAAGCTGTCCTTGTGCTGTTGAGTGCACAACCTAAGGTTCCTGTACCTTTTTCCAAATGGTAGCAGAAGGAAGAGGGCATGGCCTGGGTGGTGGGGGTCCTTGAGGATAGAGGGTGTGTAGTGTGAATAAACATGCTCATGATTGGAGGGAGAATAAATGCTTTTATTAGCTTATAACTAAGGGTAGGGTCTCACAGTAGTCTTCAGAAAGGTTCTGGGTTTAGGCGGGAAATCAGGTTTATAAGTGAGCAGATGGGGGTGGAGCCAGGAGGCGGGGCCTGCCATCAGCACAACACACTACCAGTGAATCCCAGTTCACTGCATTCACCCATTCCTGTAGAATTTAGGGTCCGTGAATGAAGACAGAGTATATGGGTTCAAAAAAAATGGTTGAAAAATATAGTTATTTACAAATTTACAGATTTAAGTGGTCCAGGAGTCTGGAGTTCCTGGTGGAGCACCTTGGCACTGGGGTCCTTGGACTCCTTGGGTCTCCTGGTCCCCTTGTGAGGGAGGAGAGGTGGTCTGGGTCTCTGGCTCAAAGATGGAGGGGGATGCACTTTCCTCCTGAACCGGATCCCTGAGGCCCTGACTGGGGGCGGTGAGAATGAGCTCCATGACTCGCAGGGCACCTGAGGCAATGGACTCACTGTTCCGGCAGGTGCTAGGTCCCTGATGGAGACAGTGTCCTCCCTGCCATATGGGTACTCCATATAGGTGTATGTGGGATTGACGTGGAGCAGTTTCACCCTTTCCACCAGGGGTCGGTCTTGCTTCTCCTCACATGCTTCCTGAGAAGGACTGGACCAGGAGTGGTGAAGCAGATTGGGAGTGTAGTTCCCGAAGCCAACCTTCTTTCGAAAGTGAATAGCAGCTTATGTGGGGTAGCGTTGGTTTCAGTACATAGTAGCGACTGGATGGAATGGAGTGCCATAGGGAGGACATCCTGCCAGTGTGAGTCTAGAAAGCCTTTTGACTTCAGGCCAGTTTGACAGTCTTCCAGACCATGACATCCTCCTTTTCAACATGCCTGTTCCCCCGGGGGTTGTAGCTAGTAGTTCTGCAGGATGTGATACCCTCACCTGCAGGTTCTGACGTAACTCGTCACTCATAAAGGATGAGCCCGGTTGCTATGAATATAGCTGGGATACCCAAACAGGCCGAAAATGGAGTCTACAGTGTTTATGACCGATGAAATGGACATGTCTGGACACGGAATGGTGAATGGGATGTGGGTGTTCCAGTTCATGGAGGGAAGAGCTCCCTTAAAATTGACAATGAATTGTGCGAAGGGCCTGGATGACTTGTTCAGGTGCACCTTTGCAGGGCAGTAGAAGTGCGGCTTGCACTCCGCGCAGACCTAGCAAACCCTGGTAATTTCCCTGACGTCTTCAATGGAGTAGGCCAGATTGCACGCCTTGACAAAATGAGCCATGCGGATAACCCGTGAAATGACAGAGCTCATTATGCATAGACTGCAGTTGGCCAGTGTGTGCAGAGGTACAGCTTCCTCTGGATAAGGCATCCAGAGGGTCATTAAGGGCTCCTGGCCGATAGGCAACATCATAATTGTAGGTGGAGAGCTCGATCCTCCACCTAGCAATCTTGTCATTCATGATTTTTCCCCTCTTGACACTATTGAACATGAATGTGACTGAGCACTGGTCAGTGAGGAGCGTAAATCTTCTACCAGCCAGGTATTGTCTCCAGTACCTTACGGCTTCTACAGTGGCTTGAGCCTCCTTTTCCACTGATGGGTTCCATAGCTTGTGGCCTTGTAATATCCGTAAAAAAAGTGAAACCAGCCTGCCCATCTGGTTGAGGGTAGCAGCCAGGGCTACGTCCAAAGCGTTGCTTTCCACTTGGAAAGGTACATTCTCATCCACCGCGTGCATGGTGGCTTTTGCAATGTGGTCCTGGAAGTAGTTTGGGCTTCAGCCGAGAGGGAGAAATTAGTGGCATTTAAGAGAGGGTGAACCTTATCAGCATATTGAGGGATCCACTGGGCATAACATGAGAAAACCCCCAGGCATCTCCTCAAAGCCTTTGTGGTCCTGGGAATGGGGAGCTCTAACAGGGGGGGGGGGGGGCGCATCCTATCAGGATCGAGGCCAATGATGCCATTCTCCACCATGTAGTCAAGAATAGCCAGATGTTTAGTCCTGAACACACATTTGTCAGAGTTATAAGTGAGGTTTAGGGCTTTCGCTGTGTGGAGAAAACTCTGGAGGTGGTGACATGGTCTTCCAAGGTATGGTCACAGATGGTGACATTATCAAGGTAGGTGAAGGTAGTCTTCAACCCATTCTCATCCACCATTCTGTGCATCTGTCTCTGGAAGATAGAAACCCCATTAGTAATACTGAAAGGGACCTTCTGGAATTGATAGAGATGACTGTTAACCTAAAATGCCATATATGGATGGTCCTCAGAACGGATTGGCAGCTGGTGATAGGCAGCTTTCACTTTGATGGCCAAATAGACCCGATGCTGCGCAATATCATTCACTATGTCTAAAATTTGAAGGAGGGGGTATGCGTCCAGGTGTGTGTACCGGTTAATAGTTTGGCTATAGTCAATTACTAGCCTGGACCTCTTTTCTCCTTTTACCACTACCACTTGCGCTCTCCTCAGGCTGGTGCGAGGTTCAGTGATACTTTTGTCAAGCAGACGTTGTGTCTCAGACTTTATAAAATCTCGATCTGCTGTACTGTACCTCCTGTTCTTGGTAGCAATGGGTTTGCAGTCCGAGGACAGATTCGGGAAGAGGGGAGGTGGGGGGATAAATATTCAGTGTGGAGAGGCTACACGTGTTGGTTCTGATTTTAGGGGCCCTCTGTTCCTAACCGTTACAGAGGGGAGGGTACCAGAATACTCCAAGGACACGCTTTTAAAGTGACACAGGAAGTCCAGACTCAACAATACAGGAGCACACAATTAATCAAGTACATGCAGATGAATCTTAAAGAAATCCCCCCTTCAAATGACAGATGTACTATACAATGTTGTTGAACACACGTGGAATGCGAATGAGACGTGAGAAATGTGTGGTAATTAGAAGGATACATCTTCCGGTTGTATTTTTCCACAGTCCGTGAGTCTATGAAGCTTTCAGTAAAGCCTGTGCTGATTAGGCATTTAGTGCAATGTCCGTTTACCTTCACAGTCACTATGGAGTTGCTGAGCTTGTGAGATTTGTCCTGATCTAGGACCATTGAAGCTAGGATACTGGAGACTCCATGCTCCTCACTGGAGTGACCCCCACCATACTGGCCTGCCCTCCATGGGTAAGATGGCATTGACCTTGTGGCACAGCAAGATGACTGCCCTCCTTCCTCCAATGATGAAGGCACCGAGTTGAATTTGGGTTGCAGCAAGATGGCCGCCAAGCCTTTTCGCGCCGTTTCCACACTGACACCCTCTGTCAGTGTGTCGCGCAGCGTGGATTTGGGTGAATTTGAGGCAGATGGCTTGGGGCTGGAATTGGATCCAGGAGCAGTGCAGGCCATGGACTTCCCCAGGCTTCCCCTCGCACGACAAACCCTCACCTAATGTCCTTTCTTGCCATAGTTGGAACACACTGTGTCTTTTGGCGGGCAATGAGATCGGGGATGTTTGCTCTTGCTGCAGAAAATGCACTCCCTGGCATGGGACACTCTCTAGTCTAGGAAGCGGCAGCTGTTAGGGCAGGGATAGCAGGAGCAGCACATCCTTGGAAGGGGTCACCTGGATGAGCAAGCTCGCTGGCTTCGAGGCCATCATTCTTGAGCTTGGCCTGTTTCAGTGATTTGGCTAGTTCATTGTGACTAGCCAGGTCCTTCTTTCCCAACTCAAGCAGTCGCTGCTTCGTGTACCTCAAGCAGACCCCCGCGACTAGAGTGTCCCAGATCTGTTCTTCCTCACGAACGCAGCCTGTAGCTGCTTTGTACCTGCACTTTTTGGCAAGTGTCCACAGATCCAGCAGGTAGTCATCAATGGTTTCTACTGGCCACTGGTGACGTAGAGCGAGTTGGTGCCTTGCTAGGACCTCGTTCTGCAACTTCAGGTTACTGAGCCTTCAACGCCTTGAAGGCAGCGTCATATGTAGAGCATTCCCTGATGACTGCATACACTTTTGTTCCTACCCTCAAAATGAGTGTGGACCTCCTGAGTTCATCGGTGTGGAAGACATCTCAGGTCATGTTCAGGTAGGCCTGGAAGCTCCCTAGCCAGTATGTGATCTCCTCAACTGTGTCACGGGACAGAGGGTCTAGCAGTAGCATACCTGGCTTGAGTAGCATTTTCATTACTAGGGAATAAGCTAATAAAATTGTAGCGTGAATAAAAGCTCTCACAACTGGAGGGAGAATAAATGCTTTTATTAGCTTATAACTATAGGTAGGGCCTTACAGTAGTTTTCAGAAGGGTTCTGGGTTTAGGCTGGAAACCAGGGTTGTAAGTGAGCAGATGTGGGCAGAGCTAAGAGGCAGGGCCAGCCATCAGCATAACACACTACCAGTGAATTCCAGTTCACTGCAATCAGGCTGCATTTTTGAGACACCGCATCTTGTAGATGTCCTCATTCAAGTGAAGACTGGTGCCTGTGATGTCACAGGCTGAGTTAACAACTCTCTGTAGTTTATTCTTGTTCTGTGCATTGGCACCTCAGTACCAGACAGTGATGCAACCAGCCAGAATACTCTCCATAGTAAACCTGTAGAAGTTTTCAAGAACTCAAACTCCTCACAAATTATTGTTACTGGTGAGCTTTCATTATGTTTGCATTGACATGGAGGCTGCAGAATAGATCCTTGGAGATGTTGACACCCAGGAATGTGAAGTTCTTGATCCTTCCCACTGCTGAGCCTGCGATGAGGACTGTTTCGTGTTCCCCTGACTTCCTCTTGAAATCCACAATCTTTTTAGTTATGCAAATGTTGAATGCAAGGTTGTTGGTGTGACACCACTCAACTAGCTGATCTATCTCCCTCCTGTACGCTTCCTCATTGCCATTTGTGATTCTGTTGACAACCATGGTGTCATCAGCAAATTTGTACATAGAACATAACATAAGAACATAAGGAGTAGGAGTAGGCCATCTGGCCCATAGAGCCTTCTCCGCCATTCAATAAGATCATGGCTGATTTAATCACTGACTCAACTCCACCTACTGGCCTTTTCCCCACAGCTAGCATTGGAATTGTGCCTGACCACACAGTCATTGGTGTAGAGTACAACAGTGAGCTTAGCACCAATTCTTGGGGTGTGCATGTGTTGATCATTAGTGAGGAGGAGACGTTGTTTCCAATTTGTACTGATTGTGGTCTTCAGATGAGGAAGTTATTGATCCAATTGCAGAAGGGGCTGCAGAGGCCCAGCATTTGGAGCTTGTTGACCAGCACTTTGGGAATAAAGGTACAAAGGTGTTGAATGCTGAGCTGATCCAATCGACTTTTCTGGTTTCCATTAGGTTCCTCTCCAATCCATCTGTCTCTTCCCCTCTCCCTCTGTCCACTTTCCTCCAGCTTCTCATCTGGTTCCCTCTCCATTCTGAGAGATGCTCTCTCCCCCTATCATTTTTTTTTGTTCTCGTACCTTCCCACCCATATCCTCCTATGACCGTTTTCCTGTGGCCTGTGCTCCTCCCCTTGTCCCTTCTTCCCTCGTTTCCCCCACCTTTTTATTGAGGCATCTGCCTGTTTTTGGCTCATACATTGATGAAGGGCTCAGGCCCAAAACATTAGTTATATATCTTTGCTTCCGATGGATGCTGCGTGATCTGCTGAGTTTCTACTTGTTTTGTGTGTTACACAGCCTTGAGAATAAGATGATTCTGCACAGTGGCGTCACTAGGGTTGGTGTCACCCAGTGCAGTAACTCATAATGTCGACCCCCGGCCCCGGCCCCCCCCCCCCCCCACATGGACCTCCTCCCGCACCAGTAACTGAGCAGGCCTTTTTTGATTTTTTTTCCTTCTTTTCCTTTAATTACTATTTCATTCTCAAAAGAGGTATTAATATTGGTTCACAAATACTAATTACCACAATATAGTAGCTAAAACACCAGAAAATTTGACAAAAGCAGCGACTATAAAAACACCAGCACGTGCTTGTAGTGCGAGCAGACGAAACCACACAATTTGAAGCGTCATTGTCATTGGGTAATAATGACAGCTCTGACCGGAGCATATTAGAAGGTTCAAAAAGTAAATGAGCAGAGAGTTTTAGTCTTGTAGGTATATTGATACATATAAGCTGTGCTTACAAAAAAATGATTTTGTTGTTATAACTTACTACAGGGATATTTTTTATTTAAAAAAAAATTCCTGTTGAAACACTGCACAACAGTCATTTAGGTGTTAACCCTGCTGCTGGTGTCACCCAATGTGGTTTGCACCCCTCACACCACCCACCCCTCCACCCCCCCCCCCCCCCCCCCAGTGATGCCAGTAGTTCTGAGGTCTGAAACAGGAATTGGATGTAAGAAAAGAAGATTGAGAAGCAGGAAAAGGTCATTTGACCATGTGTGTTTATTTTTCCTTTCAATAAGAACTTGGAATGCTTTTTGTGCACTAACCCATAATTCTTGATCTATCAGTCTCATTCTTGAATATATTCAGCAAATGAGCCTCTATGGTGCTCATGAATGAAGATTCACTCTTAATTACATGACTGTTAATTGACAGTAATTTGTGAAAAAGGACCTCAAGATCCATATGAATAATGCCACCAATAAATCTCTACACATTTAAAAAGTATTCCCTCGTTCCACTATTTTATTATTTATAACCTCCATCCATCAAAATCTATCACACTCACTGGTTGTTTGTATCTGTTCTACTATTTCAACCTTAGAAACATCTGCGATATGCTCAAACATACAGTAATTTCCCTTCCGTAAGTCCAGGTTGACTCTGCCCAGTATTTCAACTTTATGGGCTCAATGGCTTTCTTCAGTGTGAATATGCAAATATACTGCACCCTATACTGATGCTAAGTGTGTGGCTGTATGGCTGGACAGTGCAGCACCCACCTGATACAAAAATTGTGGTGCTGTTGCCTGACAGAATGTGTGGTGGTACATATTTTTACAGAGGCTAGGGCACTTTAGCCAAACTGAGAAAGTATGAAGTACAGTTTCTTACATTAATGCAAGTTTGTTCATTAAAAAAAAGTCATAGCTCTTCAGAAAAAGATAAATCATTTAAAAATTAATTTCAATACAATGATTAAATGGTCTGGACAAATAATGTATTTTGCAAGCATTGAATTTTAAGGAGTGTTGAGTGGGGGAAGCTGGAGTGGATGAATTAAAGTTCAAAGTTCAGATTTATTGTCAGAATACATACAGGATATCACATACAACCCTGAGGTTCTTTTTTCCTGTGGGCCAGGCAGAATTTCTACTTGTTGGTAATGCAAAAAAATTGTAGTTAAGAAAGGATACGTATACAAAAGAGAGAAATGTAAACAAAGAACGAAATGTAAATAAAATGTGCAATACAGAAAAAATAATATTCAGAAATAAATAATATACAAAGTAAGAGTCTTTAAATGAATCTTTGACTGAGCCTGTTGTTGAGGAGTCTGGTGGTGGAAGAGTAGAAAATGTTCCCTAACCTGGTGGTTTGAGTTCTTGTGGCACCCCTTTCTTTTTTTTATTAATTTTTTTTATTTTTTACACAATAAACCATATTGACCAAAATACATACAGACATTTTTCTCTTGAGTATATACAGTGTCATTTTCTCCTCTTTTTCCCCCTCCCTTCCCTCCCTCCCTCTCCCCCTTCCCATTTATTCAAAGTTCAATCTATAAGATACATTAAATCCGTTAAACAATGTTGTCACTTAATAAAATAAACAAGAAATTTTTATTTTTTACTTTTATATACTGAGTCAGTTCATTTTGTTGTCTTCTCCTTCTGTCATTTTAGGTGGTGGAGGTTCATGGTAGGATTTCTCTATTGTATTTCATGTATGGTTCCCATATTTGTTTGAATATTGTGATGTTATTTCTTAAATTATATGTTATTTTTTCTAATGGAATACATTTATTTATTTCTATGTACCATTGTTGTATTCTCAAGTTGTCTTCTGATTTCCAGGTTGACATAATACATTTTTTTGCTACAGCTAGGGCTATCATAATAACCTACCAGAGAAATATATTAATTGGATTAAATCATTATATAAGGGACCATTGGCAAAAGTGACAGTAAATGGATATATATCAATCCAATTTAAATTAAGCAGATCAACAAGGCAGGGATGTCCACTATCTCCCTCATTGTTCGCGTTAGCTATAGAACCACTAGCAGAACTGATAAGAACAGAAAATAAAATACGAGGGATAAAAATAAAAAAGAAGGAATATAAAATCAGTCTATTTGCAGATGACGTTATAATATACTTAACAGAACCAGAAATATCAATAAAAGAATTACATAAGAAATTGAAGGAACATGGAGAAGTATCGGGGTACAAGATCAATGCAAATAAAAGTGAGGCAATGCCAATGAATAATGCAGATTTCACAAAGTTTAAGGAAGAATCACCATTTAGATGGCAAACACAAGCAATGCGATACCTAGGTATACAACTAAATAATAATCTCGGCCATTTATATAAACTAAATTATCAGCCATTAATGAAAAAAGTACAAGATGACTTAGAGCACTGGAAAGACTTACCACTAACATTGATAGGAAGGATAAACTGTATTAAAATGAACATCTTCCCAAGGATACAATACCTATTTCAATCATTACCAATTCACCTAACAGAGAAATTCTTCAAGGAGCTAAAGAGAATAATAAGGAAATTCTTATGGAAAGGGGGGAAACCGAGGATAGCACTAGATAAATTAACAGAATGCTACAAACAAGGAGGCTTACAACTACCAAACTTTAAAAATTATTATAGAGCAGCACAATTAAGATACCTATCAGATTTTTATCAAACAAGGGAAAAAACCAGATTGGACCAGATTAGAGCTAGATAAAATAGGGGAGAAGATACCTGAGCATATACTCTATAAGTGGGATGAAAAATTGGTGCAACGTAGGAATTCACCAGTATTACACCATCTGCTCAACATCTGGAAGAAGATTCACATAGAAAGGAATAAAATAAATTATCAACTACCAAAATTAATAGTGGCACCCCTTTCTTGATGGCAGCAGCGAGAACAGAACATATCCTGGATGGTGTGGATCCTTGATGATTGCTGCTGCTTTCTGGTGGGGAGAGTTTTGCCTGTCATGTACTGGGCTTTGTTCACTACATTTTTCACTGCTTTCTGCTCAGATATATTGGTATTCCTCACCAGGCTGTGATGCAGTTAGTCAACAGACTTTTCACTAAGCATCACTAGCTTTGCCTGGGTTTCCAATGTCATACCAAACCTCTGCAAACTCCTGAAGTAGTAGTGGCACTGACCAACTTTCTGCATTATGCCATTATTACGTTGAGTCCAGGAAATGTCCTCCAAAATAGTGACTCCCAGGAATTAAAATTTGCTCAACCTCTCTACCTCTGATTTCAGCAATGATTACTGGGTCGTCCACCTCTGCCTTTCCCTTCCTTGGTTTTGGTGACATTGAGTGCGAGGTTGTTGTAAGTACCTAATTCAGCCAAGTTTTCAATGTTCCTCCCTTATGCTGATTCATTGCCCCTTTTTATACAGCTCAGTATTGTGGTATTGTCACCAAATTCGTAGATGGTCTTGTCGTATCAAGTCATAGGTGCAAAGAGAGTAGTCAGGGGTCTAAGCATGGAGCCCAGTACTGCTCCAGTACTGATGGAGATTGTGGAAAAGATGATCTTACCAATCCTCATTGATTGGAGTTTGGAGGTGAGAAAATCCAGGATCCAAGCACACAGTGTGGTATTGAGGCCCAGGTCTTGGAGTTTGCTGATCAGTTTTGAGAGGATGATGGCATTAAATGCCAAATTGTAGTCAATAAAGAGGATGCTGATATATGCATCTTTGCTATCCAGGTACTCTAGGGATTTATGTAGAGCCAGTGACATGGAATCTGTCATAGAACTTTAGCTGTGGAAGGCAAATTGTCACTGTGGTGCACTGTTAGCTAGAATCAGACACACACAAAGATAAAGACTGTACAACAGGCTTTAATCCACAAAGACTTCCACAGAGCCAGGCTGGCTGTGGCTGCAGTAACTCTGAGTGAGGCCTCAGGAGGCCGTCGCAGGCTTATATCCCAGAGGGTGATTGACACTCGACTGCGTGGGGCTTGATCCATTCAGGCCAACTGATTGTCAGCCGGCCAGGTGTTGTCCTGTCCCCTTACACTCCTGCAGGTACAGAGGTTGCCCCCTGTAATAGGCCGGTGGTGTACCACCACAGTCACAGATCTATATTACTACTCAAACAGGAGCAGATATGCTTCAACACCAACCTCTCAAAAGTTCAGCATTGTGGATGCGAGTGTCATTGGTTGGTAGTCATTTAGGCAGATTACCACACTCTCTTGGGCACTGGTATGATTGAGGCCTGTTTGAAACAGGTGGGTACCGTGCCCTGTGGAGCGAGATGTTGAACATATGCATGAATATATTGGCAAGTTGGTCAGCACAGGTTTTCAGTACTTGGCCAGGTACTCCGCCCGGACCAGATGTTTTCTTTGGATTCACTCTCCTGAAGGCTGCCCACACATTGTCTTTGGATATTTGCAATAGAGGGTGATCAGGAGACATGGGGGTGAGCATGTTCTGTGTGTCAGAACAGACATAGTTCATCTGGGTGTGAAGCTTTGCTGTTTCCTACTACTCCAGATTTGGTTTAGTAGCAGGTTATGTTATTTAGGCCCTGCCACATCTGTCAGGTACCCTTGATGTTTCTATGGATGAACATATGAAAGGATGAACATTTGATGTTTCATGAAATAATGTAGAGTCCGGATGCAGGTATCATGTTTGATGTTAGAATCATTTAATAGGTTGTTAAAGTTCCACACAAGAAATGATTGTACTACTTTTGACCAGAGTAAGATGACTCAAAGCAATGTATTGCTATGATCCAGAATACATTAGTTGAAAGAGGAAAGGAAGCAGAGTCAACTGTAACTTTCATAAAGGATTTGGATAAGTAGTGAATGATACATAAATTCTTCAGTTATGGGAAAAGAGCATGAAAGTTGGACCAATTATATAGCTTAGTCAAAGAAGCAATATTTATACGTGGGCCATATGCTAGAATTGATCTTTCTTTTCATAATTTTATGAATTGTAGAGCAATAGTGGGGTGATCAATTAATAGTCATAGAAGGAAAATTAGGAGGAAGTTTAAAGATTGCAACCAGTTTTAGTGGAGAATCACAAGTGCTACATCATTAATGTCTCAAAAATTGGCTGAAACATGGATTTAAGACACTCACTTAACGTGATCATATAGTAATTGGAAAGCAAAATTGAAAATGCTAGAAATATGAAATAAAAAGAAAATGCTGGGACTTCTCCATAAATCATGCAATATCTGTGGACAGAGAAAAAGTGAATGTTTCAGATGAATGCTTCTTCAGAACAAATTATAACAAATATTGCTCAAATAATAAGTACGAACTGAGGCAATAACCTCCTGGCTTAAAGATCTGATATAGAGTTACGATACATTTGAAGCCAACACACTGTCTGGCAAAAATAAATTGTGGGATTGATTTAAATCTGGATAAAGATTTTATCCTCCTCCTTCACTTCATTCAACCTTTCTTCTTGCTGGCTATCAGTTTCTCAATGGACACTTAATATTTGGCCAAGTCTCCTGCCAAAGGTGGACAAAAGCATCCAGAACAGCATGCAAAATTATGCTTGGTGCTGCAGTTAGGATATCAATGTCAAATAAACTGATTTTATTTTTGAACATTTATAACTTGGAGTGTTTTTATAGAATGTGTTTCCAGGCACAAGTTTGTGTGTGCTCTAAGATACAAAATGGTCCCATTAAAGCTTTACTGGGCAAGTAGCCTAATGCTTGATTTGACAAGTAGGATGCAATTTCCAAAGAGATAGCTGGCAGAATGCCAATGAGTTTCATCCTGTGCCAGCCACAGATGCAATGCCAGCCAACAATTATTGGGCAATTCTTGGGCAAGTTTCAGTCCAAAGGCAAAGAAGACATCATCTTTTGATGACTGAAATCCTATTTGTGTTCAAACCAGGCCCTTGTTAAGTATGGATTTACTGAATTCAAATGCAAAATACAAATCAAGTAATCTCAAATTTAAAAATAAGTTTATTGGAAAGAAACTACAATGAATACTTTTGCCAAAGAGCAGAATAAACAGAATTTATAAATTTTAATTAGAAATAAGACACTGAGATTGAATGGATAGCACTTAAAAAAAACTGGTGGGTGTTTGTGATTTAACTATTTAGCTATAGATTTTAAACAATTATTATATTTGAAGGTGTGAATTTGGTTTAAACTGTAGCAAATATGGGAATGATGTAAGAACTAAATGCAAAGGATTACAAGTTGTTTAGCACATGGAAACACATACTAGATTAGCATAGGTGCCGTCATCTGGGTCTGCAGGGATGTCAATTTTCCATTTTGTCTCTTTTATTTAGTTGTGGAGTGCATAAGAATTGTGTGCTATGGAATTAAATTATTAGGCAAAATAACTTCAACAGCCATTGAAAACTAATGATGGCAATATGGGGATTTTGCAAGAGAAAATTGAGTTTCACCAAAGAAATATGAAGAGAGACATGGCAACCTCAGTAAAAAATAGTCTAGGTGATCTACCCTGACGTGGTGCTATAATGTCTTTAATAAGTTTTAAGCAGGATTTTAATGGACAATCCATTTCTTAGGCATTTTTGTTAGAACAGATCAATTTTTACTATTTAATATGAATGTCATTTGCAACTTGACACAGTCACCCAATTATTCTTGCATGTTTAACTGAAAGGGAAGGCTGGGTGCTTGGCAGTATTTCGTATCTTGTAAAATGCAGCCTTCTGCAGGTCCACTCCATCTTACTAGGCCCTCCTCTGCTTATCCACTGATGTGGGAATAGATGGTGGAATGATTGACAGATACTTGCCTGGACCCAACCTGCAATGTCTGACAACTACCATGCAGCATGCTGTAATATCTGCCTTTGTCAGAGTGGGAAGCTGTTTTTTCACTTCTGGGACTTAACTTGTAAGTGGTCAGCTCGCTGACAATTGAAGTTCCTCCTGTGGTATCCGTAATCTTCAGCAAGCTTTTCCAGAAACATGGTTCGTGCTTCAAATAAAACTTAGACTGTGAATTATAACTCCCAGGCGACACAAAAAAAAAGCTGAAGTTATAAGTCTGCTAAAATTGAGTTAAGAGCTTTTTAACGATCTCTGTGCGAAATATTTTGGACAGTGAGAAAGTAATTTTCAAGACCTACTCTTTCATCACTTTCACAAATGAATTAAATCCAAGCTCAGAGTGCTATGTGGTGTTCTGTTTTTTTCTAGTAGTACATTTTACTCCTAGCATTGCAATTTTTTTCAGCAATTAAGTAAATGGGTGGAAAAATAGGTAAGGGTGTTCGTTAGTTATGGTGCTATTTGAATATTTTTCTATATCTGCACCTTTCATTATTCTCACCATCCAGTCAATGACAATGTCTCTCATAAATATGTGTCACTCCGATGTACGATAGCTGCCATTGGGATTCTAATAATATGAATTGGTTGAAGTACTCAGATGTTCTATGTGGAAAGACCTGCCAGGGGAAGCTATAGAAACAAGTATACTTGTGATGTTCAAAAGACATCAGTGGTATGATGTTGTTTTCATTCTCTCTCTGGTTCCATTCCTCTCCACTCCATCATACCACTGGATTTTTCTACTTCTCCCTCCCCCACCTCTGTTCCATCTTGACTCTTTATTTGAATATTTTATTTAAATGTTCATACATGCATTAGAAAATATCCCTCATACATCTCAAATCAGTAATACATTGTATTGTACATCCCCCCCAAACCTTCTCACCATTCCCACCCCTCTCCCTCAAAATAATAATAGCCCCAAAGAACATTAAAAACAAAAATAAAAATGAATAAGAGAGAGAAAAAGATGCAAGAAAAAGAAATAAATACATCTTGCTACTAAAGTTTCAATCCATTCAATCAAATTTTGCCTTTACAATATCAAACATATATTAATTCCAAGGAGTTGATAGGGTTCTTGAGATTTAGGGAATAATTTTCATAAAGTAATACCTAAAATGTGCAAATATGGGCATCACATTTTAAAGAAACTCTTTCATGTTTATTTCTTAAATTATATGTAATTTTATCAAGAGGTATACAATTATGTATTTCAGCATGCCATCTGTCCATTCCCAAATCCGGATCTGATTTGTGTGTCACTGCTATACATTTTCTTGCAACTGCTAATGCAATTTTCATGACTTCCTTTTGAAGCATATTAAATTTTAGTTTTGGCCTTTTCCCAGATATATTACCTAATAAGAAAACCATTGTATCTTGAAGAAATTTAACTTTAGTGACCTGTTCTAAAAGTTCTCCTAAGACCATCCAAAAAGGTCTCAGTTTTGAACATGACCAAGTGGAATGTAACAAAAAACATACCTATCTCTTGATTACACCTAAAACATTTATCTGATAAATCTGATTTCAGTCTATTTAAATTCTATGGAGTAAGATATAATTGATGTAAAAAGTTATATTGAACCAATCTATATCTAACATTTATTGTATTTGTCATACTATCACGACACAATTCCAACCAATTTTTCTCTCCAGTACTAATATTTAAATCAGTTTCCCATCTTTGTCTAGATCTAGACAAACATTGCCTACATTTATTCCACAGAATTTTTTTTCAGCAATTGAATAAATATGTAAGAAAGTTCCTTTAGAAGGGAAAAATGTTGAGAGTCTCATTAGAGAAATTAACTTGGAAATTTGCATTGAGAGATTTACAACTTCCAAATTTTAAAAATTATTCTAAAGCAGCACAAATGAGATTTCTCTCTTCATTTAAAGAGGGAGAGAAACCAATGTGGTTTAAGATCAAGATGGATAAAGTAGGGGAGATAATGCTGAAGATTTTATATACAAATGGGATAAGAGATTGATAATTGGAGATATGGATACTTCATTGTTAAAACATTTGATTAATATGTGGAATAAGGTAAATGTTGAAATAGGAATGAGGAATATGAGATGCCTAAAATGCCGCTGACTCAAAATAGACTTATTCCTTTTACAATGAACAACCGACTTTTTAATATTTGGTCTAGCAAAGGAATTAGAAGAATAGTGGATTGTTTTGAAGAGAGAGGTTTAATGTCATTTGATCAATTGAAAAGTAAATATGGGACACAAAATAACACAATATTTTGTTATTATCAAATAAAGGGGTATTTGCGGGATAAATTGGGTTCAACAATGTTATTGCATGAAAAGAGTGAAATAGAAAGTTTGATTTGGAATAAATCTATTAAGGTTTATTTTAGCTCTATATACACACTATAGCAAAAGGAAATATGAAAACAAGGAATCTATACATCTTGTCTCTCTTTATACCATGATTGACACCTTATCAGATTCCAGCACTGACACCCTTTCTCTTCCAATCACTCATTCTGCCCTATGCCTCCACCTGACCCTTTTATTTTTCTTGCCTCTTTCCCCTTTTGTCTGTCAATCTATTGCCTCTATCCCTCATATTTCACCTCTCCATAGTTCACCAATCCCACATGGGGCCCATGACCCATTTTTCACAACTTGCCCACTTTATACAGCTTTTCTTCTACATTTCCCAGGTCTTGATAAAGGGCTGCAGTGTGAAACATTGACCATTCTTTTTCTCTTGCTAGTTCCTTTCACACTTGCAAGTGGTTCTAGGAATTAATGGCCAATTGGCCTAAAAAGGCTCTAGTGTGGGGAAAAAAAATCTTCTCAATGCTGGCATGAGATGACATCATCTCACGCCAGCGATTGACGGCCTTGACCCTAGTACAATCCCTGGTGTCTACAGATGCTGGTATTGCAATGAGGTAAGCGTAGAACAGGTAATTGGATTCTGGGATAGAACTGTCCCAAGTTTTTGCATGAGTTCAGGAGTGCGAAAGAAGAAAAGATTAAAAAGAAGCCATAAACTTTGCTATAGGAAAGTCGCAGCAAGAGAGAGAGGAAGTAAATAGCAATAAATAGCAATAGCGGACCATTTTTAAACAGCATGGGAAAGTTGGTAGTGCTATAGTGCACAATATATAAAGACCGTGGGAAAAAAGCAATGGCAGACATGACTTCCCAAAATGCTGTGCGGCAGAGAAACCCCTCCATGAGTGCCCTGTGCGGGCAACCATGCATACAGCCCTTTCTCTGCCACACAGCATTCTGGGAGGGCAGGTCCACCATCACTTTTTCCCATGATATTTACAGCGCTACCAACTTTCCCACATTGTTTAATAATTCACCGCTATTGCTATTTATTGCTAGCACTTTCCCACAGTTCCTTATAAAGGTTTATATAGGTTGGCACATCATCAACAGGGGCTGAGGGGCTCATACTGTGCTGTAAATAAAGCTTAATTATGTTATAATTAGGCATGATTAATTTTGTTCAAATATAAGATCATAATATATTGATCAAGATTTAGGGCAGGTCCACCATCATTCGATGCGTCATGACATCACTGGTAGAAGGTAGAACAGTCCTAACCCCAGGGATGGCTTCTTGCAAATGTGAACACGCATAGTGTCCCAGTTAAGTGTGGTCAAGTGTGAACAGCAAAAACACCATTCCTATCCTGGGACACTGAACGGCCGATTTAGTGGGATGTAAGCTTCTGATGCTGTTTGACCTACTGGGTTCCTGCAATAGATTGTGTTTAGATTCAGCAGTGTGTTGCCTAGATTGGAGGATTTTATAATGAGGAGAGATTAGATAGGTTGGGTTTTTCTTGGAGAATGAGAGGCTGAGGGATAATCTTTTGTATAATCTTCAGCAAGTAAGAATTTTGGTCCATGCATACTTTGTGCAGTGTATATGGCAATAAACACTTTATCATTATTATCATCTGATAGGGAGATATAAACTTATAAGAGGCTTAGGTAAGGATAGATGGTCAGAATCTCTTTCCCCATACAAATGGTATCTGAAACATAAGTTTAAGGGGAAAGATTTTCACAGAAACTTTGAGGGGAAAGTGGTGGCTGAACTCGCTGCTGGTGGTGGCAGACATTTAGATCTAATGAGGGTAAATGTCAATGGACAAAAATCACTGTAGGAATGTAGTAGATCAAAGGACCTGCTTCTTTGCCGAGTGACTCTGTAGTTGTGTTCTCCAATCAAAATGTGTTTTTACTCGGGGGTCCAATTATTCAGTGAACCAGTGATTTATAAAATATGTCTTTCTGTTGCATGTTGAATAATTTTGGTGGTTCACTGATGTTTTCTTTTCAAACTGACAGCATGTGATAGAAGCTGTAAATGCAGGTGTTAATCCTGCAGGGAATTCGACCAATCAAACCAGTCATTGGGACTTAGGCAGCTCCTTCTTCTTTGCTGGCACCATAATAACTACCATAGGTAAGATATTTACAATAAATCTTGAATCCATCATTCGTATTTAATGTTGAGCTCATTAATTTGAAGAGCACTCTGAAGATCTCCACATCTTGCATATTGATGATGTGAATAAAAATGACCACAGTTGCTGATGGTGACTGATCCAGCAAGCAGTTTGACAAAGTGAGCACCTTGTCTTTTCGATTAAAAAAATGGAATTCAATGAATTGTGATATATCTGTGGTGATAAATTCATGTATCCTTTGGCTTGGCTTCGCGGACGAAGATTTATGGAGGGGGTAAAAAGTCCACGTCAGCTGCAGGCTCGTTTGTGGCTGACAAGTCCGATGCGGGACAGGCATCATGTATATAGAATTTTTAAAAATCACCTTGAATTTTCAAATGTTACTCCACAGTCAATAGTCTATTTCAGTTTATTGTAAGAAGAAATGTCTATGTACTATAATCACTTAATATTTTTATTTGCTACAAATGCAGCTTTGATATGGTCTTTAGTGTAAACTGATCAATGTGAAATTAGCCATTATATCTTTCTTTTAATTTTCAATTCAAATGTAGTCAGCATTTCACAAGCTGCTGCTGCCATGCATTGAACAATTGCCCGCGCTGAACTTCTCAATGAAGCTGTTCCGTAGCTTCCTCATAAAAGCCATGGACCCTTCTGAATCTTGGTTTAATAGCCCTGTCTAAAACTGATAACTGCTCATTGCTTTAGCTTTGTTCCTGATCTCTTATTTTATGATTTGTTACCTTTATTTCTGAGTATCCATGTTTCTGCTCAATGTGTCATTTTCTCCCCTGCCATATTATCTTGTTATCCTTCTGACTATTATTTCTTGAGCCATCTCTTGCCAACTTCCTGCCTCTCAGCCTGAGCTTATCATCCACCCCTTCAATCTCTGCTACTCTTCTTCCTCTTACTTGCTCCTCTATCCTTCACTTTGCTTCTTCATTCCCATCTCATCACTCCTTTCACCCCCTGTTCTCTTTCCCCACCTCTTCTTTCATTTTCCAATACCACCTCACCACCACCCTTCCCCTTTCTCCCACATTCTGTTTGCCAAGTGATCTCTCCATCTTGCATGCAAAAAGAGAGCAACTTGTATTTGCCACATTAAGAACGGATGGCCTGATAGGAAAGCTTACACAACTTTGGGTCGAATGCATGGGAGGTTATGCTAACGAGGTCAGGATATTAACATGTAGAATGCGTAACTAGTGTGTTTTTAGAATATTGAATCCCCCCAGCCTTGAACAAAACTGAACCAGAAACCTCACAAGTATACTTTTACCTGATGAAGAATTTCTTAATCCTTAAATCATATACCTCTAAAATTTAGCTGATGGGAACATCTGCAGGTTCATTTTAATTCTCAGCAGTGGTGTTACTCTTCCCAATTTTTTCCTTTTTATTCATGGTTAAAATTATATCCATGAGGGCAATTTACTTCTGTGTAAATGCTTTATATATCGATCAATATTTTCCCTTGAAACTCCAAAAAAGCAATTCACTAAATCTAATACATAACTTATTTACATGCAACACTTTTCATATTTCAGGAATAGCCTAAAATTACTCTAAGTGCAATAATTAAAAGTTACATTTTTTTCAATTCCATCAATCTACAAATTAACTAGGAAATCCTTGATCTGAACTCTGTTAATGTTTACACCCTGTGATGCATCTGTTAATTAAATGTCACATAGATTTAAAATCTCCTTGTGCTTAAACCTGCCATCTCATGTTTATTTCCTAATAAATTATTCACCTTGAAAACCACATTTGTTCTTGTGAATTTGTTGAAAATCCCATTCTTTATCTAATCTTATCTTAATTCACAAAATCATATTTATTCCCACAAATTATTTAAGTGTTCATCAGCTTAGTATTGTTTTTTTTTAAATAAAATTAAATTCCTTTCATGATAAAAATAAACAATCATTGTTTACCACGGCTTTATTAGAATGGTGAATGTAGGATTAGAAAGAGGCCTTTCAACTGACCAAATCTATTTTGTTCATGAAAACTTTAATCCATCTCTGCAAGAGGCTGTTGATCGATGAATGTAATCCCTGGTGGGTCCTAGTAGGACACTTGTCTCTCTGCACTTACTGTGTGATTTTTTTTTAAAAGCTTCACCTGAGAAGCCTTTTATTGCTACATACCTCTTTATCTAGTTTGTTTTTTTTTTGATAGTTCTGGTGGGTGCTCCAAAATCAGTCAATATTGCAGCTTGAACTATTCTACTATCGATTGTAGTACCAAGCACAGTATCATCCCTTTTATTTATTCTCTTATCATGGTGTAAATTGGCAAAAAGCAGGATCCAATATTTTCTTCATATTTGTAACTTTTTTAAAAACAAAATTGCTATTGCACAATTATTCAAAATTTGCATGAGTATGTGCAAAACCCACAGCAATTAATATTCATTTGGCCTGTTAGTGGTTTGAAGAAGTTAGAAAAGTATCATCTAAGACATTAAAAGAAAATTTGGTAATCAACTATTTAAAGGAATGGGCGATATATGTATCAGCTTGGTGGTAAATGAAATAGGCATACCTGCTACTTGACACTAGTGGAGAGACCATGCATTTTCATATAGGAACCTCTTAAAGGGCTGACCCTAACAAACCAATAACAGAAAGGAAGATTGACAAAAACACACACAGGGAAGAGAAATGAGAAGAGATAATGCAGAGTTAAATAAGGTATCAAAGAACGGTGGCTTTGTGGAGAATAAGTAGCTACAGGCTCTGTGTCTTGTGTGCAAAGCCATGCAGATTTAATTCCCCCGTCAATTTTAAATGATCAGATTTCAGTGAGGGCAAATATATTGACAATATTTTAGGTTCGCATTTCAAAGGTTAAAAAAAAAACTGCGTAATTCATTCTGGTTATTATCCAGTGATCCCTATCGAATAGGATTAGCATGGATTAAATAATCTTTGAATTACCTGCTCACAATCTATTTAGCACGTTGAATGGTTAGTCTTGAAAGAATTGTTGGGAGCTTTTTAATGAGTGCATCAATTTGATGGGAGGAGAGGAGAGGTGGAAAGAAAAAGGAGCAATGAAAACAGAAATTCATCAACTTGTTTTAAACTAGCATTTATTCACAGAAAATTCAACACAAATGACTGATAAATGAAATAAAATCACACAATTTACCTCAAACAGTGATGATGTATTCTCCAGTCTTGTCACAAATCATAGGAATAAAAAAAAGTGTATATTTAAATATAATACTTCAGAGGGAGAAATGTCAAAAGCACTGTGCTGGAATCCTTTGTCTCTTGTTGGATTTATTGCATTTGTGTATATAAAAATAAGTATACTTAGTGCCTTATATATATTTTGATTTTATTTTCTCCTAGGTTTTGGAAAGATTTCTCCCATTACTAAGGGTGGAAAAATATTCTGCATTATTTATGCCTTATTAGGAATTCCACTGTTTGGGTTTTTACTTGCTGGTGTTGGCGATCAGCTAGGAACTATATTTGGAAAAGGAATCGCCAAAGTGGAAGACGTATTTCTTGTAAGTAATATAAATGTCAACATTTTAGAAATGATATTAAATCTTTCATTGCAGGTATTATGCTAATCCAGTATGCATGCTATCTTGTCGTGTTAAAATATTTAAGAAATCTTTTCACAAAAGAGAGACATCTCAAGATTTTATGCTGCAATAGAGTAAAATATCAGTAATATTTTTCTTCTGAATTGTATATTTTATTTGATTCTAACATGTTTATGGAAATATATATTTTATGTTTGCTATCATATGAATAAAACATAAATTAAACGTGATAAATATCTACATGTCGCCTGGGATTAAAGTGAGTGTCTATATAAATCTATTAAAAATGAAAGGTGAGTGTCAAGTAGACAATTTGAAAAAAAGGTCTAAAAGTAACTAGTTAAAAAAATTAAGACATTAACAGAATAAGGGAAATCAGCCATGCAGACCACACATCTGCCAATGGAGCTGTAGGAGAAAATGAGGATGAAATGAAAAGTATTCAGAATGATTATTAATTTACCTTTAATTTAGAGATTCAGCTCAGTAACAGGCCCTTATGGCCCATGAAACCACGCCTTCCATGTAACCAATTAACTTACAAACCCCTTACATCTTTGGAATCTGGGAGGAAACTGGATCATCTGGAGGAACCCATGCAGTCATAGGGAGAATGTATAAACTCCTTGCAGGAAGTGGCAGATTCGAATCCAGGTACCAGTGATAGAGTTGCACTAACCACAGTGCTAACTGTGCTGCCCTTACCTGTTATATATTAATTTTGGAACAAATAAAGAACCTTCTCATGGATACGATCAATTGCACCTTGTGGATCAGCTGCTGACCTGATGGAGATTTCCATGATGATGTTCTAAAGTTTCCTAGATTCTGGAATAATCCCATCAGATAAGAATGTAGCAAAAAAAAAGTTTCTGCTCATCAAAAAATGAAGAATAAAAGTTATGTATAAGAAAACAGTGCAATTATCCAGTAGTTCATGTTTAAAGACTTGGTAACAGAGAAAATTATGTCACGATTAACCATTCTTTGGATATTCAGTGGGCAATATTTGGATGTTTGCAAGTTTTTAGTAAGGTGCCACATAAGATGTTTATTATTAATGGAAGTAATCTTACATTGTGGATAATATATTGACATAAATTGAGAATGGTCATTGGATGGGGAGAAGAGTGGGACTAAATCAGCTTGTTCTCGTGGTGGCAGGTTGTGAATACTGACTACAGCAGGAATTGGTGTTTGGGCTCACCTTTTCATGAAACCAAGTCTGCTGGAGACTTAACTGGATGGGTTTATGATTTCAGAAGAGGATGCAAGGAGCCTTTAAGGGCACAAGGACAACTGAGTGAATGGGAAGAATATGGCAGATGAAATTTAATGTTGAAAAATATGAGGATGTCATCTTTGGTGCACACAACAGAGAATTAGATTATTGATAAAGATGAGAGATTGGATGTTATTAATTTTCAATGTAATTTGAGTTCTTGCACCCAAGGTACATTGGCAAACATGAAGGTTCAGCAAACGATTGAAATGGAAATGCCTTTGTTATAGGAGGATGTGAAATCTGGAGTCAGAAAGTCTTATTGCTATGGTAAAGGGCTTTACAGAAACCTCATTTGGAGAGTTTTGTTTCCTTCCCTAAGAATGGATGTACCTGTAAATTCACTAGAGGCATTCCTAAAAAGACAGGCTTACTATATGAAGAGATTGAGCAGGCTGTGTCTGTATTCTGTAAAATTTAGGAGAATGAGTGGAGAGCTTATCAAAGCATATAAGGTTCTCAGAGGGCTAAACAGGTTTAATGCAAAAATGTATTGTCCTTGGGTAAAGAACATAGAACCAAAAAGCACATTTTGAATAAAGAAAGGGCCATTGAAATTAGAAGAAAGCTCTTCACTCTGAATTTTGACGTTCTTTACCTCTGACAAATTCATGGGGTCACTTGTGTTCATTCAAAGTGGAAATCAAAAGATTTCTGGACATTAAGGGAATGGAGGGATAGCTGAAATGGAATTGAAGTGGAAGATGAGCCATAATTCAATTGAATGAATGTGGGTATCTTAATCCTTGAACTATTTCTTGCATTCTTTGTTAATCTAACTCAATGAAATGGAAATTGATGTAAATGGCAAAGAAGGTTGTAATGCGCGTCGGAAGAACTTGTTGATCCAAACCAAGGCTTTTATTAACTAAAAGACTGGAGCATATTACAAGTAGGTCGACCAGACCAGAATTACCTTGTCTGGCTAGGAGCAATCCTTTAAGACCTGCCAGTAGGTGTGGCTACACTCTCAGCCAAACACAGTCATCCTACACTACCATCTGTACATATGTACATATACACATTGGTGATAAAATCTGTACTATCACAAAGGTAAAGGGAAAACAGGGCCTAAATTTTAAAAATACATTTGATAAAATACTGCACACAAGATTGAAACTTAAAATAACATATTTACATGGATCTTTGGCTTGGCTTCGCGGACGAAGATTTATGGAGGGGGTAAAAAGTCCACGTCAGCTGCAGGCTCGTTTGTGGCTGACAAGTCCGATGCGGGACAGGCAGACACGATTGCAGCGGTTGCAAGGGAAAATTGGTTGGTTGGGGTTGGGTGTTGGGTTTTTCCTCCTTTGCCTTTTGTCAGTGAGGTGGGCTCTGCGGTCTTCTTCAAAGGAGGTTGCTGCTCGCCAAACTGTGAGGCGCCAAGATGCACGGTTTGAGGCGTTATCAGCCCACTGGCGGTGGTCAATGTGGCAGGCACCAAGAGATTTCTTTAGGCAGTCCTTGTACCTTTTCTTTGGTGCACCTCTGTCACGGTGGCCAGTGGAGAGCTCGCCATATTACACGATCTTGGGAAGGCGATGGTCCTCCATTCTGGAGACGTGACCCATCCAGCGCAGCTGGATCTTCAGCAGCGTGGACTCGATGCTGTCGACCTCTGCCATCTCGAGTACTTCGACGTTAGGGGTGTAAGCGCTCCAATGGATGTTGAGGATGGAGCGGAGACAACGCTGGTGGAAGCGTTCTAGGAGCCGTAGGTGGTGCCGGTAGAGGACCCATGATTCGGAGCCGAACAGGAGTGTGGGTATGACAACGGCTCTGTATACGCTTATCTTTGTGAGGTTTTTCAGTTGGTTGTTTTTCCAGACTCTTTTGTGTAGTCTTCCAAAGGCGCTATTTGCCTTGGCGAGTCTGTTGTCTATCTCATTGTCGATCCTTGCATCTGATGAAATGGTGCAGCCGAGATAGGTAAACTGGTTGACCGTTTTGAGTTTTGTGTGCCCGATGGAGATGTGGGGGGGCTGGTAGACATGGTGGGGAGCTGGCTGATGGAGGACCTCAGTTTTCTTCAGGCTGACTTCCAGGCCAAACATTTTGGCAGTTTCCGCAAAGCAGGACGTCAAGCGCTGAAGAGCTGGCTCTGAATGGGCAACTAAAGCGGCATCATCTGCAAAGAGTAGTTCACGGACAAGTTTCTCTTGTGTCTTGGTGTGAGCTTGCAGGCGCCTCAGATTGAAGAGACTGCCATCCGTGCAGTACCGGATGTAAACAGCGTCTTCATTGTTGGGGTCTTTCGTGGCTTGGTTCAGCATCATGCTGAAGAAGATTGAAAAGAGGGTTGGTGCGAGAACACAGCCTTGCTTCACGCCATTGTTAATGGAGAAGGGTTCAGAGAGCTCTCTGATTTACATGGATAGAGAATTGGTTAATGACAGAAAACAGTAGGAACAGAGTCTTTTCTAAAAATACTTTGATGAGCACGGCATTCCATAATCTGTACTGTGATTGAATAAGAGCTGGGGATGGGGATCAATCTGTTTTAGCCTTTGTAAATGGGAATGGATTTAATGGACTGAATGATAACTTCTGAACAGTATATTTCCATGAATCTATGACACTGTGATACAGTGGGCATCATTGCCGTCAGAAGATTCTGTTGTGATGGCCAGGGTCCACAAAACTGTCACCTGATGCAACACTGAATGAACCTTTCTGGAAGGCGCTGGGCACCCAATATCCATTGGCAAGGATCTGCTTTTTATTTTCCTGTCACATTTTGGAAGGTATTTCCATGATTTAGATCGAGTAATGTTGAAGAACCAGCAATATCTTTTCAAGTCTGGAAGGCAAAGCTTGGAGTGGAACTTGTTTGTTTCCATGCATCTGTTTGAAACATGATAGGCTGAGTTCCTCCAACATTCCGGTGTTTTTACTCCATGCATCTGTTACCTACTCCTTCCAGGAGGTAGAGAAAGTGGCAGTAAGAGATGCTATCAAAGCAGATTTGGTAAGCCACTGCAATTTATTTTGTAGATGGTGTGCTCTGGAGTTACAGTGCACTAATGGAGGGAATGAATAATCATTATTAGTGAATGAGATACCAATTAAATAGGGTGCTTGATTATATATATTGAAAATTGTCTTGAGTATTGTTAGAATGGGACTCAGCCAGGCATATAGAAATTGTTTTCTCACACCCAGGTTTTATGGAGGATTGCTTTGAGCTTTCAGGAGGTGAGTGAGTTGTTGTAGGATATCAGCATCTGACCTGCTATTGAAACCTTTGTTTCATGTCATAATGCCATAGTCATACAGCATGGAATGGTCCAAACCAACCATGCTGACCAAATTGACACTCAAGTCTAAACCCATTTGCTGGCATTAGGTCCTCATCCTTCTAAACCCCACCTAACCATATATTTATGAAAATGTCCTTTGAATGTCATAATTGTACCTGCTTTAACATTTCTTTTGGCAGTTTGTTCCATAATTGGACTATTCTCTGGGAGAAATAATAACCCTCAAGTTCCTCTTAAATATTTTCCCTCTCGCTTTAAACCTATGCACTCTAGTTCTAAAATTGTCTACTCTGGAGGGAAAAACTATGACCATTCACTTTATCCATGCTCTTAATGATTTTATAAATCTATACTACCCTTACTTCTATGCTCTAAGAAATTAAGACCCAGTGTTACGAGCTCAGAGGACCCAAAAACCCAACAGCAATAGATATTCACCAAGACAAATGGTTACTTAAACAAAAGTTGCTTTTAATTATCTTTAAACATGAAACCAGAATCACACTTTAACTTATCAGTATTAACTTAACTAACCTAACTTAACCCCCTTCTAATTCTAAGCACATGTGTGTGTAATGTGTATGTCAGTTCAGATAAGTTATTTGATTCACAGTCCAATCTCACTTCTCATTCCTCCAAGTTTACTGGTTGCAGGCAATTCTTATACTGTACACAGAATTTAACATTTATGATATTCACCAGGCTTTGATGCTTGAAAGGTAAATGGTTATTACTTAAAAGGTTCTTGTCAGTTTTCAGAGAGAGATTTGTTGTTCACTGGACACCCACCACTTATTCCTTGTAACCAGCCACTTCAGTGACTTGCCGAAGAAACTTGCCCCATCAGGGTTTTCCAGATGATAACCTCTTTCTTTCAGATAACCACAGAGTTCCTTTTTGTTTCCCTTATTTCAAGTGAAACATTAGGCAGCCATTCCTCTTCTCTTGTATGGACCACAAGGGCCTTGACTAAGCACTCACAACTCATCTTCCAAATGAGGTTTTTCCACAAGCTTGCCAGCTTGTCCTGTTTCACTCCCAGCTGCTGCTGAACTATAAAACTGCAGAACTGAATTCTCTCTCTCTCTCTCTCTCTCTCTCTCTCTCTCTCTCTCTCTCTCTCTCTCTCTCTCTCTCCCCCCCTCTCTCTCTCTCTCTCTCTCTCTCTCACTCACAGAGAAAAGCGTGTTTTACTCTCTTTGCCTGCAAAACCACGTGCACGTGACCCTCTTAGGACAGCAAGTTCCACTCCAGACAGCCTGTGGCTCCAACGAGTGCTTTCATCTGTTGCCCTTTTGTAAATAACAATCTATTAATGAAGTCTCGGGCACTCTCCAAAGCTTTTGTAAAAGCTGGCCTGTCTAGCATGAGCAGAACTCCAGTAAAGATATATTTTTTTAAGTGTTTGTATGTTACCTGCACTAAAAAACCTGTTCCAACTTATCTCCCAAAAACATATCTAAAATCTATCACATCACCCTATTCCAACTTCTGCTTCTAACATAAGTCCTCCAGTCCTGACAACATTCTGGTGAATCTCTTCTGCACTCTTTCCAACTTGTTATCCTCGATATAGCTGAGCAACCAAAACTAAGCACAGTGTACCTCCAAGTGTAATCTCACCAGTACCTTTACAGCTGTATCTTGAAGTCCCAACTTTTGCCAACAATATTTCACCCAATGAAGGCAAGTGTGCCAAATGCTTTCTTTAACATCCTGTAATTTTCAGGGATCTATGCAGCTGTACTCTTGGGTCTCTTTCTTCCATAACACACTCTACATCCTACCATTCATTGTGCAAGTCTTGCCCTAGTTTGACATCCCAAAGTGGAACCCTTCATACTTGTCAGATTCAAATTTCATTTGCCACTCTTGGCCCACATTAACAACCCATCAATATTGTATTATATATTTTTTCTTCCTCACCGTCCTCTTGAGTCTACACCAACAATTTTGATGACATCTGCAAACTGACTAATCATTGGTTCATTACTTTGTCACTCAAATTGTTAATATAGATTACAAATAACTGTGGACATGATGCTGACACACTTTTGGACACAGGCCTCCAATCAGACTAATTCTCTCCATATTTAACCTTTTATTTAAATTTAGATGTAAATTTAAATTTAGACAGAGCACAGTAACAGGCCCTTTTGGCCCACGAGCCCATGCCACCCAATAACACCTGATTGACCTACCACTCCTGGTACGTTTTGAACGTATCCTAATATACCTGTATAATCTCTTGGATTTTCCTTTCTCCTGCTTGCCAGCTCCATCTCATATAATCACTGACAGATATGCTTGATCCAGGCTTCTGACATGTCTCCATTTTCCTGTCCAAAGGCTCAATATCTCACCTCACCTAGGTTCCTTAAACTTGACAGCCTTGCCCTTCACCCTAATAGGAACATGCTGTCCTCACTATCTCACTTATATGTCTTCCATGTGCCAGCCATCCCCTTACACACAAACATCCTTTCCTAAATCTCTATAAGTTCCCACCTACAAACAATTCACATTTGATTAAAGTGCACATTCCTGATTTTATTCAAGATTATTTGTTCATATTTTGATTTGTCTATGTAGAGGTTACAGCACCTTTTATACATAGTCCTCTCATTTCACGACTTCATAATATTTGGGACTTAGCTATGGTATTGTTGTACTATTGATTAACCACATTAGACTAGAAGTAGTGATTAATAGGCTTTCATCAGGGTTTGGGTGTAACAGCCTTTATGGGGATTCTGAGGGGAGGACTCACAGGTAGAGGAGTGGGTCAATCCATAAAGTACATTCATACAGACGGTGCTAACAGCTATACAGTGGTTCCATTCACCCCATCTTCTAAAACAGAGACTCTGCTTTAAACTGTCTAGTGACCCCCGGGTGGCCCAGCTCATTGTGCAAGCTCTGCAACTGGAACGTGTGGTTAAGAATGGCACAATTGCCTCTGGACAGCGCATCCAGAGGCTTGTTGAGTCTTCTGGGATGGTATAGAATGTCATAGTTAAATGTAGACAATTCTATCTGCCAGCGCAGGATTTTGTCATTCTTAATTCTCCCCCTGTTCTGGTTATCAAACATAAAAAGCCACAGACCGTTGGTCCATGACGAGGGTGAAGTGTTTGTATGCCAGATAATGTCGCCAGTGCCTTACTGCTTCCACAATGGCTAGGGCCTCCTTCTCTACTGCTGAGTGTCTTACCTCTTACCCCTGTAGGGATCGCGAGAAAAAGGCCACCGGTCATCCGTCTTGGTGTAGGGTGGCTGCCAGAGTCACATCGGATGCATTCGTTTCTACTTGAAACGGGATCGACTCATCTATGGACCGCATGGTAGCTTTAGTGATATGGTCCCTAATGTCCCCTAATGCTCTGGTGGCTGCTGGGCACAGTGGGAAAACTGAGGCTTTTATAAGTGGGCGTAGTTGGGGACCCATTGGGTGTAGTAAGTGAACAGTCCCAAACACCTTTTTAGTGCTTCAGCATGTGTGGCACTGGGAGGTCTAGGAGAGGGTGCATACGGGCTGGATCTGGGCTGATTTCCCCATTCTGCATTATGTAGCCCAGGATTGGCAACTTCCTGGTGCTAAAGACGCATTTGTCCCTGTTGTACATTAGGTTCCTTTCCTTGGCTGCCTGGAAGAAGCATTTAAAATTCGTGTCATTATCCTCCTGAGTGTGGCCACAGATTGTCACATTGTCTAAGTAGGGGAACACCGCTTTCAGTTGGAACTCATCTTCTATTCGGTCCATTTCTTTCTGAAACAGGGACACTCCATTGGTGACACTGAAGGGGAGTCGCAGAAATTGATACAGCCTGCCGTCTGCCTCAAATGCCGTGTAAATGTGACAGTTGGTGGTATGCTGCCTTCAGGTCTATGGTGGAGAACACCTTAAACTGGGCAATGTTGTTGACCATGTCTGCTATGCATGGCAGGGTGTAGCATCTAGTTGTGTAAATTTGTTGATTGTCTAGCTGTAATCCACTACCATGCGCAGTTTTTCTCCTGACTTTACTTCAACCACCTGGGCTCTCCAGGGGCTGGTGCTATGCTCTATGATGCCCTCCTGTAGTAGGCTGCGGAAGTTTGTCCTAATGAAGGCTCTGTCCCTCGGGCTGTACCTCCTGCTCTTTGTGGCTGTTGGTGTGCATTCTGGGGTCAGGTGTATGAATAGCAGAGGGGGTTCTATGTTCAGGACAGACAGGCTGCAGCTTTATTTCTTCGTAAGGTGTAGTAGGGGGTGAGGCTCGTTGTGCACTATTGTAATGCTTTCAAACTGGGACTGAAAATCTAACCCCAATCGTACCATGGCAAAGAGGTGAGGGAGTACTAGTAATTTGAACCCTTCGTATTTTGTGCCCTGGATTTCTAGAGTCAACCTGCAAAACTGTTTTATCTCAGCTGCAAGGCTGCTGGCTGCTAACAGGATCCGGTGCTCATTTGGGCGTGTGGGGAGGGCAAAGCGGTTGACTAACCCCTGGTCAATAAAACTTTCAATGCTTCCACTATCTATTAAACAATTTACCCTCACATCATTAATTTTGATGCACACTGTGGCATCAGATAAATTGTGCGGACTCGCCTGATTCATGCGTAGGGAAGCAAGTCTGGCGTGTCCTTCGTGTCCTTCCACCTGATAATACTCGGCGTCATATTCATCTCTTGAAGACTGTGTACTCTGCTTTGTAGCATTTATCCAAGATGGCTGACTGCACATGGCATTCTTCTTCTTCTGTTTGTCTGTGGAGAAAGAAGAGCTTTCCTGCCTCTCATTAGCATGAGAATGGGCCTTGGCTGTGGCATTGGGGCTTCTGCAGACTTTTGCATAATGCCCATGTTTTCCACAGTGGGAAAAGACATTTTCTCTGGCAGGGCAGAGGGCTCTGGGGTGCTTTCTTTGTCCACAGGAAAAGCACTTGGGACCCTCAAGGCATGCTGCTGCTGTGAATTCCTGTGAGACACCATACTTTTCTTTTCGTGGGGCTAGAGAGTCCAGCAGTGTGACGTTTGACCCAGCCCCAGGGTCCTGTGAGTACTCCTCCAATTTTTTCCTGGTGCTTTCTAAAGCTTCTGCAATAGTCTCTGCCTCATCAAGCCCCACCATTCCTTTCTTCAGCAATCGTAATCTCATCTCAGTGGACTGTATGCCCACAACAATTCTGTCCCTAATAAGGCCCTCCACATACTCCTGAGCTGATACTGCTTTAAAGTTGCAGCCTCTTGCAGGTCTTTCAGAGAGAGTATAAAGTCTCTGGCAGACTCCCCTACTTGTTGTGACCTGGTCATGAGCCTGTACCGGCAGTGGAGTTCGCTATGTCCCTTACTGTCATGCCTCTGTAAAGTGCTCATTGCCTCTTGGTAGCACCTGGCATCCTGTATAAGGGAGTAAAGGCGGTCTCCCAGCTGCAGTACAGCAGCATTAATAGCTCTTTATCCATGCCTCAGCACCCACTATGTAATTCAGAAAGCATCTCTGCCAGCGGCTGAAGTGCGTGTCGGCTCTGGGATTTCTGGGGTCGAGCTCCAGCCAGTCTGGTCGCAGCACATGGCTAAGCCGCAGTCTCTGGTTCCTTAAGTAATGTGGTGGAACCCAAGGGGTCATTCCCAGTCTCTACGTGGTCTCTGGATCTAGGTGTAGTATCTGGTGCTGCTGGTAGAGCCTCTGTAGGGCTTGTGTCTGCTGCAAGAGTAACCTGGGTGATTGGGGCTGTTGGATGAGTCTCTGGCTTTGGGATGTTTGCAGCAGGCTTAGGGGGATCCCAGCATTAGCGTCAGGTCTCCGTGGTACTGGGGAAACTGCTGCTGGGGGAGTGACGGTAGCAGTGTCTGCTTTCCTTGGCTCTGTATTGGTTGGGAATTCTGCACATACGTGGCGATCAGGAGCACGGCTTGTGGAGATGCTTCCACCCGCGTTTGTAGTGGCCCCTTTCTGATCAGACCGGGGTTTAGGGTCGGCGGCACCTGTACCAGTGAACCCATGGGCAGGCAGGGCTCTTGGCCATTTCTTACCTGCCCTGAGGGCTAGGAGGATTGGCTTCCAAACAATGGCATTCTCCCTTTCTACCTGGCAATTCCTGCGGGGATTGTAGCTCTTGGTTCTTCTCATGGCTATGCCCTTGGCCAGCAGGTACTGGCACAACTCCTCACTCAAACAAGAATCTCTGATTGCTATGGATATAGCAGGGTATTTGAACAGAGTGAACAGGTTGTGTAGTGACTTTATGACTGTGGCTGTGGACAAGTCTGGGCAGGGGATGGCAAATGTTGATAATGTTATCTATAATGTTATCCATAACATTGATAATGTTGAGAAAGTACATGCTCCGGTTGGTGGAGGGGAAGGGGCCCTTAAAGCCTATACTCAAGCCTTCGAAAAGACAGGTGCCTTTAATAAGGTGAGTTTTCGCTGGCTGGTAGAATTGGGGTTTACATTCTGTTCAGACCAGGTCAGTTCTGATGGCCTCAACCGAGTAAAGGAGATTGCGGGCTCTAATAAAGTGGTAGAGCCTGGTGACTTTGAGGTGGCAGAGGCCGCTGTGATCTATATGCGTGTTGGCGCATGTCCCTCAGAACAGGGCATCAGGGGGATCATTGAGCTTCCCGGGCCAGTACAAGATCACATGGTCATGTTATAGATAGTTCAATTCTCCAGCTCAGGATCTTTGTCACTCTTAATCTTTACTCTGCTTTTTGTTATTTTTCTTTCGAAAATTTTATTTATTGATCATGATTAAACATACAATAATACAGCTTAGAAAAACAAAATACAGTGCTGTTTGTTATTGAACACAAAAGTGACTGCACATTGGTCAGTCAGCAGGGTTAACGTTTGCCAGCTAGGCAGTGCCTCCCGTGGCGTACAGCTTCCAGTGTGTCCTGGGCCTCCTTCTCAATTGCTGAGTGCCAGATTTCAGGCCCCTTGAGGGTTCGGGGGAAAAAATGCCATGGCCTGCCTGCCTGATTGAGCACTGCAGCCAGGGCAAAGTCAGATCCATCACCCTCCCGCTGGAATATAATGGATTCATTCTCAGCATGCATCACTGCCCTGACGATGTCATCCTTGATGCGTATGAATGCCACTTTGGCTTCTGCCGACCTGGTGGGGATGGGGGGTTGTGGTTTTCACCGGGGGTGTGGGCTTTGTCTGCATAATTAAGGACCCTCTGAGTATAATAGAAAAAGAACCTGAAGCACCTTTTCAGGGTTTTGAGGCTGTGAGGCAGTGGGAGTTCCAGCAGGAGGCACAAAGGGTCAGGATGGGGCTTAATGACGCCATTCGCCACCATGCAACTGAGGATAGCCAGACGTGAAGTGCTAAAGATGCATTTCTTCTGGTTATATACAGGGTTGAGACATTTGGCTGTCTTGGAGAAATTTTTGTCGGTTAGCATCATGGTCCTGCTGGTCATGGCAACAGGTGATCACTTTGTCCAGATAGGGGAATGTGGCTTTTAGCCCATAGTCGTGCATTATCCAGTCCATCTCCCTCTGGAAGACAGAGACCCCATTCATGATCCAGAGGAAGTGTTAGAGGCAGCCATATGCCTCAAATGCAGTGTATGGGCTGTCCTCCAGGCAGATCAGGAGATGGTGGTAAGCTGACTTGATGTCGATGGTTGAGAAGATTTGGCACTGGGCGATCTCGTTTACCATGTTAGCGATGCAGGGAAGGGGGTAGGCATCCATTTGAGTAAATCGGTTTATGGTCTGAGTGTAGTCTATGACCATGTGGTGTTTCTCTCTGCTCCTAACCTCTACCACTATGCCCTCCTGGGGTTGGTGCTGGGTTCTATGATCCTTTCAGCCAGAAGTTAACTTTAACTTCTGCTTTAATGAAGGCTCTATCCTTGGGACTGTATCACCTGCTCTTGGTGGTGACAGGCTTGCAGTTGGGGGTGAGGTTCTCGAACAGGGATGGTGGTGGGACCCGGATGGTGGACAGACCGCAGGTCGTGTTTGGAGGGGAGGGTGGGTGGTTTAAAAATTGAAGATTGCGCCCCGCCTCGTATTCTATTTGGATGCCCTTGAGTTGGGACTGAAAGTCCAGTCCCAGTATGACTGGTGTGCAGAGCTGTGGCATAATAAGGAGTTTAAAGTTCTTGTACTTAGTACCACACACGGTCACTGTCATGGTGCAGCTGCCGTGGATCTTGGCTGAATGAGATCTGGAGGCCAGAGTGACCTTGCACTTAACCAGAGTCACTGCGAGGGAGTAGTGCTGTACTGTGCCTGGATGTATGGAGCTTTTCTTTCTTCCAGTATCAAATAGACAATTTGTGATGTGACCGTTTACCTCGATGTCCATCATGGCCCTGTGTGGTGCACTGTTAGACAGAATCAGACACACACAAGGTAAAGACTGTACAACAGGCTCTAATCCACAAAGACTTCCACAGAGCCAGGCTGGCTGTGGCTGCAGCAACTCAGTGTCAGACCTCGGGAGGCCGGTGCAGGCTTATATCCCGGAGGGTGATTGACACCCATTCAGGCCGACTGATTGACAGCCAGCCAGGTGTTGTCCTGTCCCCTTACACTCCTGCAGGTACAGAGGTTTCCCCCTGCAGTAGGCCGGTGGTGTATCACCACATTCACCCCCTTCCTTAAAATTGTCCCTGAGTGGTGGGGTGGGGGGCAGTAACAAGGAATCGCACCCATTATGTACATACAATATTTACAGGTTGAGACGATTCGGCGGCCACTGGGGTCTCTGTGGGACTGGCTCCTGGTCACTGGTCAGAGGGGAAGTGGGGGGGGCTGGTGGCAGGGGTGTGTATGGCTGGTGTGGTGCCACGCGAAGGGGTGGCCAGGGTGGCCGGGGTCGACGTATGCGGGTTATATTGGATGGGTGGGGGGGCTGGTTCATCTCCTAAGGCTGAAGTGGGCCCCTGGTAGTCAAAGACGCCCTGCGTCCCCCATAGCTGCCTGGGGACAGGGATGTATGCCTGGTCAGCATTGTCCTGGGTTGGAGGGTGGCGTGGTGTGGTGGGTGCTCCTGCTGGTGCCAGGTCCCTAGTTGAGGCGGTGTCCTCCCTGCCACTGCCGAACTTAAGGTAAGTGTAGTTATGGTTTGCATGAAGGAGGAAAACCTGCTCTACCAGGGCTTCGGCCTTGTGTGTCGTGAGCCATGCTGGGAGTGACATTCCAGTCGCTGACCTCCTGGGGAATGAGAACAGATGTTCGTGAGGAGTCTCGTTGGTAGCCGTGCACAGCATTGACCGAATGACATGGAGCCCCTCGGGCAGGGCGTCCTGCCAGTATTCAACGGCCCACCCTTTTGACCCGAGAGCCAGGAGGACTGCCTTCTAGACCACCCCATTCTTACGTTCCACTTGCCCGTTGCCTCTCGGGTTATAGCTCGTTGGTGCAACTGGTCGCGATGCCCCTAGCCGTCAGGTACTGGCGCAGCTCGTCACTCATGAAACTAGACCCCTGGTTGCTGAGAATGAAGGCGGGTAGCCAAATATGGTGAAAATCTGCCTCAAGGCCCTGATGACGGTGGCCATGGAGGGGTCCGGACAAGGGATGGAGAAAGGGAAACGTGAGTACTTGTCCACTACTGTGAGGAAGTAGACGTTTCGGTTCATGGAAGGCAGGGACCCTTTGAAGTCCACGCCAAGACGCTCGAAAGGCCGAGTAGCCTTTACAATGTGGGCCTGCGGGGTGCGGAAGAAGCAGGGTTTACACTCTGCACAGACCCGACAGGCCTTGGTCATGTCCCTGACGTCCCTGATGGTGTATAGCAGATTTCAGGACTTAATAAAATGGTACAACCGGGTGACGCCCGGATGGCAGAGGGACTCATGCAATGCCTGCAACCTGTCATCATGCATAGACACTCAGGTGCGAGAGAGGGCATCAGGGGAGTCGTTAAACTTCCTGGGGCGGTACTGGATATCATAGCTGTAGGTTGTCAGCTTGACTCTCCAGTGCAGGATCTTGTCATTCTTGATCTTGCTTTTGTGGGTAGTGTTAAACATGAACGCTATGGCTCGCTGGTCCGTGAGGAGTGTGAATCTCCTGCCGGCCAGGTAGTGGACCACTTCTACAATCGCCTGGGCCTCCTTTTCAATGGCAGAGTGCCCTAGCTTGGAGCCGTGGAGGGTCCTGAAGGTAACGGGGCACCCCCCCCTTGGTTGAGGGTATTAGTGAGGGCCACCTCGGTGGCATCGCTCTCCACCTGGAAGGGGGAGTCCTCATCCGCAGCCTGCATCGTGGCGCCCGCGATGTCTTGCCTGATGCGGGTGAAGGCAGCCTGTGCCTCAGGTGGGAGGGGTAAAGTTGTAGCTTGGGCCAGTGGGCAGACCTTGTCCGAGAAGTGAGGGACCCACTGCAAGTAATAAGAGAACAGGCCCAGGCACCTGCAGAGGGCCTATAGCGTGGGGGGGGAGGGGTAACTCCAATAATGGGCGGATCCTTTCCGAATCTGAGCCGACGACTCCATGGGCCACGATGTACCTCAGGATGGTGAGGTGGGTGATGCTGAATATACACTTCTCCTTGTTGTAAGTGAGGTTCAGCTCCGCTGCTGTCTGGAGGAATTTTTCCAGGTTAGCATTGTGGTCCTGCTGGTCACGACCACAGATAGTGACATTATCCAGATATGGGAACGTCGCCTTCAGCTTGTGCCGGTCTACTATGCGATCCATATTCCACTGGGAGACAGAGACCCCATTCATGACCCCAAAAGGAACCCGGCGGAACTGGTACAGGTGCCCATCCGCTTCAAAGGCGGTGTAGGGCTTGATCTTCGGGTGGATAGGGATTTGGTGATACGCCAACTTCAGGTCAATCATGAAGCAAACCCGGTAGCAGGCTATCTCATTGACCATGTCGGCGATCCTTGGCGGGGGTAGGCATCCAGCTGGTTTTACCGATTAATGGTCTGACTATAATCCACGACCATCCTTGGCTTACTTCCCCCTTTGACCACCAGGACTTGGGCTCTCCAAGGGCTGTTACTGGGCTCTATAATGCCTTCCGCCAGGAGTCACCACACCTCCACCTTGATGAAGTCCCTGTCTGCAGTGCAATAGCGCCTACTTCTGGCGGCGATTGGCTTGCAGCCAAGCGCAAGATGTGGAAAGAGCGCCGGTTGGGTGATGCGCAGTGTGGAGTGGCCGCAGGTTGGCCGGGGCTCGTAAGTTAGCATGCTGTGCAATATGAGTGGAGGTTGGGGGCCCCCCGAAAGCAAGGGTGACACTCTGCAGGTGGTACTGGAAATCCAGGCCAAGGAGGAGTGGTGCACAGAGTTTGGGCATGACCAGGAGCCTGAATCCTGTGTAAGTCTCCCCTCCCACCATTATATCGACCGAGCAGCACCCAAGGGTACTAACAGTCTTATCCTTGGTGGCGAGGGTGATTGAGCAGGTGGTGGGGTGGACCTTTAACCTTAGGGAGTGGGCCACACTCGGGTGAATGAAGCTCTCGTGCTGTCACTGACCAACAGGCACTTTGTTACTTGCCCATTGACTCGCATGTCTATCATCGAGTGCCCGAGATCATGGGGGATGTCCCTGGTCAGCGTGGTGTCGGCCAGGACCATCTCGGAGTCAGAGTCGTCGTTATCCGGAGGGATGGGAAGCGTCGATAGGGTGGCATGGTCATCGCCCATGTTGACCACGTTGCCATCAGTCGCTGGGTGCGGCGTGCGGCAGCTGATGGCACCCGGAGGTGTGGGGAGCATCAGTAGGGTGGCCTGGTCATTGCCCATGTTGACCACATCGTTCTCAACTTTGTCAGGGGCCCTCCATGTCGGGCACTGCTTGGCCCAAGATGGTGGTGGCACGTGGGGAGCCGCTGCATTGTTGGCCTCCTTCCCAGCCATGTCCGCTGCGCCAGGGAAGTGACATCATCACGGCCAGCGGCAGTGATGTCGTTATGTCAGCCGGAAGTGACATCACGCCATGAGCTGGAAGTGATGTCACTGTAGTTCTCAGTGAGCGGCACCGGCGAGAGCGGGGGCTGGTGCAAATGCTTGTGGCACACGCTGTGATGGTTGCTGGTGGGGCCGGATGTTGCACGGTCGAAGTCGGGGAAGGGGGATGGGGACGATGGCTCCATCCATCATGTGCATGTGGGGGGTCCACGGGGGAGGTAGGGAGGTCATAGAGGGCCACTGAGCTGCCAGCAAGTTAAGAGAGGCACACTTTTGCAAAATGGCCTTTCTTGCCGCATCGAGAACAATACTGGTTCCTAGCTGCACAGTTTTGGTGCGATCGTCCATCTGACCCACACCAGGACCCACAGTACTTATAGGGGCACCGGGCACCTGCCGCAGCGATGTTCTCCTCCCCAGCTCAGCCTGGGGCTGCAGCTGCAGTGTGAGAGGGCCATGAAGGAGCCTGGGGGAACCTGGAATCGAAGGCTACGACCTGCAGGGCTGCTGCTTCCAGGGTTTGGACCACTTCCACAGTCCTGATTAGGGCATAGATGTTGTCTTCCAGTAGCTTCTGCCGAATGGTCCTTGAGCATAGCCCTCGGACGAAGGTGTCCCGTATCAGCCTCTTGACCTCCTCTACACCTACCCCGGGTTCAGCCAGACACAGTCGGGCCAACTCGCAAGTGTCCCAGGTAAGACTCAGCTGTCTCCCTGGGTTGCTGGGCTCGAGTGTTGTACAAGTTCTCCAGAGTGTCCATTGTGCTCTTGTACGTGGAGCAGCCTTTAGTTACCTGGAAGGCGCGGGGACCCAGCTTTGACCGGAGTAGGACCAATCGTGTGCCTCGATGATTGCCTCGACCGCGTGCTGCCAGATCTCGAAGCGTGTCTGGGCTTCTGCGTGGCGTGGGTCGACTTTGAGGCTTCATGTGCACAGGAGTTTTTCCATGGCAGCTGTGGGAAAATTTTGTGGATTAAATTGTGGTGCGCTCGTAGACAGAATCAGACACACACAAGGTAAAGACTGTATAACAGGCTTCCACAGAGCCAGGCTGGCTGTGGCTGCAGCAACTCTGTGTGAGGCCTCGGGAGGCTGGCGCAGGCCTATATCCCGGAGGGTGATTGACACCCGAACGGGTAGGGCTTGATCCATTCAGGCCGACTGATTGGCAGCCGGCCCCTTACACTCCTGCAGGTACAGAGGTTGCCCCCTGCAGTAGGCCGGTGGTGTAGCACCACACCCTGGCTAGCTGATGTGAGCTGTTCTGGTCCAGCATGATCGAGGCCAACTGTCTGATTCACTGCTGTAGTACTGGTTTGAGGGGTAACCCCCAAGATGGCTGCCCCCATGCGGTGCTGCTCCTTGCTGCTGAAAGTGACACTGGAAGAAGTGGCGTCACAATTTTCAGTCTCTGTTGTCCCGCAGTCGTTCCCTGCAACCAGAGGTGGCACCGGAAGTGACCCAGTCCAAGATGGTGGTAGCTGCTGGCAGCATGCAGCACTGCTGGAGGAAGGTTGGGACCTACATACCTTCCTGTGATGTTCCTTCTTCCCACAGGTGGAACATGTCATGTTTTGGGCCTGGCAATTCTTACGATGATGTTCAGTATGGCCACACAAGTAGTGCCTTGGGCGCTCAATGACAGTGACCTGGGACCCTACGTCCCATGCTGGCGGTGCCTGTGCTCCTCACGTGGCAGCCGCGTTTCCAGAGAGAAGACCTTTGCATTTAGCTGCACTGTCTTGAGCGATTTAGCCATGTCTGCTACTTCCAGCAGGCTTCGATCGCCCTTCTTTAGGAGTCTCTGTTGGATGTGATCAGACTTGAATCCAGCCACACATGCCTCTTGTATCAGTTCTTCTCAGTGGACAGCAGTAGAGTCATCTCTGCAGCCGCAGGCTCACCCCAGATCCCACAGGACCCACATGTCTTCATCCACTAACTCAGTAGGCGCTTGGCTACAACTGTCCAAAAAATACCTGGCATAGATGACATTCATCGGGGTCCGATACTGTCTCTGCAGGAGCTCCATAGTAGCCAAGTATTGCAGTCTCTGATCATTTGAAAAATGTGGTGGCCGATCTGTGCGAAGAGCAGATCCCGTTAATCTTCTTCTCTCTGCACATCATTGTGTTTGATGATTGCGTTGAGGTAGTGCAGCCATTGATCGAATTTGATGGAGGCCTCTGGGTCTTTTGGGTCAGTGTCCAGTTTATCCACCTATATTGCCTTGTCCATGGCATGAAATTTATGCTGATTAAATAGTTGCACTATTGATTAACCACATTAGACTAGAAGTAGTGATTAATAGGGTTTAATCATCTTAAGTCATCAGCACGTCTTACATGATGCTGGGCCTGTTCCAGGGCAGGTACAGAGGAAGGGGTTTGAGTGAAACAGCCTTTTTGGGGAGTCTGAGGCGAGTAACTTTTTGAACATCGCTTGCATGCAATGACTGTTTGAAATCTGTGTTTCATAGACATCACCAGCTGGTAAGTATCTTCTCTTGTGATGCTCTGCCAGTTTCTACATGGCAGCCATCTTCAGCTCCTGTTTGTTTCGGGACTTGTCCCTTAAGGTTTTTCTTTCACAAATGAAGGCATGCTCAATTGGTTCTAGATCAGGTAACTGACTTGGCTATTCAAAAATATTCCAGCTTTTCGCTTTGAAAATCTTCTTTGCTGCTTTAGCAGTATGTTTGGGATCATTGTCTTGCTGTAGGATGAAGCAACATTCAATGGGTTTGGAGGCATTTGCTCAAATCTGAGCATGCAAGATGTTTCTATACACCTCAGAATTCACTTTGCTACTGCCATCAGCAGTTAAATCATCAATGGAGATAAGTGTGCCAGCACTTGTGCAGTCATAGCACCCCACCATCATGTTACACAGATGAAGTGGTATGGTTTGGATCTTGGTCAGTTCCTTTACACTCCACTTGCCATCACTCTGATACAGGTTAATCTTGGTCACACCTGTCTACAAGATTATTTTCCAGAATCATACAGGCTTTTTAAAAATTACTTCTTGTCACACTGTAATCTGGCCATCCAGACCATGGTTTGCATCTTAATGTATTTCTGTTCAGTAGTCATTGCCACATCCACATCTGCCTCTGGAAGAGCGTTTCTGATCTTTTGAACATACTGTACATTTGGGATTTTCTCTTCATTGGGATGAGAATTCTTCGGACATCTGCAGTGGAGGTCTTCATTGGCCTATCAGTCTCTTTGCGATTACTGAGTTCACCAGTACACATCTGTTTCTTAATGATGTTCCAAAGAGTAGATTTTGGTCATCTTAAGGTTTGGACGATGTTTCTTACTGTTCTGGTTTCTCAGCCTCAAAATGGCCTCTTTGACTTTCATAGGCACAACTCTGGTCCTCGTATTGAAAAATGTTAACTACAGACTTCAAAGTTGATTAAAAACTTAGAAGCAAGCCTAACTCTCTTATACCTCCACCAATGAAGCATTTAAACATATCTGTGTAAACACTGGTGACATTTTGGTGCCATTAAATGGGTGTACTATGTATATAAAGTGCTCTAATTTTCAAATGGTCAAACCAAAATGAATACAAATAACCTTGAATAAAATCTGGAATATGCACTTTAATCACATATTTAAAATTGTGGAGCCTAGGGGCAAATCAAGGATCTTTATCTTTCCAATTGCTGCAGAGGCATTAATCAAATACACCACTCCCCTCACTTACTTTAATCTCATCTCTCAGAATGCTCAGGCACTGTAATGCTTCCAAAATCAACCTTGTCCAAAATTTGGGCCAGGACAGGGATCAGTTCTTTCTTCACAGCCATTTTAATACTAATAGAATTACGATCACTGTTCCCAAAGTGCTCCCCCATTAACACTCAAGTCATTTACCCATTCTCTTAGAGGAGGTCTTTATTGTTGAGTTAGATAATTTTCATGGATGCACTGAATGAATTCTACCCTGTCCGAGCCACTGGAACTATGGGTGACCCATTCAATATTAGAGAAGTTAAAATCAACAAGCATTACTAATCTATTACTCTTACAACTTTATGTGGTCTCTTGTCACATCTGCTCCTCCATTTCTCATTGACTATAAGGGAGCCTATAACATATTCTCATTGAAATTTCTTGTTTTAAAGTTCTGTGCATGTAACCCAGCTGGACGACTCCCCAGGAACATCATCTCTAATAACTTATGTCTTCCTTCGGCAAAAAGGCTGCCCCAGTTATATTTCTAATCAATTCTCCCCCCCTTTCACCTTAACCCATGCCCTCTGGTTTGTATCTCACCTAACCTCAGTGGAAAAGCCTACCTATATTTACTCTGTCTGGAAACAGTTATAATTATTTTAAATACCTCTATCAAATCACCCTACATACTTCTACACTCCAGGGAATAAAGTCCTAACCTGTTTAACCTTTCCCTGTAACTCAATTCCTTTAGCCCAGGCAACATTCTAGTAAATCTTTTCTGCATTCTTTATATCTTATTGATATATTTCCTGTAGTTAGGTGACCAAAACTGCACACAATACTCCAAATTTGGACTCACCAATGTCTTGCACAACATTACAATAACATCCCAGTTCCTATACTCAATACTTTGATTTATGAAATATGTCAAAGCTCTATTTACAACGCTGTCTATCTGTGACATTACTTTCAGGGAATTATGTATCTGTATTCCCAGATCCCTTTGTTCTGCCACACTCCTCAGTGCCCTACCATTTACCATGTAGGTCTTTTCTTGATTTATCCTTCCAACACCTCACACTTATCTGCATTAAATTTCATCTACCATTTTTCACCCTATTTTTGTTTTTGGTGGTCCAGATCTGTCTGCAAGTTTTAAAAACATTCTTCACTGTCTACCATGTCTCCAATTTTAATGTCATCTGCAAACTTGCTGATCCAATTTACCACATTATCATCCAGATCATTGATATAGATGAAAAAAACCACAATGATCCTAGCAACAGTTCCTGAGGCACACTGCTCGTCACGGGCCTCCAGTTTGAGAAGCATTCTTCCAGCACTACTCTCTGGCTTCTCCCATCCAGCCATTTTCAAAAATCAGTTTCCTATTTCACCATGAAAACCTAGTGTCTGAACTAATGACTAACCTCCTGTGGTGGAACACATAATACATGCATTATACTAGTTGGCCAACCCCTGATACTGTAACTCCTCCCCCTCAGGATCACTAATAAAGATGATACCGCCCAATCCCCTCTCTCAGTACTGCCTTGGAATCAGGCCAACAGCATGTAAGATATGCCTGTGAGTTTATAGTGATTGGGTCTAATTGATAATGCTGCACCTCCCTTGTTGGACCTTGTCAGAGGCCTTACTAATGTCTGTGTAGTAAACATCCACATCATCAACTTTCCTGGTAACCTTAAAAAAACTCTACAAGTTTGGTTAAACATGACCTAACACACACAAAGCCACATTGACTATCCCTAATCAGTCCCTGGCTAACCAAATAATTGTATATCCAATCTTTAGAAAACCTTCCAATAATTTACCTACTACTGATATCAGGCTCACTGGCTTAAAATTTTCAGGGTTACCTTAGGAGTCTTTTTAAGCAACAGAACAACATGAGCTACGCTCCAATCCTCTGGCACCTCACCGGTGGCCAAGAACATTTTAAATATTTCTGGCAGAGTCCCTGAAATTTCAACACTAGCTTCAATCAAGGTATGAGGAAATATCTTGTCAGGCCCTGGGGATCTATCCACCCTTATTTACTTTAAGACAGCAAACACTTCCTCCTCTAATCTCTATAGTGCCTATGACCTCTACTTCCTTCTACTCTGTGCCAGTTTCCTGAGTGAATACTGATTTAAAAAAAAATCATTTAAGATCTCCCCATCTCTTTTGGCTCCATGCATAGCTGAGCACTCAGATTTTTTTTCCTCTTACTATCTTTTTGTTCTAATATGCCTGTAGAAACATTTAGGATTTTCCTTCACATGGTTTGTTTGCCAAAGCAGCCTCTTCTTCTTTTAGCCTTCCTGATTTCTTGTGGTATTTTTAATAATTTTTATACTTCTCAAGTGCTTCATTTGCTCTGTGCTGCTGACATAGGCTATTCACCTCTCTTCTTCCAAACTAGATCCCCTTATCCCTTGAAAAATCAAGGTTCCCTATGCCCTTGATTTTAATCCTGACAGGAACATACAAACTGTTCTCACAAAATTTCACCTTTGTAGGTCTTCTACTTGCCTCACACATTCTTGTCTGAAAAAAAAGTATTCAAATCCACGCAATGTAGATCCTTTCTCATTTCCTCAAAATTGGCATTTCTACAATTTAGAATCCCAATTCAAGGCCCAGACCTATCCTCCTCCATAATTAATCTGAAACAATGGCATTCTCATCTGGACCCAAAATGTTCCTCTACACATACTTCTGTCACCTGTCCTATCTCATTCCCTAATAGGAGACCCAGTATTGCATTCTCTCTAGTTGGTACATCTATATATTCATTTAGAAAACTTTCCTGAACATTTGACAAACTCCAAGACATCCAGGCCTTTTATAGTATGGGAGTCCCAGTAAATATGTAGGGTTAAAATCTCCTACTCTCACAACCTTGTGTTTCCTGCAGCTGTCTGCTATGTCTCTACATATTTGCTCCTCCAATTCTCATTGACTATTGGATGGTCTATAATACAACACCAAGAGTGTGGTCATACCTTTCCCATTCCTCAGCTCCACCCATATAGCCTCAATAGATGAGCCCTCCTGTCTGTCCTGGCTGAGCACAGCTGTGATATTTTCCCTGACAAGCAAAATAACTCCTCTCCACACCCCCCCCACCCCACCATTCTATCACATGTAAAACAACAAAAACCCAGAACATTGAGCTGCCAGCCCTGCTCCTCCTGCAGCCAAGTGTCACTAATGGCCACAATGTCATATTTTCACATGCTGAATCCACAGTCTAAGCTCATCTGCCTTTCCTATAATGATCCTTGTATGATCCACCACATGCAATCTGTTGACTTCAAATGTTACATGCAATTTTAACATCCTCTTTTCCCTCTTTCACTCTTCCATCTGCTCTGGCACTCGGGTTCCCACCCTCTATCTAATTTGAACCCTCTGAAGCCGCACTACGAACCTTCTCAGAAGGATATTAGTTCCCCTCTGGTTCAGATGGAAACTGTACTTTCCTACATGGTCCATGACATCTGGCTGCTCACCCTCCCTCTTGAGAATACCATGAACTTGATCTGAGATATCTTGGATTCTGCCACCAGGGAGGTAACATACTATCCATGAGTCTTGATCCCTTCAATACAACCTCTTATCTGAACCCTAACACCACAGTTTAACTCTTCTCCTCTCTTCTCTTCTCTTTTTAACCTCAGGACCAGACTTCTAGCCATGACTTGTCCCTGGAAAGTCATCTCTCCCAACAGTATCCAAAATGGTACACTTGTTACTGAGGGAAACAGCCACAGGGGAACACTACATGGCCTGCCTGTTCCCTTTCCCTCTCCTGCCTAGCATCCATCCGCTCTCCTCCTGACTCCTAGGTGTGATAGCTTCCCTGTAACTCCTGTTTATCACTCCTTCTGCCAAATGTTCCAAAGCTTATTCAACATAGTGCCATACCATTCTTTAGCTTGGTTTTTCAGTAGTTGCAGAGGGTGCACTTCTCACAGATGAAGTTGTCAGGGATACTGCTGGCTTTCCTGACCACCTACATACTGGAAGAGGAGCATTCCCCTGCCTTGGCTGCCATTCCCACTACGATATAGAAAACTTGTCCTTATCTGTGCCTACCTGCTGATTCCATTTTGTTCTTCAAATAGGGTTGCCCCCTTTCCTACTTCAACTCCTGCACTACCACCTCATCTCCTATTAGCCAAAGGCTTTCCACTCTCACTCAGACCACTCCACTACACAGTGCCTCACTTTTATAGTGATGTTTGAGTCACCTGACCTCAATTGCCCTTCAACTATTGAGCTCAATTTTCCAATCAGCTGCTATCCACTTTACTGCTCGCTTTCATCCCAACCTCAAATTTGCTTCGACCATTTCTGGCGACATTCTCTCCTTTCTTAATCTCTCTGTCTCTATCTTGGGAGACAAGCGCTCAACAGACATCTTCCACAAACCCATCTACTCCCAGAGTGACCTTGACTACACCTTGTCACACCCTGATTTCATTCCTTTCTTGCATTTTCTCCATCACAGTCACATCTGCTCCAACAACGAGGTCTTCCATTCCAGATCATCCATGATCTCCTCCTTCAGACAATCTGATTCACCAACTCAGTCCTTACCCGCATCTCCTCCATTTCCTGCACATCTGCCCTGGCCCATTCTGCCCCGAGATTGGAATAAAGTCAGGATTCCTCTCGTCCTCACCTACCATTCCACTAACCTCTGAATCCAACATTTAAAATGTTTTAAATTTAGATATACAGCATAGTAACAGGCCATTTTGGCCCATGTGCTGCTCTATTTACACTCTATACACCCTACACTCCTGGTACATTTTGAGTGGTGGGAGGAAACCAGAGCCCCTGGAGAAAACCCACACAGACAAAGGAAAAACATACAAACTCCTTACAGACAGTACGGGACTTGAACCCTGGTCTGTAAAGGCATTGCGCTAACTGCTACACCAACCATGCTGGTTATTATATCCTATACAATTTCCATCACCTATTACATGATACCACCACCAGACACATCTTCTCCTCTCCTCCATTCGCAGGGATTACGCCCTCTGTGACTCCCTCATCCTTCTTCACTAATCGCCCCCTTGGTACCAACCCTTGCACCTGCACTCCACTCTTGCCGCCATTTGGTACCTCAAACAGTCCATCCAAGTGAAGCCACTTTTGAATCTGTGGGGCTTATCTATGGCATCTAGTGGTCCCGTTATGGCCTTCTCTCCATCAGAGAGACTGGACGGAGACTGGGAGATTGTTTCACTGAGCACTTTCGCTCTGTCATCTGCTCTGCTTCAGTGGCCAACCATTTCAGTTCTGCGCCTCACTCTTGGTCCAACATGTCCGTCCATCACCATGTGCACTGCCACCAAGGCCGCCCGTAGTTGCAGGAGAAACACCTAATATTCTGTCTGGGCACTTTCCAACTAAAAGGCAATAATATTGAGTTCTCAGGTTTCTGTTAGTCCACGCCTCTGTTTCCCTCTCTTCGCCATCCTTCCTCCAGCACCCCACCCCTTCCCTCTCTGTTGAGAGATCTATTCCCTCCCCTTATAACTTTGATTTTTTTACCCTTATGTCCTACCACCCATCTCTCCCTATGGCCCTATTGCCTCTGACCCTGTGCTCCCCCCACCGCCCCCCGCTGCTGCCCCTATTATTTTATTTAGGTGCTTGCCTGCTCTCTGCTCATACCTTCGTGAAGGGCCTGGGCCTTTATGAAGGTATCTATCTTTGCCACATAAAGAACGCTGTGTGACTTGTTGAGGTCCCCCAGCATTTCTGTGTAAATTTCACGCTGCTTGCTCGTTTCAACAAATTAATAAAAAATCAGTGGATTGGTTTTACATAAGGAGCAGGGAACTGATGTGATGTGATGTAAGCACAAATTAAAATCAACTTCTATCTGCCACCTTCTTTGCCCTAAAGTTAGCTTGCGGCTCTCAAAGTGGGAGCCCAGTGGCAGTACCAAAACTATCTTTAATAAGCTGCTCCTCCCACATCTGGTCCTTAACTTGCAGACTGCTGATAACATAAGTTAGCTCCCTTTCTGCACCACAAACTTAAAGGCATTGGGTTGTTCTTCTACAAGAGGATATAACCTAGGAAATTTTGAAAAATAATGGAACAAAAACACAAACTGAATCTAAATGTTAGATGCTTCATTGGAAATATTAATAGGGTATATCCTTTGGTAGGGGGCCACAAAGACATCCATTCATTCTGACCATTAATAAATGGGGTTGGTGTTAGAAGACTTGTACCTGGATGTTGTAGCAAAAGTAGTTCAGTGAATTCACATGTAGTCAGGATCAAACTTGGACACTGGTCAATTCACAATGCCATCACAGCATTGCTCCATATGGAGGAATCTGAAAACAACTTTGTTTAAGCTGGATCCCATCATGGAAGTAGCAGTGGTTGTATCTGTGAATCTGGTGTATGAGCATCAATTTCTATCTTCCATTGCAGCTTAATCCACAATGAGAATATCTGGGTAATAGAGTAGGAGCTCAGCCTTCTGCCATGCTAGTTTAGGCAGCTAACATCATAGCTGTGTCTTATACTAAGGCACTCTCAGCTTCTCAGAGTAGTCTGCTAATTTATCCATCTATGTCAATTTTGACATATCTGCTGAGCATTATCAGATGTCCTGAACAAAATTGCAGTCTTTGCTGCTCTAAATCAGGCAAAAACACACAGTAGCCGAGCACACAGTGGTGGTTAGTTTCGTTTTGAATGGAACAAAGTTGCGTCCTCCTCTTCCTCCAACAGCAGGCAATGAAGAAATTCCCACTCGTCTGAGTACGTGACAGAGCTGACATTCCACACCCACAGATCTTTGGCTGGTACTATTGCAGATTTAGCCACTGGTCATCTCTGAAGTTGTAGTCACATTTTCAGCATGTGGCAGATTTCTATCAGGGCATCCTTCTTTTTTTAAATTTTTCACACTATGAGCCATATTAACCAAAATACACACAAACATTTCCCTCTTGAATATACACAGTGTCATTTTCTCCCCTTTTTCCCCCCTCCCTTCCCTCCCTCCTTCCTACCCCCCCTCCCTACCCACTAAACATTCAACATATACAATACAATAAACCCATTAAACAATGTCATCACATAATGAAAATAAAGAAGAAAATTGTGTCATCTACTTTTACACACTGGGTCAGTTCATTTCGTCTTCTTCTCATTCTGTTATTTTAGGGGGTGGAGGTCTGTGGTAGGCCCTCTCTGTTGTGTTCCATGTAAGGTTCCCAAATTTGTTTGAATACTGTGACTTTATTTTTTAAATTCTATGTTATTTTTTCCAATGAAATACATTTATTCATTTCTATGTACCATTGCTGTACTTTCAGGCTCTCTTCTGATTTCCATGTTGACATTATACATTTTTTTGCTACAGCTAAGGTTATCATAATAAATCTTTTTTGTCCTTCATCCAATTTGAGGCTTAATTCTTTACTTCTTATATTACTTAGAAGAAAGATCTCTGGATTTTTTTGGTTTGTTGCTTTTTTTGATTTTATTTAATACCTTATTTAGATCTTCCCATAACTTTTCCACTTTCTCACATGCCCAAATTGCATGTACTGTTGTTCCCATTTCCTTCTTACAGCAAAAACATCTATCTGATACTGTTGGGTCCCATTTATTTAACTTTTGGGGTGTGATATATAGCCTGTGTAACCAATTATATTGTATCATGCGTAACCTCGTGTTTATTGTATTTCTCATAGTTCTGGAGCATAGCTTTACCCATTTTTCATTTTTTATCTTTATGTTTAGATCTTGTTCCCACTTTTGTTTGGGTTTACAGCTTATTTCCGAGGATAGCGCTAGATAAATTAACAGAATGGTACAAACAAGGGGATTTACAGCTACCAAACTTTAAGAATTATTATAGAGCTGCACAATTAAGATATCTATCAGATTTTTATCAAACAAGGGAAAAACCAGATTGGACCAGATTAGAGGTAGATAAAATAAGGGAGAAGGTACCAGAACATATACTTTATAAGTGGGATGAAAGAATGGTGCAACATAGAAGTTCACCAGTACTTCACCATCTGCTCAACGTTTGGAAGAAGATTCATGTAGAAAGGAAAAAAAACAAATTACCAACTACCAAAATTATTATTGACGAAAAATCAACTAATCCATTTCACAATAGATAAACTTTCCTTTAGAGCACACATGTCAAACTCAGGCCCGCGGGACAAATTTGGCCTGTGATATAATTATATTTGGCCTGCAAGATCATATCAAATATGTATTAGAGCTGGCCCGCTGGCTGCCGCGCCAGTATAGCGCATGCACAGCTAATACTACAAATCCCAGAATGCTTTGCAAATGCATTGGCGCCGGCCCGTCTGCCCGCTAATCGCCCCCACCTCCTCTCTTTACTTTCATTAGCATCTGCGACCTGTCGCCCAACTCACATGTTATAAACCCCTTACGAAAAATGGCCAAACGAAAGACAGAAAACAGGACCTTTCAAGACAGGTGGGAGGCAGACTATATGTTCATCATTTTAAAAGACAAACCTGTTTGTCATTGAAGCAAGTTGTTACTTTTTTGACTTGTTGGCTTGTGAAAAAAAAACATTTAAAAGGAGCTTAAAGGCTATAGAGAAATATTATTTATTGAATATTTTATTTCTCATTTGTTAATGCTTCTTCTGGAAAGAGTTTAACCAAAACTATTATTAAACATTTATTTTAATAAGAAAAAGTTTAACATTACATATGTTGAAAGAAGAGAAAACATGCAGATGTTGTTGAAAATTTTCAATAAATATTTAGTTTGGCCCACGACTTAGTCCAAGTTTTTAATTTTGGCCCTCTATGAATTTGAGTTTGACACCCCTGCTTTAGAGAATGGGAGAGAAAAGGGATCAAAAGAATAGAAAATTGTTTTTTGGGAAATAATTTATTATCTTTTGAACAAATAAAGTACAAATATGGTATAACTCACGGTACAATGTTTACATATCACCAACTGAAAACCTACTTAAAGGACAAATTGGGAAGCAGGCTGAGGTTACCAGAAGGAAGCAGCTTTGAATATGTAATTACAGACACAATGATAATTAAAAGATTTATAACAAACATGTACATCAAGCTGGAAGAGAAACAGGGCATCCTTTTTTTTTAATTTTTATTTTAATTTTTTTAATTTTTTATTTTTCACACCATAAATCACATTAGCCATGCTACACACTTTTTCTTTTTAACACATATACAGTGACTTTTTCTCCCCCCCCCTCCCTCCTCCCAAGCCACCCCCCCACCCCCCCCCCATCCATTTTAGGCATACAATCTAGGTTACATTAAACCAGTCAGATAATGTTGTCATTCAACAAAAATACACCAGAAATTCTACTGAGTCCATTCTTTTCTTTCCTTCTCCTTCCATCAACTTAGGTAATGATTGATGTACAGATTCCTCTCACTATTTTCTGCATTGAGGTTTAGGTGAGGAAGTTGCCCCTTACACATCCTGTGGAGCTAAAACCATCCATTCTCCACCTCCTTCTTGCAGCAGGTGGCCAGGACGTAACTCATGAATCCAAAAGATACAGTCAGTAGAAATCCTCTAAGCAATTTTTCAAAAGCATCAAACGTGAAAATATATCAGCACCATGTCATGTTTTAATGAGTGCCTAATCTATATATATATTTGACAATGCCTTTAAGTGGCAATATAATGTTTAATAAATAAACCCCAACAGTCTTAGATTCTCACAGTGACTTTTTTTTGCATCCTATTTATGGTTTTCAGAATCTTTCTCTTTCCACATTTGTGCTCTCTTTCTCTCATAATCCAGCACTATTGAACACCAAGAAAAGAATGTGACAGAATTGTAATCAGAACATTTTAATTTTGCCACAAACATAGGTCTCTATTAAAAAAACACAACTTCTCAATTTGACATACACCTTCACAAAAAATAAATTTAAAAGGCTCCAAACAGGAGCTCTTGAGGCAAAAGAGGAATCACCTCTGGGTGCAACTGAATAAATAGTGCTGTTTGGTCCTCTGTGCATGTCACAATGTGGCTGGCAACATACCACCTCATGACAAAAATAGCATGCACCAGCTTGATTTTCTGACAATTACTTTTCTGGTTTTCCAGCAGATATTTTAAAATGCTGCAAAACATGGAATGGAATTTTATACCTTAGACATGTTCTAGTGTAATATAGAATAATAAAATTGTACATTTGGATTACAACCTTATTTTGAACATTTAGAAATTTGAGTTCTTTCCTGTTGCAAGAGTAAAACCATTTTGAGAACTCGTGAGTAAATTAATTTATTGTGATATACATTATACAATGTTCATACATACCAAAATTCTTACTTGCTGCCCGCTGTACAGGATACTTCAGAAAAAAATAATTACCTTAAAAGGTAAAGGTTCCATTATTGTCATGTAGTCCAACATTTAGAATGTAAGATATGTGAAATTCTTTGACTTCTGTCTACTATAAGACAGACAGAGAGTGTCCACTTTGTCCAGAGCCCCTCACAGAAACCTACAGCCCCTGGTGTTCCAAGGCAGTCTCCCCTCCAAATACTGACCAGGCCTGAAACTGCCTAGCATCTGAGATGAGACAATCTCTGGTGTATTCAGGCTGTTAGACTTCTGCATTAGTATACATTAAGCTAATTTAAAAAGAGATAATAAATACAAAGAAAGGTAACAAATATTCACAGTTACCAGAGAGCAAGAGTATTTTATGATTAGTGTAATTATGTTGCAACGAATTCTACATTCTGACAAGTCGATTATATAGCAAGAGTAAGGAGTTGATAGAGGTTTTTTTATTATAATTAGAAAAAGTGTCTTATTGTAGAAGCAATTCATATAAAAGGTATGGGAAAAGTACAGTAACCAGTAGCCAAGTGCTATAGACAAAAAATGTACACAATGTAAGATTTATAATATATATCCTCTTTCCTTTGCTTTCTTTCTGTCCTAATCTCTTCTCAAAGCTTTCATCATCCACCTCAAGTTATTCCACCAATCTTCTCATTTCTACCATACAAGAAAATGTGAGAGGAAACAGCTTCACAGGTCTGTTTCCAACATCGTTCAAAATTCAGAGTTGAAGGTTTAAAGGTACCCGTATGTTCTTATTTATATGGAAAGAGTGATAAATATGTTTTATTCCTTTAAAGTTAATTTTGTAAAACAGAAGCAAAACTTTCATTGTTTTAAGGCTGAAAGTACAGTACATTAGATGATGAATTACAAATTTATTCTTAAAATTCAAAAAAGTGCATTATGAAAAATAAACCATGCAGCTTATTGAAAATGTGGAATACAATATTATAATTCTTTAAATATCTTTTTGTGAAACACAAAAATCAAGACAACTTAATTGGAAAATAGGCCAAGAACACAGATTGAAGATCCACAATCACATTTTCCTTCCACACTCACATATGTGAGAAATTTCAGTTGCAATCTACTGTTGCAATATTATAGTGGGTCTTCCCTGATATGATTGAATTGGGGGTGTGGTGATGTGTAATTACACCACTAGGTCACCAGGGGTCATCCTTTTATATAAAGCAGTCCAGAGCTACAGTCTAGCCTTCCAGGTTTGTCTTGCAGAGAGACAAGACTTCTTGTTGACATATTAGTTTATTAAAGCTGTCTTGAACTCACACTGCTGTTGTGGTTATTGTCAGTACAGGGGGTATATGCAAGCTTGAAGTGTGCAGTTTGCATACAGCAGTGTTGATTCTTATGGAATCCTTATTTGATACCTGCTCTTGAAATAGTAGATAATAGATCTCTCCTGGACCAACCTCATTGACATGTGTTCCCAGCATTACACATGCACCATTGAGGGTATACTGTCAGTATGCATCACCACATTACATGGTCCTGCTCTGTCCAAGACTGCAAAAACCTGCTGTGAATCTTGCTCTGACCATCACATAAATCTCCCTTTCCTGTTTCAATATTTTTATTAAATTTTACAATAAAAATACAAAATGTAGAAGCTATATTTATCTAAATATCAAGAGATAATATGAAAAAGGAACTATACAAAAGAAAGCCTTATACATGAAAAGCTGTTACATATAAACTATATATCATGCCAAACAAACAAAAAAAGGAAATAATCATGTAATAATTTAATCAGTTATTACATGTGGCTAATTGAAAAAGATAAAAAATAAATTGATACTGTACTACAAATTCTACCCCCTTCCCTTCTGAAGTTATTTGGTAAATACATACAATTTCACTACCATTTTTTTTTAAAAGCACAAACTCAAAAGACAAGATATAAATGATCTTATAGATTATGGAAAAAAAAATTAATAAAAGGACCCATACACTTGACAAGTTTAAATTGATTACATTAGAGGAATATGTTAGACATGCCATCATGTCATATAACCACCGTCACAGAGGTGCACCAAAGAAAAGGTACAAGGACTGCCTAAAGAAATCTCTTGGTGCCTGCCACATTGACCACCGCCAGTGGGCTGATAACGCCTCAAACCGTGCATCTTGGCGCCTCACAGTTTGGCGGGCAGCAGCCTCCTTTGAAGAAGACCGCAGAGCCCACCTCACTGACAAAAGGCAAAGGAGGAAAAACCCAACACCCAACCCCAACCAACCAATTTTCCCTTGCAACCGCTGCAATCGTGTCTGCCTGTCCCGCATCGGACTGGTCAGCCACAAACGAGCCTGCAGCTGACGTGGACTTTTTACCCCCTCCATAAATCTTCGTCCGCGAAGCCAAGCCAAAGATGTGGAGGAGGGACTGCATCTAATATACTCAAAGACTTGTACTACCCAGCCCCACTCTCTTCTTCTCCTTCCTGTGGGAAGAAGATTTGCATATTACCAGATGCATGTATAGTTTATTTCCTACTACCATTAGTCCACTGAACGAACAACACACAAGTAAAATAATGTTACTCATTCCATTTAAACTGATATCTCATAGTATCCCTACCTTTTGTACTGTTCTTTATTTTCCTGTATGGTATGCTAAACAAACATTTTCACTTACCTTGACATGTGACCAAAAAAAAAACAAATGGATAAGGACATGTGGACACCCAGCACAAAGAATGGAGCTCTCAGCCTTTGAGGTGGAAAGTCATAATGGGTCTGATACCTGTATCCTCTGGATTATTCAAGAAAAAGAGGAAGTGACTGAAACATGCTACATTCTGCAGTTTGCTTCTTATTGTGCCATTTGCAACATAAGAAAGACTGTTCTCAAGCAGAGGACATTTCATTTCATGGGCAATGAGGTTTCTGCACTGGTGATCACTTTCAACAGTCAACCATCAACATCATCGGTCAACAGAAAGTTCTCAAAATTCTATCACATAATTTTAAAAGTAACTAATTTGGGGAAGAGTTGGAAAAGGCTGACAGCAACATTAAGGAGCCTTCCTGACATATGCTTTCAGTGCACACCTCTTCCCTGACAGTTTAGCTGAGAGCTACATACCTTGGAATAAACGTTCAGACCAAGAGGTAGTTTGTGTTATCAGAGAGGCAAACCCTGGCTGCAGTTGGACTTGCAATGTACGATGGCATTTTGCTTCTTTTCATATATTCAATGGAAATTGTTGCCAAGTGATTGATGTGGATGGGGTACATGGAACAATGTGTGAACGTGGGTTGGTAGTTAGTGCATGGGTTTTGTTGATCTGTTTACAAATCTTTGCCACATGTCTGAGTCTGAAAGTTCTTTCAGCAGAGGGATCTTGTCCTTGGGTCATTACTGCTGTCAGTGACTTCTCTGACAATCTCCTCCCAGTGTCGTTTCTTCTCCAGACTGGAGGGCTTCCTAGCTCTTCTGAGTGTCCAGGACCCTCTTTCCATCTCTATTTCATCAGATAAGATTTCAAGAAAAGTGTCTGATAGATAAGTGCTAAACCCCCTTGCAGCAAATGCTCTGAAGCTATCCTGCAGTGCTTCCAATCAATCGTCAATACTTCTCCAGAAGCCTGAGGCAGAACTTAAGCAATGCCAGTGACATTCATCTGGTGCACTGGCTCTTGAAATTGCTCCCTGTTCTTGGGTGCTAATGTGAGAAAAAGTGTAATTGGCATGGTTTAAACATTGCATGAGTTGTATGGGCAATTTTCAGATACGTGGAACTGTGATGTTGGCATAGTTCTCCCCTTCATTCCTACTTCACTCTATATTTAATTCACCTGCAGTTCCATCTTGTATGGTGTCATATTTCTTTTGCACCATTATCATTATCAGTCCTGACATTTTATCTTGCCTTTCTTCCTTCACAATAGATTTTTCTGTTTTAAGGAAATAATAATCTTTAAACAATAGCATTCTAAAGATAGCAAAGATGGAGGGTTAAATATAAATCCCCTGGCTTGGAATTCTTTCATCTCTTGATAGAGTCACTGAACCATCTACAATTTCATCAATTCCATTTGCACTATTCCCCATGATTAATCTGTCACATAAATCAAAGTAACCATCATTGTTTTATAACTCTTGAAACACCTGGTTAAAGAAGGTACCATATTTATAATGATCATTTGTTAGTGGTGGAAGAGAGTAGCAAATGTATTATTCATTCCATATAGAATTGTTTCCTGGCTTCATTTGTGAAGCACCTGACTTTGTCAGAAGTCCCTGGTCGACACTGTTAGTTACCCTTATGTACATCTGGGCAATACTGCACATGAACAAGCCCTTCGGCTGACCTGTTACCGTGCTGTATGTCTAAATTTAAATTTATTTTTAAAAATGTACTGTAAATTCTCAATAGTTCAGGCAGCATCAAGTTTGAGTTCAAGTTTATTTATCATCAGATTTTATAAATGCAACCAGATGAAACAGCATTCTCTGGTCCTCAGTCCAAACAGTGCAAACACACAAACAGAAATAACACACATATGCATGGTACCTACAGCATATATAAATATTAAATAAATACATATTCTTTTTAAATAAATAGTCAAATCATGGAGCGTTTATATGAGCAGTTCATTAGTAGTTCAAGTCAAGTCAAGTTTATTTTCATCTGATTGAACAAGTACAACCTGATGAAGCAGTGTCCTCCAGTCCTCGGTGCAAAAACATGCAGACACACAACCAGATATAACATATGCAGGGAAGATATTATATGTATATAAATAAATATTGTTTTGTACAAATGAGAGTCTCGGATGGTTAGTGTGAGCATTTCCTTTGGTCGTTCACCATTCTCACTGCCTGTGGGAAGAAGCTGTTCCTCAGCCTGGTAGTGCAGCTCTGATACTCCTGTATTTTTTCCCTGATGGGCGCAGCTGAAAGACGCTGTGTGCAGGGGGAAGGGGTCCTCAATGATATTGTATGCCCTCTTCAGATAACAATCCCAATAGATCACATTGATTGGTGGGGGGAGGGGTCGGAAACGGAGGCTCCAGTGATCTTCTCTGCCACTCAATTGACCTCTGTTTCATTTCTCTGCAGCAACCGTACCACACTGTGATGCAGCTGGCCAGGACACTCTCGATAGAGCTCCTAAGGAAGGTTGACATAATGGTGGCTGGTAGTCTTGCCCACTTCAGTCTTCTCAGGAAGTGCAGTCGCTGTTGTGCCTTCCTAAAAAGTGAGGAGATGTTAAGTGTCCACAATAGGTCACTAGTTAAGTGAAAACCAAGGAACTTGGTGCTATCCACTCTCTCTACTACAGAGTTGTTGATGTGTAGTGGAGGGTGGTCGTTCTTGGTCCTTCTGAAGTGCATGATCATCTCCTTAATCTTTTCCATGTTGAGACTCAGGTTGTTACTCTTGCACCATTTCATGAGATTTTTCACTTCTTCCCTATAGTGTGACTCATTGTGGCTAATTATTATTCTTGCATCATTTCACAAGATTTCTCACCTCTCTAGTGTAACTAATAATTGTTGCTGATGAGGCCAACTACCGTCATGTAATCTGCAAACTTCATTACTCTGTTGGAGCTGGATCTGGCATTCCAATTGTGGGTCATTTGCATGAAAAAGAGTGAGCTCTGCACACAGCTCTGACGATGCTTGACCTTCTGCTGCCAACCTGGACAGACTGTGGTCTTTCTGGTAGGAAGTCCATCAATGGAATGTTTCCATCTGTAGGTGAATTGAAATTAGTCCAGGATCTCTGGGAGGTGTTCTTTGAGGTATTCCAACACCAGACACTCAAAGCATTTCATAACGGTGTAGGTCAGTGCTACTGGGGGGTAGTCATTGAGGCCTGTTGCTGTCACCCTCTTTGGTACCAAGGTAATCATGGCTATATTAAAACTTTCAGGGAGATGGGCTGCTGGAATGACTTGTTGAAATTCTCCATCAGATGGTCTGCACAGTCGAAGCAATGTTGTCTGGTCCTGCTGCCTTGTATGTGTTCAGTAGAGATAAAACTAAAAGTGTCACATCAATACCACTTCATCAGAACTGGAAAAGTGTGAAAACAAGTGCATTTTAAGTTACAGGGAAGGAGAGGGCAGGGAGAATAGGAAGAATATCTGACTTGTTTGTCCAGGCACAATGCTTTTGGCGCCATCAAGGCAATGAAGGAATAAGTGCATTTGAAGAAAGAGAGAACATTAAACAAATAGAACTTGCTAGAAAGGTACATGTGGAAAATCACAGTTTATGAAATCTGAAATAAAAATTAATGATTGAAATATTTACCAGATCAGTAGAGGAAAGTTAAATCAACATTATAGCTAAGTGACCGTGTCAGAATTGTAACAAAAAGCTTGGTTATCTAAAACTATTGAAATTGTTGTGAGATCATTGTTGTTCCAGATTGGACACCAAGCAGCATGCTGCCTCAAACCTTGCTATTAGACACATTCAAGATGGAAGAATTGCATGAGGTTGCAGATAGTGAGCTCTATACTGATCTTCATGGAAGCACAAATCTCTTGGTAGGGCAACCTTTTTGGGTTCCTGACCTGAGCCATTATGAGCAAAGATCCTTTTTTCCCCTGAACCAGCTTTTGTCTTGCTGTACTGCAGTAAAGAATTTTGATTGCTTCCACCATACTGCACAGTGACACCAGCATCAATTTCTTTGCTAAACTGTTAAGGCCACAGAATGGTTACAGAAGTTGACCTCTTTTATGAACTGGAGGCATTGCACGTATGAGTCTTTCTTGAGGTTAAGGTCAAGGCAGTACCCTTGATCAGCCACTGCAAGTGAAGCCTTTTGTCAAGGGTGGATCCACCACTCTCCTTGGTCTTCTGGCCCTTTGACCTGGTCAGTGAGGTTTCACTTCCTTAACAGTCAAACTCAGAAAAAGCACCACCAGACCTGCCTTATTGTTAATAAAACACAATAGTCTGCAGGCACAATGATTGAAGTAAAAACCCCGTGCTGCAGACATTCAGTAGGTCAAACAGCAAAGCTAAAGATACATACTCAACATTTCAAGATTGAGCCCTTCATCAAGGGATGGGCAAAATGTAGACAGATGCCTGAATAAAATGGTGAGGGCTGGGGAGGGGTGGGATTGGTGGTGGGGGGGGGGGGGGGAAACACCTGCTAGATATCAACCTCCAGTTTTTGCTAGACATCAATTCCTCTGGTTTCTGCTAGACTGCTCTCCCTCTCCTCCCTATCCCTCTGTATCCCTTTCTCCAGCCCTCCACCCTCTTCCCTCACCATTCACAGAGCCATCCCCCTACCCTCATTTTCTGTTGTGCACTCCCTCCTTTATCCACTTGAGGGCCTGTGCTCCTATCCTTGCCCCATCCCCCTTCCCCCAAGCCTCCACTCCTCCCCACCCCCCCACCATTTTATTCAGGCACCTGCCTACACTTTACTCATATCTTGATGAAGGACTCAGGCCTGAAATGTGGGTCAAGTATCTTTATCTTTGCTAGATAGACTGTACTGTTTGACCTGCTGAATTTCTCCAGAACTCTGTTTTTAATCCCATATCTGGAAACCAACTTTTCCAGTGAAAAAATTAGTAATGATATGAAGATTTTGCAAAAACAGCCTTTCAGGTTATTTACATTTTAGCCCAGTAATTCACCCACTCTTTTAATTAGATGGGAACAAAGCAGAAATAATCTGGTATAAGTATTAGCCATTGAAGGATTGGGTTGGAGTGTCTTCCCTCCATGTTTTAACACAGTCCTTTTGTTATGTGGGATTAAGAGCATTGGATGGAGTGTAATGTTCCAAAATGAGAAAGAAAAACTCATCTTAGGATGTAATAGAATGGGGGGGGGGAGGGAGGGAATCAAAGGGGGAGGAGTTATATTGCTTGTCAGGGAAAATATCACAGCTGTGCTCAGGCAGGACAGACCAGAGGACTCATCTACTGAGGCTATATGGGTGGAGCTGAGGAACAGGAAAGGTGTGACCACACTCATGGGGTTGTATTATAGACCACTCAATAGTCAATGAGAATAGGAGGAATAAATCTGTAGAGAGATTGCAGATAGCTGCAGGAAACATAAGGTTGTGATAGTAGGAGATTTTATTTTTCTTTATGTTGACTGGGATTCCCATACTGTAAAAGGGCTGGATGGCTTGGAGTTTATCAGATGTGTTCAGAAATATTTTCCAAATCAATATATTTGCTAGAGAGAATGCAATACTGGGCCTCCTATTAGGGAATGAGACAAGACAGATAGCATATGTATGTGCAGGGGAATATTTTGGGTCCAGTGATCATAATGCCTTTAGTTTCATGTTAATTATGGAGAAAGAGAGGTCTGTGCCTCAGGTTGAGATTCTAAATTGGAGAATGGACAATTTTGAGGAAATGAGAAAGGATCTAGAATGCATGGATTGGGATGTTATTTTCGGGCAAGGATTTGCAAGGTAAGTGTAGGACCTTCAGAGGTAAAATTTTGAGAGTACAGTGTTTGAATGTTCCTGTCAGGATTAAAAGCACAATTAGTAGGCATAGGAAATCTTGATTTTCGAGGGATATTGGGAATCTGGTTTGGAAGAAGAGAGGGGTATGTTACAGGTATAGGCAACATGGAGCAAATGAGGAAATTGAGGAGCATATAAAATGCAAGAAAAACCTCAATAAAGAAATCATGAAGGCATAAAAAAGGCATGAGGCTGTTTTGGCAGACAATGTGAAGGGTTTCTACAGGTATATTAAGATCGAAAGAAAAGTAAGGGACAAAATTGGTCCCATCAAAGATCAGAGTGGTTGGCTTTGTTTGGGGCCACAAGAGATGGGGGAAAATCACAAACTATTTTTTTTCATTGGTATTCATTCAGGAAAGGGCACAGAGTCGTGGGAAGTAAGAAAAACAAACAGTGAGGTCATGGAACCGGTACAGATTAAAGAGGAGCGAAGTGCTTGCTGTCTTAAAGCCAAAGGGGTGGATAAATCGCCAGGGTCTGACAAGATATTCCCTTACACTTTGAGGAAGGCTAGTGTAGAAATTGCAGGGGCTCTGAAAGAAATATTTAAAATGACTTTAGCCATGAGTGTGATGCCAGAGGATCAGAGAGTAGCTTACGTTGTTCCGTTGATTAAAAAGACTCCAAAAGTAATGCTGGAAATTATAGGCCAGTTAGCCTGACATCAGTAGTAGGTAAGTTACTGAAAGATGTTCAGAGACATTAGATATACAATTATTTGGATAGCCAGAAACAGATTAGGGATAGTCAACTTTTCTTGGTGTGTGTTAGGTCATGTTTAACTAATCTTAGAGCATTTTTCGAGGAAGTTACCATGAAAGCTGATGAAGGAAAGGCTGTTGATGCTGTCTACATGGACTTCAATAAGGTCTTTGACAAGATCCCACATGGGAGGTTAGTCAGGAAGGTTCAGATGCTAGGTTTTCATGGTGAAGTAGTGAACAGGATCTAACAATGCCTGGATGGGAGAAGCCAGAGAGTGGTGGTGGATGACTGCTTTTCAGACTGGTGGCCTGTAACTAGTGGTGCCTCAGGGATCGGTGCTGGGACCATTGTTGTTTGTCATCTATATCAGTGATCTGGATGATAATGTGGTAAATTGGATCAGCAAGTTTGCAGATGATACTAAGATTGGAGGCGTTGTGGACAGCGAAGAAGGTTTTCAAAGTATGTAGAAGGATCTGGGCCAGCTGGAGAAATGGCAGATAGAATTTAATGCAGACAAGCATCAGTTGTTGAATTTTGGAAGGACAAACCAAGAAAGGACCTGCATGGTAAATGGTCAGGCACTGAGGAGTACAGTAGAACAGAGGGATCTGGGAATATAGATACATAATTCCTTCAAAGTGGCTTCACAGTTGAATAAGGTTGTAGAGAGCTTTTGGAATATTGTCCTTCATAAATCAAAATATTGAGTGTAGGAGTTGGGATGTTGTGGTAAAGTTGTATAAGACATTGGAGTATTGTGTGTAGCTTTGGTCACCTAACTACAGGAAAGCTATCAATAAGGTAGGAAGAGTGCAGAAAAGATTTACTAGGACGTTGCCTGGACTAAAGGAACTGAGTTACAGGGAAAGGTTAAACAGGTTAGGGTTTTATTTCCTGGAGAATAGAAGAACGAAGGGAGATTTGATGGAGGTATTTAAAATTATGAGGGGGGGGGAGAGACAGAGTAAATGTAGATGGGCTTTTTTCCATTGTGGGTTGGTGAGATACAAACCAGAGAACATGAGTTAAGAGTGAAAGGGGAAGAGTTTGGGGGAACATGAGTGGTGGGTGTGTGCTGCCAGCCAAAGTGGTTGATGTGACTCAATTTTTAATATTTAAGAAGTATTTGGACAGGTACATGGATGGGAGGTGGTGCATGTCAGTGGGAATAGGCAAAATAATGGTTCGGCACAGACTAGAAGGGCTGTATGGTAATGTTCTATTTTTCTATGGTCCTATTTCTTCATGTTTGGGTCTTCTACGATGCACTTGCACAATATTTTTGTGCTTCTTCTTCATTTTCAGATTTCTGACTAACATCTGGAACCACATTGTCATACTCTTGTAATCTTTTCATTGACTGGGATTTAAAACTGAAGCAACCTTTGTTTGACATGTTCCAGAACCCTGATAAGGTTGAGTTCTTCACTTGTTTGTATCATCTTTTCTGATTAGATATGCTCATGAACCTTATCACAACTGTGGACAATTTTATAAAACCTTCAACTTACTCTAATTTAAGTAGCAGAATGCTTAAAGAGCATTTGTTTCCTGTTCATATTCTCTATATCAATCATTTTTCCATGCATGTTGTTAGAATGAGTGAACATTACTATTACAGCAAGTAATTTGAAAGGCTATTGGTATGCCGACATTTATCACAAAGGATGCATGTATAAATAAAATAGAAAAGTTGAGATGCAACTTTACAGGGTATTGTTGAGATAATAGCTGGAATACTGTGTACAATTTGGTCGCTGTATTAAGGAAGTATGGCCTTCAATTTGAGGTCATACAAAGTTAATTTCTAGGCTGAAGGAGTTGATATATGTAGAAAGAGTGATCAGGTGAGAGAAGTGATATGAAATCTTATGATGACATAAAGATTCTGGAAGTGATTAACAGGATGAATGGTTAGAGAATATTTCCTGTAGTGGAGAGAACAAGGGGTTGGGGGGGGGGGGGAGCAGGGGATATGGTTTCAGAACTGGGAAAGAGATATGGAGATAATTAGATGAAGATGAGTAGGAATTTCTTCTCTTGGTAGGTCATAAATCTTTGGATTTCTCTATTCTCTTGAGCTGAGATGGTGGAGGCATTTCATTTATTCAAAGCAAAGTTTGACATTTGTTTTGTGACAGATTATGTTATATTTTATATTATGTGTAGATAAGTTTTTGGAAGATAGATTTGTAGGGTTTTTAGTTAGGTTAAAAACACATACCAGCACTTCAAAACAGATCTCATTTTAAAATGCAAGAGTTATACATAAGGTGGTGCCTACAATTCTGCAAAGACAATAGACTCTTGTGCTGGAGATTTTCACAACAAGGTGCAAATGGAAGGGTCCATCTCAGGAAAATAAGATCTCATGAATTGATTTTGAGAGTCAGCAAGATGTTTTGGAGGAGTGTGCTCTTTTAGGAAGGTCATGTGCTTTTGCAAGCAGAGAGAGTCAAACAGGTTTTTTCTTGAAGTGTGACACCGAGAGAAAGAGAGAGATACTGTTGATTTTCTGCAGTGGCTTTTGGAAGCTTGTTGGTAACCCCATTTTGAAGACTGGTTGTGAGTTCTGAGTTCAGCCTGTTCAAAGCCCTTGTGGTCCATACAAGAGCAGATGGCTGGCTGTATAATGTTTCACCTGAGGTAAGGGAAACAGAAAAGGAACTCTGTTGTGACCTGAAAGAAATAGGTTATCATCTGGAAAACCCTGATGGGGTAAATTTCTTCAGCAAGACACTGAAGTGGCTGATCAGAAGGAATCAGTTGTGGGTGTCCAATTGGCAACAAATCTCTCTCCAAAAACCAATAAGAACCTTCCTGAGTGGTAACCATTTACCTTTCAATTACCAAAGCCTGGTGAAATTCATAAATGTTAACTTATATGCTCAGTATCAGAATTGCCTGATACTGGTGAACTTGGAGGAGTGAGAACTGAGATTGGACTGTGAATCAAATAACTTTTTTGAACTTACACGCACACATTACATTTACATGTGTTTAGAATTATGAGTAGGAGGGAGTTAAGTTAATAGTAATAAGTTAAAGTTTGATCCTGATTTTATGTTTAAAGAAAATTAAAAGTAACTTTTGTTTAAGTAACAATTTGTCTTGGTGAATTTCTATTGCTGCTGGGTTTTGGGGTCCCCTGGGCCCATCACAGTTTGAACTATAATAGAGCAAAGGGGTATGGGGAGAGGGGGGTGAAGTGATGTATGGACCAAATTGGATCAACCACTTTCTCAAAGAATGGTTGGTCAGTCATAAGAGGTTGATTGACCTACTCCTGCTCCTATTTCCCATGTTCTAATGTAAAATTCCACATATTCTAGCAAGGTTATCATAAACCAGAACATACCACATAAATTCCATATTTATGTCAGCATGGTGAGAAAAAGTGGGGAGAACAGACTAGTTTAACCAACAAAAGTAGTGAGAAAAATGCTACAACTATTACAAAGGATCTGGTAACAGAACACTTTCAAAATGATAACAGATCTGGCCAGAGTCAGTACGGCTTTATTGAAAATAAATCATTTTTGGCAAATTTCTTAAAAGCTTTTTGAGATTGTGTAGTGTGAATTGTGGAGGGTCATGTGACCTCTCCTTCTGGAACCTGGTGAATGTGTGGATTGTGGAGGTCACACCTGAACCACACCTAATCAACTAGTAATTACCTGAGCCCTACCCTCCATCTTACTGTTCTATAAAGTTTACCACATGGAGTAGCTCTCTCTCTTTTGCTCTTTAGTCTTGAGATAAACCCTGCTCCACTCCAGGTCATGTACAATACTGAAGGAGTCATTGGTGAGGTGTGCAATATATAGGTGTCGGGTCTGTTAGATAGCATTGGAGCCATGCCCACATTAGACAAGGAACAATGGCTTTGAGCAGCTCAGTAGTATCAGCCGAATACTTGTATAAGCCGTTAAACAACAACAAAAAAAACAATGGCAGGCTTTTCAAGCATGAAATAATGTTGAATACATACCAAAATCACGAGAGCGCCATTGAAATCAAAATGGTGCCAACAGAATGTCAAAGCCCCACATAGGCAAGTCGGGTAATACATATTTTTTCAACTTGTGACGTCATGTCGGCACCACAAAAAAGTTTGGTTAATGGATCATTTCGATTAACAGAACTTCGGCTATGGGAAACGGTCTGTACTAGTAGCATTAAGTCCAATGTGACTGATTATGCTGTGTTTTGTCATTGAGCGTACTAATATGCATTATCCCTGTTGCAGTCCCTTTACATGTGTTTTAATAATAATCCTTCCTGTGTTCAGCCTGTGTCTAGACTCAGTGCTCTTTGAGCCCACCAAACTTTTCCTTTCCCACGCAGCAGATTGTTACTAGCAAAATAAAAATGCGGTGAAATCGATAATATTGTCCATTTGAATTTTCAGAAGTCCTTTGATAAGGCACCTTGCAAAAGATTATTAAAGAAATCAGGGCCTTTTGATGGGGAGCCACCAGGATCTAAGCTGAACCCTCAGATGTGAACAACCTGTATCAATGAATCAAATGTAATATATTCTAATTGACTCATGATATGTAGCTGAAAGTAGGTTGTGAGAGCAAGGTAGAAAGGCTACAGGAGAAACAGATAGCTAAGTGAATGATTGAAGAAATGTCAGATGAATATACAGTGTGAAAATTTTTAAAAAAATAATCCTATTCCGTGGAAAAACTATTAAATTATTGTATTTCATTTCAGAAGTATTAAGAGATGGGAAAGTAGTGGGGTATTTGTGTTCAGAGAGACTTGGATACCTTTGTACATGGATCACTGAGAGTTGGCTTTTAAGAACAGCAACTGAGAGTTGGCTTTTAAGAACAGCAATCAAAGAAAATTGCAAGCAATATATTTGCCTTTTGTACAAAATAATTGGAGTAAAGAGATTGCTTACTCCAATTACTTTGGGTCTTGGAGGGACTGCAGCTGGATCAATGTGCACAAGCCTGAGGAAGAAATGGTTTGTGAAAGAGGGAGTACAAAACAAAATTCACCAGATTGATTCCTGGGCTGGAGAGCTTGTGCCCTGTGGAGCCATTAATCCAGCTTTGCTGATACTTCTAGAATTTAGAAGAATGAGGAGTTACCTTATCAATATATTGAAAATTAACCGTGTATACATAAAACAGTGATCTATTTTGAGATATGGGGTTTATTAAGGAAAATTGTGCGGGTGTAAAATGTCAGCCGTGATCTTATTGAACAGTAGGGCAGACACAATAGACAAAAAGTCCCACTCCTCCTCCTGTTCCTTTCAGTAGAAAAAAAGGTAATGATCAACCTTTATAGAATAGTAGTTTGGCCACAACTGGAGTATTATAACCAGTCCTGAGCACCACTCTACAGAAAGAGATGAAGACCTTGCTGGAATCATTCTGGGGATGAAGGACACTAATTTTATGGATAAACTGATTGTTCTTGGAGCATGGGATGTTGAAAGGAGATGTGATAGTGGTGTTTAAAGGATCTAGGCTGCATGATAAATTTAGTTCCGGCTGGTGAAAGGGTCAAGAACTAGTAGAGCTAGAATGAAGGAAGTTCAGAAAAGAACCACAACAGACACAAGGAAAGCATTTGAGCCATCAGGGATTGTACTGGTGGGACTAGTGGAGACAGATTATTTGTGCTATTCAAGAAAGAGTATTGGGTGAATTTTTAAAAGGAAAAACAAATTGCAGAGAGAGTACGCAGGAGTGGGACCAGGTTGGTTATTCATACTTAGAACCAGCAAGAACCTAGTGGGCTAAATTACATCTTTCCGAGCTGTAACCCCCATTTTGTGACTGTACTCAGTATCAAACAAACCTGATCTAGCACAGCTGTATTCTGACCCAGCCAACTTGTCTTGTTGTTTTCCTCCACATTTTCAATTCTTCTGTCATTTTGTGGTCTTAATTCTTTCACATTTTTAATTTCATCACAGTAAATGGATCTCCTATGTGTGCCATCCTTATCTAGTCATCTGTTCTAAATGCCCTTGAGGATTGCAGAAACTCGAAGAAGATACATCAGTACCACACTGGGGAATTTATTTAAACTGTCCATTTTACAGCAGACAATGAAACCCTGATTTATAATATCTGTGATATTTCAATATTTTGTTTTCAAATGCATTAGATCCAAGCTGAAGACAGCTGCTCATCCTTTTGGTTCGAGAGCAGCACAGTGGAACTGCATGAGCAAATTCCAACCTTTGTAAATTGATTTTGCATTTCTACTATCACTGTTTGATCAGTACAGTGGTGGATTTGATGTTCTCTCACACTGATAGATGCACAAGGCTTAATTGACATCAAAACTAATGCATTTAGAGTCCTAGAGTTATGCAGCATGGGAACAGACTGCATGGCCTACCATGTTCGTGTGGCCTATTTGTCCATCCACACTAATTCATCATGCCATTTTAATTTTTAGAAATATAATCTGTTATTCTACAGTCCTGGGATAACGATGTCAGAGAAAGATCACGAGGGCAGGAAGCAATGAAATGCTTTAGAAGTTTTTCTTTCTTTTGCAGAAATGGAAGATCAGTCAAACAAAAATTCGTGTCATCTCCACTTTCTTGTTCATACTATTTGGATGTCTGTTGTTTCTGGCTATCCCTGCTATGATCTTTAAGCACATAGAAGGTTGGACAGCATTAGAGTCCATCTATTTTGCAGTAATTACTTTGACAACAATTGGATTTGGTGATTATGTGGCAGGTAAGAATTATTTCAAGTAACTGGCTGTGCCAGAGAGCATCGAAGGCATTTAGAAGTGAACTTGATGTGATATTTCTAGGCATATAAATGCTGCAATTCTAAAATTAACCACCCCCTCCCACCACCAAAAAAACAGAGACTTTTTTTCACCTTTGTCCTTGTGTAGTCAATTATACATTGCCAACTATTTGGATTTTTTTTTACAACAGATTAGCCTTTTTCCAAGCAGCTGTAGATCTTCATTTAATTCCAACACATAGCCTTGGAATTTTTCATTATTACACCATTAAATGTAAATAACATTTGGAGTATATATATACAATCAAAGACAGAATTGTTTCCCCCTACCCGTAGTACACACTACTATGAAGCCTTCTCCAGAAATGAAGATCTACAGCTGCAGAAAATTGCAGATTTTACTAAACTATTTATGCCTAAAATGTACCCTGTATATTTCATGATGTGTATAAGCTCTTAAATGAACACCAGTCACTGCTTAACAGCTTCTTTAATTCCCCCTTGGGGATTAAACTCATTTTACATGTGTGATTCTTTGTATAAATATCTCAATAAGCAAGAGTTGTTTTAGTTTTCACTTTAAATCTGTATCCATGCAATGTTTCAAGCATTTGCAAAATGTTGAATACTTTTAACTTTCCAGTGTGCTGCAAGAGCACTTCCACACTTGGGTAGCTCAGCCTTCTGATGAAATCACTGCTTCCAGACACTAGGAATTCCCTAGAATTAATTCCTGACAACAATCAACATCCCTCATTTCAGGAAAGTCCAAGCCACTCAAGATTGTCAGATCATTCTAGGCTGCTTTCTTCCATAAGACCATAAGATATAGGAGCAGAAGTAGGCCATTCAGCTCTCTCTGCCATTTTTCATTATGAGCTGATTCATTTTCCTACTCAGCCCCACTCCCCTGCCTTTTCCCAATAATGTTTGATACCCTGATTTTTCAGATACTTAGCAACCTCTTCCTTCAATGTACCCAATACTTAGCCTCCACAGCCGCCTTTTTTAGTCATCAAAACACTGTCTCTCTCAGTCAATGACTATAAAATGTAAGCTATTACCTCTTTCTACCAATTCAATAGACGGTTAATCAGTAGCTTTTCCCTTTGACTAGCCCAAGATTAAGATAACGTTAAGTTTGTGGTGTGCTATCGGTCAGAAGCAAACACACAATACCTAAAGTCTGTGCAATAGGCTTTATTCGACATGAACTTCCACAGAGCCAGCATGTGAGGAGAGATTCTGTAAACTGTGAGATTGTCTTCGAAGGGCCGGCTCAGGCTTATATCCCAGAGGGTGATTGACACTAGACCGGGTGAGGCTTGGTCTATTTAGGTCAGCTGATTGACAGCCAGCCAGGTGTTGTCTTGTCTCGTTCTTGTACAGAGGTTGGCCCCTGCAGTAGACCAGTGGTGTACCACCATTGACCATGAATGTTTTAAGACTGGCTCATGGAGAAAAAAAAGCAAACAGGATTAAATCAAAATTACATTTTGTTTTATTTGTTTGTGTAGCCTAGGTTATTGTGTTTAAAAAAAAAAATAATTGATCTTGGTCATCTACATTTTAAGCAATTTAGAAATGTTTTATGGCCCAAATTGTTTTGGAGAATTATCACTGTTTTTCAGTGGAATTGGTGGCAATCTGAGCAAATTTGGAATCTTCACGCCTGGAGATGTAGTAGACCCAAGCCATTTTGACAGCAACTTGCCAGTGCTTCTGTTACTCTGCTCTTTCATTGGATTCTAACTCCTTGTGGAGTCCAACATTCTTAGAATTCAACATTGAATCTATTTTAAATACTGTGCCAGCTCTGATCTGCTACACACACTAACAACTCTGTCCATTTATTGATGATGAATGTCTGTGAGGAACTAAGTAGTAGTTAATTTACAATTTTTTAATTAACTTTCTTTTGAAAGGTATAAAGTTTTTAATATTTTCAGTTTTCTAAAATGCATCATAATGTAATAAAATATAATTGCTTTATTCATATTTTGTAGATTCTGAATATTTTGAAATAATTAATTTTTACCCTGATTAATTTTTTTTTAAATTTAAAAGCAACCCTGAAGTATTTTAAACATCCATTCAATCATTTTGTAACATCAACTTTTAAATTTTAATTCCTTTTAAATTTGTTTTACTGCTCTTTTGAAGGTTGTCTCCTCTCATTATCAAACTAGGCTCTCCCCAAGTTATATACTGTACTTCTTGGCATATAAGTCGATCGTGAAATTATCAAAAATCACTCAAAAAATGGGGATTAACTTATACGCCAGATGAACTTTTGAGACCTTAAATTCAAATCAAAAATTGTTTGATGGCGATTTGGTGTATAATTCAACCCTAGAAGCACCAAAACACCTCCCCACCACCGGCGTCTCTACTCCCCAACACCTCCCCACCGCCAGGCGCCACCATAACCCACCCAGAGAGTGTACAATTGTAGAGCCTGAGGTCCCTGCTCCTGCCCAGGAGCTTGAGGTCACCACTCCTGCCCGAGAAGCTGAGGTCAATGCTTCTACCGTGCAGGCCAAGGTCGCCGGTCCTGCTTGGGAGAATGAGGTCACTGCTTCTGCCATGTGGGCCGAGGTTCGCGCACCTGCCAGGAGAGTGAGATCAACATTCCTGTTCAAGAGAATGGGGTCACCATTTCTGCCATGTGGTAGAAACGGTGACCTCATTCTCTCTGGCAGGAGCAGGAACCTCTGCCTACATAACAGAAGTGGCAACCTCGTTCTCTCAAGCAGGAGGTTACTGCTTCTGCAGGAGAGCGAGGTCACCACTCTTGCCACGTAGGTCTGAGATTTCCGCTTCCGCCGGGAGAACAAGGTCGTCGCTCCTACCCGGGAGAACAAGGTTGCCACTTCTGCTTAGTAGTCTGAGTTAAAAAAAATACTTGCTTAATTTAAAGCGTTGTTACCTGGCGATTGTGAAGTTTTTTTTTTAAAGAAATTGGGTTGTTGCTGGGAGGCTTGGGCAGCCTGAAAATGGGGGTCGATATAAACCCCCGATATGCCATAAAACCATTAAAATGATGCTAAAAGAGGGGACTGATCTACTGGTCAACTTACATGCCAAAATTTACGGTAAATCAATTATATAACATGAGATTATGCCTATGCTCATAATATTAAGTGTGCATGCACACACTCTTCCTGAGCAGTGTAATGTTCTTCAGTCCTTCCTCTGCAGCCCCTTGCCCTTTTTCTATATTCTTGGGCTGTCTCAGCGGTGTTATTTCATACCACAACTACTCTCTTCAGGGTCTATGGAGTCTAATCTTTATAACTGGATAGTCAGCCATATACCTGATGAGAAATGTTGGGTTATTCTGGGTTTTCAGTTTCTTCCTTCAGTCGACAGGCGAAATTCAGTTCATCAATTGGCTGCTAAACTTTAATTAATGTGTATGTTTTATGCTATTGCTTGCCATTACCATATAAAATACCACATTACACCACTTGGCTCTAGAGTTTATAAATATTACTCTTATCTCTAATAAAAATGCTTTAGAACATTCCCTTCACTTACAGTTCAATACTACATTGTGTTTTACTTTCTTTTAAGTAAGAATGGGTTGAAAACAGCTTTAATTCTTAATCAACAATCATGTGAAAATACTGTGAAAAGTGGAATAAATAATAGCTATGAAATATTTTTAATTGGCTCTGAGTCAGCAACTAATTTAATACCAGTTAGCATTCTATTAGGTCTTGGACGAGGCAGTGAATTTACCCTTAGTGAATATATACAGAATCTCTCAGTACTCTCAGCAAATGTTATAATAAATCGCTTGAGGCTATTGCAATGTTGCAATTTTCATCATACCAACAATTAGTGTCAATGCAGCTTTCATTCAACTAGCTGTAATAAAGGGCTCTTAGAATTAGCTTCTTATTAGCTTTGTAAGAGTATATCTGAGCCAATGTTTTCTGTTCTACTACTTTGCTACATCTTCCCACAGGCTGTGAGGTTAATAAATCCTGTAATGTTAGGTTTCTTTAAAATGAAATGAGTAAATAATTCCAAAATATTTATATATATATATATATATATATATATATATACTTATTAAATGTTTATGTATATATGTAATTATTATGTGTGTGCACCATGGCCCAGAGAAATGCTATTTGGTCTGGTTGTATATGTATAGTCAGATAATAATAAACTTGAAATTGAACATTCAGAATAAAATTTGTCATGCTAATCAACTTGAACTTGACTGATGTTGATTACTCTTTTAATAATGTTCAGGAGAGAGTCCAGATAAAGAATATCTAGACTGGTATAAACCTGCTGTGTGGTTCTGGATCCTGGTAGGACTTGCCTATTTTGCTGCAGTTCTAAGTATGATTGGAGATTGGCTTCATGTCATATCAAGAAAAACACAAGAAGAGGTGGGATATCCGATATTTTTAACCCCATTCTTCTAATGCAGTATCAATATTAATGCAGAAATAAAAACCTATTAAATTCCAATAGAAACTTATATTGCTGATTTAAAAGTGATTATTTTATACATAATAATATTCAATTATCTTGTTGCATGTGACTTAAAGCTTTATAATATTAATGTAGCATGTTTTCAAAACATTAACTATCTTACCTTGATGTTTCTTTAGTTCAAACATTGTTTTTTCTGACATGTGGGGCTGATCACCTGGATTAATGATTCTAAGTCATGTTCCGACAACAGTTCATGTCGTGCACTTCATTGTGATGGAGATTGTGAATGCAGTGAAATAGATCAAATTATTTTTATGTTTTGTATGAAACTAATTCATTTATCAGAAGAGCAGCATGTTCCATTCAGAAAGAATTGTTTGTGGTTGTTTGTCAATGGTTTTGTTTCTTCTTTGGGTAGTCCACATTGAGAGTAAGAGATTCAATAAAACATTGAAGGTGACTCTTATGTACACAGAGAAATGGTTGGAATATGGAATTTTCTGCTCTGCAGTAATTGTGATGTTTAAGGTCACTCTTGAAGGACAAGGAAACATAGAGTTGTTTGTGAAGAAATAATTAGATTGGAAAGCAGCTCATGTGAAGTGAGATATTATAGATTGTTTAGGCCATCTGGGCTAATTCAGCCTTGTATAATTCAATGCTTCATTCTAAATACATTCTTAATCTTTTAATTATGTTATAAAAAAACATGTTTTAAACACTTGATAATTTTTTTATATTTAATAATTTTATTGAATTTTTTATAAATATATATAGATAAAACAAAAAGAGTAAGAACAAGAAAAATATATTATACTGGTACAGAGTAATTACAATGTTTCCTAGAGTAAAAATGAACATCACAACTAATAATAAACAAACAGACAGATTTTAATATTACTCTTGTTCCTGCAGAAAAAAAATACAAAGGAAAAAGAGTGTAACTAACTAATCAATACTCCCTAAACTAAAAAAAAGAGGAAAATTCCACCAGGGCACCTTGAACCAACAAAAGGGTACGTTGGTGAATGTCTTATATGTAAATAAGTAAGTTCAGGAAGAGAACTTACATACCAAACTGTAAACCACTGTATTATTCATTAAACATTAAAATATTCCATAAAAGTATGCCACATTTTATTAAACTTCAATTTTCAAAACATTACATCCTATCTTCTCGAGATTCAAGCATGTTAAGGTTTCGGTCATCCATTGAGCATAACTGGGAGGGATAGAGTCCTTCCATCTTCTAGCCATTAAAGTGGCAAAAGCTATCACATGGCAATCTGACACCAATAATTGACTGTTCTCTATCACCCCACCAAATAAAGTTGTCATGGGATGAGGTTGAATAGAACCAAGAAAATATGGGAAAATGCATTAAAATTTCCTTCAAATAATGATCTAATACTGAACAGGTCCAAAACATACGAAATAAGAATGCAATCCCATTACGACATCTATTACATAACGTGTTGATAGTAGGAAAAATCTTAGCTAATTTATCTTTGGATAAATGTGCTCTATGTTCTATCTTGAAATGAAAAATCTGATAATTTAGTCTTATTTTCATAACATTCCTTTGATTTACTTATTAACTTAAGCAGAACAAACTGAAACATTTGTTCTTGATAAGTTGTGGGTTATTTTCACTTTATCGGAGTGCAATGTATAATACACATTTCTTTACAGTTGCTATGTGGATATTAACCTGCTTGTACAGAACAAGTATGTGTGAAAATGACAATTCCCATCAACAAGTCCGTGCAAATTCCCAGCATTAATCCCATCAATTCTCTCCCTTTTCTTTTGTTTCTCTAGAGCCCTACAACTTATTCTCTTTCAAATGCCAAAATACTCTCCTTCTCATTATTCCCTTGTCATTTATCTATACTTAAATTATAGTAGTCATGTCACCTACCAGCTAATTTGTGTGATATGAATGGAAACATTAACAGTTGCTTTTGGAGCAGTGAAAGAAAATGGAATGAACTACATATTTGTATGCATAATGTTGTATTATGAATGAAAATCACGGCCTAATTTCACAAATAAAGATTTGAATATAGCAACAGAATTAAAGAGCCAGACATTAGAAATGATGATCAAAGGAATGCAAGAGGTCCTCTATAGACACTCTTATTGTCTCTTTCTACATTGGAAGAAGTGGGATAGTGTGACATTTCCAAAGAAACAAAGCAGCCCTAACAACGCAGCGATGTAGCCACCTATGTTCCTGAATGGGGCTTGGAAAGTGCTTGAAATGGACCAATAACTGAGAGATGATAAATCTGGTTGAAAACATTTAAGTCCAGATCTTTATAGATGAAATTGAGTTTAATCTTAATGCTTGTAGTGGCCTTTTAGCACAGGAATCAGCCACACACTATGGATGCATAATAATCAATTTGTGGTTACCATTAAATATGTATTTTATAATTACCCGATGATATCACTGATTTTAATATCCAATGCAATGTAGAGAGGAAATTCACATCAAAGAGGGAGAGTGGAATATTTAAGCCATTGTCACAAGAAAGAAGCATCAAATAAGGTACCATCCTAGTTGTCTACATTGCAAAGTTTATCACCTTGCAAGTCAATTACTAATGATCATTTCTTCATCTTTTTAAATAATAGAAAATGCGCAGAAGAAAATGAATAGTTGGCTTAGCAAAATAATTATACCAGAAGTGCATGTGAAATTATTCCATCAAGGTCAAATTCCTGCCCTCTCTATATATAATATTTACATCTTGGCACCTCCTGTAAAATTGCATTCATGATATTTAATAAAGTCTTTAAAAGGATTGTGCCAGTAAGAATTGTATTCTGTCTCTTTAATGTTAAACTATCAAAACACTTGCACCTTCAGTAATAGATCCCATTGCCCTTTTGAAATATTTGCTCTTCCCTCGTCTTTTGGATTCTTTGTACCTTTAAAATAGCGGCAAGAGTCTGAAAGTTAAGTAGAAAGTTTATCTTTAATGTCACTAAATAAGAATACTTTCTGTTTTGTCTATTAGCTGTAGCTCCCTTTACCCCTGCTGGCAGGAGGAGTAGACAAATGACAAATGGCATTAACAACTGCTGTGCATCTCATGTGGGGAAGTAGCTAATGATCTTTGAGTCCTCTTTGGCCACAGAGGAGGCGCTGGAGGATGGGAGAGTAGCAAATGAGGTCCTCTGGTTTAAAAAAGGTAATAGGAAGAATTCTGGGAATGAAAGGCTAGTGAGTCTTACTTCAGAGGAGTGCAAACCAATGGAGAGGATTCTTAAGGATAGGAGCAATGAGCATTTGGAGAAGTACAGTCTACTCGATAGTCAGCCTGGCTTTGTGAAGGGAAGGTTGGGCCTCATGAGCCTAACTGAGTTTTTTTTTTAAGAGAAACAAAATAAATTGATGAAGGTAGGGCAGAAGATGTGGTCTATATGGATTTTAATAAGGCAATTGACAAGGTCCCCCTGAGCGACTCGGTCAGAAAATCATGAGACCTGGGATCCACAGAACCATACCTGTGTGGATTAAAAATTGGCTTGCATGTAGAAAGCAGAGAGTAGTAGTGGATGGAAAGTATTCTGCCTGGAGGCCAGTGGCTAGTGGAGTACCACAAGGATCTGTTCTGGGACCCCTGCTCTTTGTGAATTTTTTTTATAAAGGACCTAGATGAAGAAGCAGAAGGATGTAGATAATAAGTTTGTAGATGATATGAAGGTTGGAAGCATTGTGGATGGCGCTGAAGCTTGTCGTAGGTTACAAAAGTATAAAGAAGGGTGCAGAGTTGTGCAGAAAAGTGGCAGATGGAGTTCAATCCAGATAAGTGTGAGCTAATTCATTTTGGAAGGTCAAACCAGAAGGCTGTGTACAGTGTTAATGGTTGGTTACTTAATACTTTGGAGGAACAGAGAGACCGAGGGGTCCAAATCCATATATTTCTCAAGATGGCTGTGCAGGTAGAATGAGATAGGATGAGTCCTTCAATATGTTGAATGCATTTGTGAGGCATCAGGAAGTGTAAATAGAGCTAATGGAGTGAATGAGGTTTGTGTGATGGTCTGAGATGGGTTCAACACTCCCTATGGTTTTTTTTGGTCCAGGGTGAAGCAGTTCCCATACCATGGAGCAACGCATCTCAGAGGATACTTTTGATAGTGTAGAGGTTGTTGAGGGACACAAGTGACATGCCAAATTTCCTCAGGATATTCAGGAAGTTGAGACATTGGTACATTTTTTGGTGATGATGTTGGACCAAGACAGGTCATTAGCTAAATTTTTGTCTTTGACCGTAAAGCTTAAAGTCATCCCTCTTCTGTGACATTGAAGGAGAGATTGTTGTCCTAGCACTGAGTATCTAAACTCTCTATCTTCCTTCTATATTCCATTTTGTCACTTTTCAAGATGCAATGTACAGAAGTGGAGATGGAGTTGGAGCAATATTTGCCTACACGGTCAAGGGTATTGAAGGAGTATAGTAATTGTAAATGGTTGCAAAGATAGCCTTGTGGGGCACTGATATTGAGGGTGATTGTGGAGGAGGTGTTGTCTCCAATCCTCACTAACTGTGGACTACAGGAACAGAAGATGAGGATCCATCTGACAAATTCCCAGAGTTTGCAACCATAGTGTTAAAGGCTGAGCTGTAGGCTGTAGTCTAATATAAGTAGAGGGTGGATATTGCAGTTCAGCCATGTTTTTTGGTTGGGTAACGCATGGATTGTACTCTGCCATGCAATCCTTCACACACAGGCGGATGAAGAGATGATGGTTGGTTACTGAGTCTTGCATATGGACCACCATGTAGTATTTCATCTGTTTATTGAAACCAGTGATGAAGAAAGGTCCTCACAAATCAGCTTTTTAAGCAAGAAGGAGAAGCAGAGCCCAGTGATCTGACTTTCCAAAGTGAAGGAGGAAAATATATGGGGCACTTACAAAGAATCACAAAATAGAATTCGAATTAGCTCCCAACAAGGCGAGAAGAGAATAACAGAAGGAGAAAGAGAAAAATATAAAATATCCAGAACACATCATGAACCTTTTTATTTATAGTGGTAGGTCTTGGGAATATCCATGAATCTCACTGTGATATATGGGTGCTCTATCCATAGCATGATGAAAACTTGATGTTTGCTGCAAGGGTTTCCCATGGGTTTGGAATCTCAAGAATGTTAGAGAGGCTGCTGGTTGCACAGGATGAATTCTTCATTCAGTATATCCCAAGGACACGGAGAAGCAATCATGCTTCACCTGTAAATATCACAGGAGTCCATACTGGCACCTACTCTAAGTTAAAAACTACCCTTCGACTTTAATTGACATGTTATCTTGTCTCAGCACTTTTTCGGCATTTACACAAATGATCATTTATGATTTTTGACAAGAGCAGTTATTTGTATTATAATTGCAGCTAATCCTCAAATACAGTGAATTTCCACTTTCCTTTTTTGGTAGGATCATACAAAACACAATGAGAAATTTAAAATGGACTTCAATCATTCTGGCAGCTCATTCTAAGTGGGACAGTAATTGCCTATGGCACTTTGCTCTCTCTGCCTTTCATTTTGTTATGATAAGCTGTCCGTTTCCTATTTTTCCACATGCTATTTCTGTGTGTCCATTCAACACTGAGCAAATTCTCATGTACATATTGTGAAGCGAATGCTATGAATGAATTAGAATGCTGCATTGTAAAATTTAAATAGCCCAAGAAAATCTGCTGGAGCTCTGCTGTGTTCCAAGCAGAAGGGAAAGAAATCTGATGAAGGAGAGAAAGAAACTTGTTCCCCAAAGACTTCAGGGAGAGCTGCTCAGATTTTGACCATTCCAAGAATGAATGAATTTGGAAACTGAAACCCCGTCGCATGTAGTCGGAGCTCCGGATGTTCATCCCATGCCTTGAGAGATGAAGGCCAGAGTAACCCCCAATAATTTAGCCCTTGTAGTGGTTGTCATGTATTGTAGTTAGCTGCTTACGGATGCATTGGTAACCTCGTGAGTATCTTCCATTTGAGTACTGCATAGTGCCTGCATGAGGATTTGTCCAGAGTGCTGCAGGCTTCTCAAATGTGTAAGAAGTCGCAGAATGTAGGCTTGTGGTGTTTTGATCTCCACGTGCAAGCCCGGAGCTCTGTCAATAGGGAGGACTATCATTTCTTGCAGAAGCTGAGACAGTCGACAGTCCCTTGTCATGATCAATACCATGCACCTAAGAACCTTGCAGGTCTGGCTCATACTGTGCAAGACTGATGGATGTGGTTGAGGCTGCTTCATTAAACCTATTTAAAATTCGGTTCGATCAATTTTTACATGATAGAGGAATTAGGGGATATGGGGAGAAGGCAGGTAGGTGGAGTTAGGTCATAAATTAGATCAGCCATGATCGTATTGAATGGCGGAGCAGGCTCGATGGGCCATTTTTGGCCTACTCCTGTCCTACTTCCAATGTTCCTATGATGGCTTATAGTTGATCTTTATATCCAGAACTGGACGTTCTACCTCAGGGTCTTAATTACATTTAAGTCCAAATTCAGAACAACAAGGAGGCTGCCATCAGGACCTTCAATATATAGTTCTGCTTCTAGGGCAATTGTCCAGGGAGTGCATTGTATCACTAACTCCTACAAGAGTGAAAGAAAAATGATGGATGTTTTGTAATGTATGTATACAGAAATGCTCTGCAGGCATGAGAATGTTTCCCCATGAATGTCTAACAGAATGGCTGTCCTCACTATTGCTGTAGCAGTTTCTCACAAGCTGTGTAATAATTTGTTGACATCAGGTTGGTTGCATTGAACACTTACCCTTTTGAGAATGAACAGGTAAGTTTCAGTGGGTGCATGGGATTCCAGAAATAACTTGTAATTAAGGCAGGTGAAGATACAAAAAATGTTTACATCTCATAAACACTCAATTTCTTCAACAACAAAGTACCTGCATGAACTAGCAACACAGAGTCAATTAAGTGCAGTTCACTCTTTGGTGCTTGAGTCCAGGCAGATTTGAATTACTAGGCCCATTGTCAGTAGAAGAGAAACGGGAGTTGATGTTTGTTTTAATTTTAGGTTGGGGAGATGAGAGCACATGCTGCTGAATGGACAGCCAACGTCACAGCAGATTTAAAGGAGACACGCAGAAGACTGAGTGTGGAAATTTATGACAAGTTTCAAAGAGCTGCATCCATCAAAAGAAAACTGTCCTCGGAGCTGGGAGGACAGCAAATGCAAGAGTTAACTCCAAGCAAGAGAACATTGTCTGTCAATCTAACTGATGGAAAAGATACGTTGCCCACTTTGTCAAAAAATGGTGGTCTTTATCTTAATGGGTTAAGTTCTCAGTTTGCCAGTGAAGACATCTCAGTTATTGAAGACATCAAGCAGCAAGCATGAACAATAATCAACAAATTAATACTATTCAAAACCAAACAAAAACAATTTTTGAAGGTCAAAAGACAATTTCCCCCCCAAAGAATCCATCATCAGATAAAGTCTATATCACAAGGTTGAAAGTTAATGGTGCTGTGAAAGAATGTAGTTTGAAGTTCATTTGCTTCAATTTATATTTGACCTGACTTCAAGTTTGATCTGTAAATTGCATTTTTAACAGATATTCTAATCAGTGCCTTAACTTTTGGCAGATGCAGACCTTGACATTTATGTCCATTGCATGTCTGTACAGCTAGTTTGATTTATTGTTAATTTTCTACTCACAGTAGCTTGTACAGGAAATATCTGAGGATGCTGGGTTGAAGCTAAACTTGAAGACTATCAAAACAACGTTCATGACCTAAGTTTAGATACACTGTCGTTATAAGAATATCAGTAAGAGATTTTGACAAAAAGGATAAATTATATGAAGACAACAAGATATCTTGTGTTTCATGAATAATATAAATACCCTTTTGGATTTGCACACTGCATATTAAAAGGCGGTTTTTAGCAAAGTATAGATGTTTACTGAAAAATCCAAGATGAAGTCCAGTATTTTCAGAATTAATTTTAAAATAACTTGAGCATGGCTTTGCTGAGAAAAGATAAATTAGAAAATGTACTATTTCACAGTATTTTAGAATTTTAAATATAATTATGCATACAGTTTGTTTTTTTGCTTTCCATTAGGAATGAAAGTAATATTCAACTGTTTGATATCAATGATGTGCCATTCTATCTCACCAATCAATATTTCTCTCATAATTTCTTAGCTGTCTTAAAGATTAAGCTATCATTTTTATGATAGAATAAAGGATAATTGTTGACCATGGAGTATTAAAATAAGAATGTTCTCAGAATTAATTTCACAATATGATAGATTTGGGCAAAACTTAGATTAAGACCATTCACTTGTACAATCTCAATTCTGTTTTGCAGCAAGTCAAGTGTTATTTTTTTGACAATATTCACATCATTCACAGGGGAGAAAATTCCTCCTGTCTGCTATGTGTTATTTATGAACAGGTTTCTGATCTTGTCTCGAACTGTGCAAGGAAGTTTTTCACAAAGAAATTCAAGTCCATCGAAAAAGAAAATCATTTTTTTAAAAGAGGCAAATAGGTTCTTAGTGTGAAGCGATAAAAATGGGAACTGTTCTCCTGTGGGATTGTGTTACTTTTAACCAAAACTGAATGAGCACAAAATGGATGAGAGCTAAAATGTCCAATTCTCTAACAGTCTGATTCAACCTCATTTTTAATGTAGGTTGATTAAGTTCAAGTTTATTGTCACATGTACCAAGGTACAGTGGGGAAGTTTGTTTTACAAGTAGTCCATCGAGTATTAGGTAGTAAAGCAGTAAAATCACAGTACAGAGTGCAGAGCTGCAGAGAAAGAGATCAGATAGTATAGAGCAGAGACAAGGCAGGTTGGACAACCAATCCACTTTCACATGAATCACGGGTGGGGAACAACAAATATACTCACATAGTTCATAGGCAGACAGGAGGCCGATGAATTATTAATTTTGGGGGTGGTGAGCCAAAGTAGATGGGCCATCAAGAAAATAATTGGTATTCTGACAGAGGAATCTATCATCTTATATGATTATTTTGTTTAGTTCTTAATAGGGAAATTACATACCTAATCTCTGCAAACAAGTATATCAAATCATTGATTCAAGGGAACATATAAGATGACTTCCAAAGCCTCATCAATATGAACTTTGCTTGCTAGCTAGAGAAGGCAGTTATTTGAAATTTATTGAACATTTCAATATATTTTTGATAAATTGCTTCCAAGAAATTGGATTCTTCAGGTTATATGGCCATTATTTGATGGTCTTCTACCAAACAATCTGATCAAAACTAACACATTTCATTCAAATTGATTAAATTAATTGGTGTGAAATTGATTAGGCTGAACTTCACCAAGAAAGGAATATATTATAGTTGCAGCACTTTATAGCAGACTGGGCTTGATTTTACAATATAAACCTCAACCATGATAATTCATTTTACTATGAACTGAAATGTATGTAACACTTTCAAAATTATTCTCAAGTGATTTGTGTTGTAATTATAAAACATTGAGGTAGTATATTTAAACACTATCCTTTTATTTGAAACTTCAATTAAATATAAGCATGAAATAAAATATTAAATTCATTTTCTGAAAATGATAGTTCTTTCAATGAAGGAGGATTCAATTTCAGTTTTTAAGTCAAAATGGTCTAGCATTTTGTGTTTAATTAGATCAGTATTTGCAGTGCTATAAATTGCAATTACTTGCTGTGTTGCTACTTTTTGATATATTGATTATGGAAAAATGGAGATATTTTCATCCTCAACTGTTTAAAAATGCAATGTTCCTGGTTGATGATCTTTAATTTTTAATCTTCTACGTTTCCGCAAACTGGACCATTTTCATAATGTATGGCTACTCTAAATCTGAATGATCAGTGGCTGCTCAGATTTAATTTCCAAATGTTCTTATTTTCTACCCTTCAGAGTTATAAAAAATGTTTTCACTGAACAGACATGGACAAGTTAAGCTGGTTTTATTTTTGAATCCTTTGTTCCCTGACATTAATTTCAAGTATGAACGTTTAATCAAGTTGATTACACTGCATAATTAATTTCACATAGTATTATTGGTAAATGCCCTCTTCTGAATATGACAAAATAAGAAACAGAATGTGTAGTAGACCATCTTGCCTTCTCCATCCATAAAGATTATCAGATTCTCTTGTAGTCGATCCATATCTCTTGGTACACTTACAATACAAAAACAGATTGATTCCACCTCCAAGGCTCTCTAAGGTAGAGAATTCAGATTTATGACTGTTCAGTTGAAGAAATTCTTTTTCATCTCAGTCCTGAACAGTCAACTCCTTATTTTGAAATTATGATTTCTGGTTTTAGATATGCCACTTAGGGGAAACTTCATCACTCCATTCACCCTTTCAGGGCTCATAAGAGTTTTGTATATTTCACTGTGAAGACATTGGATTTGACAGAGGATAGTGGATAATAGCACATTTGTGCATAATGACTCCAGAGTTCTGCATCACCAATTGAATGTGTCTGTTTGTCATTTGGTTTGAGATGTTGCAGGGTTTGCAGTTTAAACCTGCTATCAAGGACCATCATGATCCTTGGGTGCTATTACATTGTGACTGAGTTTAGGTACATGATTCACTAAGTCTGTGAGCTATAATGTCATAATCCAGCTTTAAGATGTGTCTACTGTTTTTTCTTCCGTTTGTGGTATGTAGTGTGTAATTGCAACATATCCACTTTCAAAATGTGCACCTTCCTTACCCTTACTCTCTGTCCTTAATAAAAAAAAAGGTTTAATTGCCATAAAAATAATCAAAAACAACAAATTGCATAGTAACTCAGTCTGTTGGACCAAAAGACCTGTTTCAGTGCTGCAAAGCTTAATGGCTCTTATAAGCACCTAACTCAATGAGGAGCAGCTGCTTATAAATTTGCAGATGAATTAAATGGAAAGCCATAGGAGAAATACCATCCTGAGATAAATGAGAAGAAGCAGTAGTGGTGCACAGGACCTTTTCCAGCTGAAGTAAATTGAATTCCGAGTTCAAAAGATTGATGAGGAGAAGTGAAACATTGTTTTTCACACAGGCATAACGTGAACAAATGTTTGTCTAAGTCCATTGCATCTCAATAAAATATATCAAATAGATGCAAAGCTGCAAGAATGACATGAAGCTGTCATAATGGAATGGCTAGAGAAACAGCAGGACCACCCACACAGTCTTCTCTTGTACAGTAGGTCCAAAAATCTGGATGCCAGAAATACGGACTTTTTGAAAACTTTCAAACTTTTAAAATGTAGCAGGCTTTTGTGCGCGTTCATGCATGCGCAAGCGCCACAGATGCCCAGTGGCAACAAGCGACCACTTTATTTTTTCTTTAAAACTGCTCGTTTTGATTAATGAAGCGTGTTGTATTTGCTGATGAATAAATGATCAAAATGTCCCTGTTCATCTCTTCTTTATTCCTCCTTAAATTTTAATTTTAAAAGTACTGCCTGAGAGTCTGGAAAATCCGAAAATCCAGACTGACCCAATCCTCAAGCAGTCAGGATTTTTGGACTTCGACTGTACTTCCACATCTGAGATGAGGCTTGGGGCTTCTAAGGGGTTACAGTTCAGAGACCGAAGTGCAGTGGTACATCAGGAAGGAGCAACTACTTGAAGAGAGCTTGTGAAATAGTGTTTGGCCAAGAATGAACAAGGAAGAAAAAATCTTAAGCCAAAATAAATGATGACTTTGGTTAAAGATAGTAGAAAGGGATACAAGATATAATCTTTGTCATAAGACATCAATTTTATTTCCATATTCATCATTTTCCTTGGTGTCTGCTTGTGATGGAAGGGACTGTGGTGAAGATCTCAGAAAAGAAACAATGAGTAAAGATAAAAAAGGGTTGGGTTGGATCCAGTTTCCTTCTAACCTTCAAAAACCTATGGGGTGGGTGGGGGTGAGGGGTTGTAAGGTAATTGTGTGATTTCAGGCAAAATGGCTTTGTGGGCCAGATGGGCCTGTTACCATGCTGTATGTTTAAATTATTTTTAAAGACTTCCCATTTGAGGCCAAACATGAATTGGTGATAGGCAATTGTTTTTCCAACTTCCCTCAGTTCAACCACATTTTGAAGCTATCATTCACAAGCTGAAGGCTCACAATGCCACCTAAGATTGTAAGAAGCACTGGCTCAAAATGTGCTGCAGATGAATTTGTAAAATTTTCAGCAACACGGGGGATCCACTCATAGATTACCAGCACAAATCCATAAACCATTGGAATAGCAGAGAATGCTACAGAAACCCCTATGTACTTCCGAAAGAAGCCAAGGAGCACCTGCAGGTGAAAACCTCAGTATTTTGGGCAGTCAGTGAAGCAGATCAACATGGTTAATAGGTGCAAGGTTGATGAAGCCCAAAATTCCAATTGGATAAAGTAAGAGAGCAGAAGGGAGAGAAGGAAATGCAAGCTTCCTACTATAAAAGTGCAGCTTGGAAGTTGCCTTGATCTTTAATGCCTCCATTAAATCTGCTCTCAATTTTTTTTCTACGGGGGACTCTAGCTTTTCCCATCTAATCCCCGTGTGCCCTCTCTTCTAAGGCCTTCTAAAATTTACTAAAGTGAGGTGATTAAAATTGGGCACACAGTAGTCTCGATGCATTTTATCGAGTATTTAGTACAGTTTTGTTGCTTTTATATCCCAATTCATCATTTTAGGAATCTCAGGATACCACTTCTTTTATCAATTATTTTTTTAATATTCCCCATTCTTGTACAGCTTCAGAACGGTGCCTTTTAATCTATATTTTTTCCTTATACTTTCTCTAAAAGTGTACCACTTTATATTTCATCGGCCCCTTTACGACCCCTTCAGGCAGTACCTCTATGACCTTGCATGTTTCATTTACTATCTTTTCCAATGTATACTACACATACAAAGTTTGTTATTAGCCACAACTGTTGAAATTTTACCTGACCTTAACATTGCTTAAGCAGTGTTCCCTGGAATGACCATCACAGTATGAAAAGTAATCCTTTACAACAATGCTGCTTTTTGCTTTAAACTAATTTTCTGTCCATGCTCCTACTGATTATTTAAATCCCATTGCCTTAGTTTTGTTTATAAACTTTGAGATTTCATCAAACGTCTTCTAAACATCCATTTTATCGATTACTATTGCATCACCTTCATTAGTCGTCTTTGTCACCTCACCAAAAATAAAATCAATCAGGTTCAGTAAATGTGATTTGCCTTGAACAAATCCATGCTGGGTCACCTCTTTTAATATTTTCCAAGCTTATTCCGTTTTCCCCTGATTATTGTCTCCACAAGCTTCCCCGCAATTAAGATGGAAATGAGCCACCTGTAATGATGACCTAAAGAGATGTCTCAGGTTCAGTCCCAGGGGGTGTCAGAGGACGATACTTTTAATGGAATCAGAACTCTTTAGATAACAAAGGAAATAGAGAAAATAATGAAACCTTTATGATGCATCTCAAGTGAATAACTCAAGTGGGAGTCTGATGATAATAAGAGTTGGTGTTTTGTTTACACCCTTGATATCTGGTAATTTAATCTAACTCGCAATACATATTTTATATTTGCTTACATTCTGTAATCTTCCAAAGATCCCTCTTCAGTGTTTTGTCTTTGGTCTCACCCTTATGTGTTACCCTCACCATTTCTGTTGACGTCTTCATCTTGAAAGTCAGTCCTGGACAGACTTTTACATGAAAGGTGCCATTTACCTATGCAATGCAAACAATATATTAATTAGGCAGTTATGTGCACACATTTTGCTTATAAACCCAAGCCTAAGTATTGCAGGATTATAATTATAAACTTGACATTGTATTCATGAAAATAATGGAGGGTTACAGAATGGAATAATGCCCTTCAGCCGACCACAACCATACAACCATCAAATAGCTTCCACATTAATCCTACATTCATCGCCTATTCTCCCCACAGTCGCTCCCAGATTCCCCATTGGCCTGAACCTGAGCAGCAAATTTACAATGGGCAAATTAATTAGCTAAATCACATACCTTCCTGATGTGGGAGGAAACCAGAGCAGTCAGAGGGAAGGCAGGCAAACACAGAAAGAACACACAAATAACACCATTAAACAAGGTCAAACCCAGGTAATAGCTCTACTACCTGCCCCCTACCCTCAATGCCACATCATAAGAGCGGCTGACCATTATTTTGATTCTCTGACCTCTACTTCAGTAGTGGAATCCAGATAATGTCCCAAGAGATGATGAAGTTGACAGTGGAATTGGGAGGAGCACTCATGGTATTCATAATTCCATAAATAGGCACTTATTCTTCAATAATAAAAACCTTTTTTGTTGGATTCAAAAGGATAGGTCAAATGACCGTCTTAATTATTGGTAATTCGAGTCATAGAGTAATTGAGATATACAGCATGGAATCAGGCCCTTCAGCCCAACTAGTCCACCTGAGCTAGTCCCATTTGCCCATGTTTGACCCAAATCCTTCTGATTCTTTCCTATCCATATATCTGTCCAAATTTCTTTTAAATATTGTACTTGTACCCACATTTACCACTTCCTCTGGCAGCATGCTCCATTTACACACCAACCTTCAGTCAAACAGCCCTCTGTCAAAAACAGAGGATACCAGCAAGAAGATATCATTTCTCTTCATATTCATCCAGGAAGTGTCATCCATATGTGATTTGAACAGAGAACAATACCACACAGGAATAGGCCCTTTGCACCTTGACATCTGTTCAGAACACATTGCCAAATTAAACTAGAGACACACAGGAGACTTTAGATGCTGGAATCTGAAGCCAAACATAATCTGCTGGAGGACTTAGTAGGTCAAGCAGGATCCATGGAAGAAAAAAAAGTGTTGAATTTTTGAGCTGAAGCCCTTTAAGGAGACTGGGGAAATGTAGTAGAAAAGCCAGTATAAAGAGGACTGGATGGGATCAGGTTTCCATGTGGGATCAGTGATCCAGGTGAAGCAAGACAAATAGAGGCAAAAGGTTGGCAGATGCCAGACAGGGGATGAAAGAGGCAAGAAGAAACAAAGGGGCCAGTTAGAGGAAGATACCAGAAGAAGTGGATTACTAGAAGACAAAGTTTGCCTGTGCTGGTATCTGATGAGAAGAGAAGGTGAGAGTCGAACACTCATCCTCCTGGCAGAACACATTGTCATCCATAATAACATCTCTTTTGACAACCCTCATTTCCTTCACATCAAAGATGTGAGCATTCACATGGCCCCCAACTATGCCTATAATTTTTGTTATCTACAATGAACAGGCTTTGTTCCAAACCTACCTCTGCACCACCCTCATCAATTTTATCAATATCATTACCAATCTCAACCCTATTTTGAAATACACTTGGATTTTTAAAAAATTTCCAGCTATTCCCAATTTATTTGCCGCAGGGAGCAGATCAGAAAGGGAAGGACAGAGGCAGGAGGAAATGATGAACTGGTTGGGTCATATTTGACACTTCTCTCCCCTTTCTAGATATCTGTCTCCATCTCAGGAGAAAAGCTGTACAAACCCAGTGGCTCCCACAGGTACCTCGACTAGATCTCCTCCCACCCTGTCTTCCTTAATGATGTCATTCCTTTTTCTCATTTTCTCCCTCTCTCTCTCCCTCCACCACATCTGCTCTTAACATAAGGCCTACCATTCCAGGACATTTTATTTGCTCTCCTATTTCAAGCTAGATGGCTTTCGCTCTACTGTGCCAATAAAACCATCTCCTTTATTTTTTCCATCTCAGACTTCTGCTCTTACCCCACAAGAACAAGGATATGGTTCCTCTTATCATCACTCTTCATCATTCTCCTCATTCTCTGTCATTTCTGCCAGATACACCATAAGGCACATCCCTTCCCTCCACACCCCTTTCCACCTTCTGCAGGAATTTCTCTCTCAATGATTCCCTTGTCCACCCATTCATTTTCATCCACCCCTCTGTGGCACCTCCTCCAAACTAATTTACTTCAAAGTATCAGTAAGACCAAATGCAGGCTTGGGGACCATTTTGCAGAGCATTGATGGTCCATCTATAATGGCCATCCCAAGCTCCCGGTTGCATGCCCTTTCAACTCCCTTTCCTGTTCCCACACCAAATTGTCTGCACTGGACCTTCTCCACTGGCAGTAATTTTTTTAAAATTCAGAGATACAGAACCCTAACAAGCCTGTGCTGCCTATAAATACACCAACTCACGTTCAAACCCCATATGATTTTGGAAGGTGGGAAGAAACAGGAGCACCCAAATAAAGCCCATGCAGATACAAGGTAAATGTATAAACCCCTTACAGATTCAACTCAGGTCCCTGGCACTGGAAATGCACTGCACTAACCATTATGTTAACCATGTCACTCAAATCTTAACACTAACCCTAAACTCGAGGAGCAACATCTCATATCCCACTTGAGTAGTCTACAGCCCATTGGTAAGAACACAAAATTTTTTTGCTTTAGGTATTGAGACCTCTCTCTTCTTCTGCATCACTTCTGGACTTTCCCTTCCTTCTTGTCCCCTTTCCCACACTCATCTCCAGCCATCCCACCACCCATTCTCATCACCCCTCCTCTTTGGTTCCATCCCCTTCCACCCCCATCTACTCTCGTCCCTCTCCTTCAATTCAATCTGGTCTCCCTCTAAACCTTCTCATTTTTTCTTCTTATCAGATTCTGGCATTGGCAGCCTTTGACCTCTAATCATTCATTCTACCATGTATGACTCCATTCATGGCCTAACCAAAGTTTTATATAGCTGTAACATGATTTATTTTCTCTTATTCTCAATCCCCCAACCACATGCCCTTTTTACCACACCATCTCCTTTCAGGGAACAGATCCATCCAGTACATCAGTGTCCTGCCATTAATGGTATACTTTCTCCTTACATTTGACCTCTCAAAGTGCAACAACTCACACTTGCTCAGATTAAACTCTTTGAAAGATTATTATCAAATAAAAGTATAATCACCCTTGTAACTGTCAGTGAAGTTTCCTGATCAAACAAACAGAAATAGAGAAAAATAAACTCAGTAATAAGGCGCAAAAATTGCTTTCAGATGTTGAAAAATGTATAATTAACAAACGTATTGAAATTTATTTCTTAACATAATTCACTCATGCATCCATGGAAGTCAATTATATAAGGGTGGATAAATAACTGTAGGCTGTATCAAAAATCACAGAAAAAAATCTATTTTAATCAGAATCAATTTTAATACATAACTGGAAACCGATGGACATTTTGTGTATCAGAGCAAAATATGAGCAACAAATTGAATGGAAAGAAAAATGAGTGGAAATATAATTGAGAATTCTGATTTTCTGATCTATTACACATGTTTAATGAGTATTAAAGTAAATTTGAGAAGGGTACATTTGTTAGTTTAGATAAGTAAGTATTCTTTGAATAATCAGTTCAATATTTAGCAAGCTACAGAGAAAGAATGAATAATGAACTTTACTGTTGTTGGTAAGCTATGATTTCTTATTATGCTTAACATTCATTTCTAAAATGTTAATGTTTTGAAGAGAGTTCTAAAATAGATATTTTGATTTATAATTTTTTTTAAAGAAAAATATAATCCCAATATTTTTGTTAAAAAAGATGCATCTTTCTGCATGTTCTTAACAGAAATCTAATTTCTTAGTAAGTTTGAGTAACTAATAAACCACCTCCTCATCATCTTCTTGATAACTATTCGATTTTCGTCAGTGAGGAAAGAGATTAAAAAAGGAACAAGATGCTTTGGAAAGAGGCAGAGAGGTAGACGCCGGAAGTCGAGAGACTACAGAGACACCTGCCGTAGACTATAGGTCAAAATACAGAGTAATTACAGTGTTCAATTTAGCTGCAACAGCACATTGTAGCGAGAGAAGGACTTGTTACGATCAAAATAAATGGATTCAGTAATAACTTGGCTTTGTAAATATTGTGAAATAAAACAGTTTAGCAATTTGTGAGTGTTTGCCTTCAAAATGGTGGACAGAATGGAAGTATGAAAGATACATATGCCTTGCTCAAACACAGATTTAGTTCAGTCCATTGTACAAATAGTGCAAGGTAACATTTACAAAGAAGACCATTTAAGCCAGCATCTTTTTCTCAAATTCCAAAGTGAATGGAGGAAAATTTAGGGGAGACATCAGGGGCATTTTGTTTTTAAGCACAGAGTTGTGGGGGCCTGGAAGGCCTTTTGTGGTGGAGGACGCGAATCATTAGGGGTATTTAATATATAGGTCCATGCAACATTGAGGGCTGAAGGGCCCGTTTGTGCTATTATATTATGGCATTGACTGATACCAATGAACAGTAGTAATGTGACTCACTTGAATTACTTGTATTCCAACATATTTCAACATATTGATATCCACATCCACTTGGAAATTTTATGAATCTTAAGAATGAAAATCAATGTAGTACTCATCAGGAATTAAACAGGTTAGAATCAGAATCAAAATGCATTGTCTTGAACAAGTCATGTAATTTGCTGTTTTGCAGCAAACATTCACATTATACCCATCTTACACCATTACTATAAAAAAATTAAAAACTAATAGTGCACAATAAGTAAGGCAGTGTCTTTGGTTCATTGATTATTCAGGCACCTGATTGGCAGTGGGGAAGAAGCTGTCCTTGTGCTGTTGAGTCTCATCTTTAGGCTCCTATACTTTTTTTCCGATGGTAGCAAAGTGATGGGTGGTGGTTGAAGCTGCTTCATTAAACATATTTAAAATTCGGTTAGATAAATTTTTACATGCTAGAGGAATTAGAGGATATGGGGAGAAGGCAGGTAGGTGGAGTTAGGTCATAAATTAGATCAGCCATGATCGTATTGAATGGCGGAGCAGGCTCGATGGGCCATTTTTGGCCTACTCCTGTTCCTGCTTCCTATGTTCCTATGTCTTTGAGGATAGAAGCTGCTTTTTTTTTAAGTTACTGCCTCCTTGGTGGAGTGAAATCTGGTGCCTCTGATGTCACAGGCTGAGTTAACAAACCTCTGGAGTTTAGTCTTCTTCTAAGAGTTGGTGTCTCAAAAATGCCTTATGACATTTTTGAAATAGGAGAGAGGGCAATTTGATCTGTAGACAGTATTTATTCATGAGATGAAAGTAGAAACAGATTTATAAGGCTCATGTTTTGTTTCTTCCATTTTTTTCATCTTCACTGCTTCATTAAAGACTAAACCAAAGTTCCTGTTTGATGCCCATGGGATCTTCCAATGGGGTAGACTTTGTGGTTAGTAATGAAGCAGCAAACATTGTTGTTGCCTTACTTTCTGCAATCCTCCCAGTAGAAATCTGTGTAAAATACTTCGAGGGTTTTTTACAGAAAGGACCTGCCTCCTAATAAGTATCATATAATGCATTGAAAACTAGGACAGGGCATAAAATAAGATAAAATGACATTTGGCCAATTATGCACCCAGAAACCTAGCCAAAACCAACTAAGTTTTAATCTTAAGAGAATGCATTTGTTTATGAGATATATAAAAAAAACCAATGAAAAATATAACCCAAAAGATTTAACTTTGTTGAAATCCTTCGTAAGATTTTTAAACTATTTCATTTTGTGACTGGTGTCCTCTTCCTTTCACTGATAGAAATTGTGGGTTTTGGAGCTGTTGACAGAGTAACCTGCAATAACTACAGAAACAACAGTGGGAATAATATTACAAGAGATAATCCGCACATTCGGACTACCAACTACCATCAGTTCTGACAACAGGCCACACTTCATAGCCAAAATTAACAAGGAAATATGTGATCACTTTGGAATAAAACAGCAGTTTCACTGTCTCCACCGCCTCAGCCAACAGGAGTAGTGGAAAGAGCAAATGGCACACTAAAAACTAAACTTGTCAAGCTGACTGAGGAAACGGGGTTAAAATGGGAAAATTTCCTATCACTGGCCCTATCTGAGATGAGGGTGACCCTGCACTCAGCCACTGGCCTGACTCCAGGTGACAGGCACCCCCTGCGCACCCCATGGGGGGGAGGGGGGAAGAAACTGAGAAAAATGAGCAGATTACACTTGACCTACATTCTGTGAGTGAAAAAAATAATAGAGTACATCCAAAAACGAACCCACACACTGTTAACTTGACATTCACAGGTTGTGATAACACAAATGACAGCACCTGATGGCAAGGCTGATGCCTCCATCCAACTAGGAGGACAATGTGCTAGTTCGCAACTGGGATCGCAAGAACATAGGCCCATGGTGGAGGGACCAGCCCAAGTACTACTATCCACCCTCACAGAACTAAAGATTGAAGATCATCGCAGGTGGATTCATCACACCAACTGCAAAATTATCGACATGACTACACTAAAGAAGAAGGCTTCTCTGAAGGAAGATTAACTGAAATAAGGACTTCCAATTTACCTATTTTCCATTATGTTTATTACCTTAGGATGGCTCCCCATCTCTGGGGAAGATCCGCGATTGTTACATCCCAGGGCATACCTGGCTCCCCAGAGCACAGCCTCCCCGAATAGTCATTCTACAGCCACCACCCTGCCCGTGACAGGGAGCACAGATAATAACACCTTTATTTCAGTATGCTTACCCTACACTAAGATAGTCAATAGCAATAGCTGTTGGGTGTGTGTTGAAATCCCACCTCATGGTAGTAGCATGTTCGCCATTTCAATCATTCCCCCTTAATGTGAGAGAATTGCTCTCTGCATGAGCTTTATCTAATTATACCCGAAAGAACACAGAACCAAACTGTCAGGGAACAAGGGATGACTGCTGCTCTCAGTGTTTTGAGGGGTGTGTTATGAGCCCCAAGGACCCCAAAACCCAACAGCAATATTCACTAAGACAAATGGTCATTAAACAAAAGTTGCTTTTAATTATCTTTAAACATAAAAACAGAATCACACTTTAATTTATCAGTATTAACTTACTTTACCTAACTTAACCCCCTTCTAATTCTAAGCCCATGTGTATGTAATGTGTGTGTGTGTGTGTGTGTAAATTCAGAAATGTTCTTTGATTCACAGTCCAATCTCACTTCTCATTCCTCCAGGTTCACTGGTTGCAGGCAATTTTCATACTGTGCACAGAATTTAACATTTATGAAACTCACCAGGCTTTGATGCTTGAAAGGAAAATGGTTACCACTCAGGAAGGTTCTTGTCGGTTTTGAGAGAGAGATTTGTTGTTCGCTGGACACCCATAACTAATTCCTTGTTACCAGCCACTTCAGTGTCTTGCTGAAGAAACTTGCCCCATCAGGGTTTTCCAGATGATAACCTCTTTCTTTCAGGTCACCACAGAGTTCCTTTTTGTTTCCCTTATTTTAAGTGAAACATTAGGCAGCCAGTCTTCTCCTCTTGTATAAACCACAAGAGCTTTAACCAGGCTGAACTAAGCACTCACAACCCGTCTTCCAAATGGTTTTTTTCTACAAGCTTGCCAGCGTGACCTGTTCCTGTCCCAGCCGTTGCTGCTGACTGTAAAACTGCAGAACTAATCTCTCTCTCTCTCTCAAAGAAAAGCTTGTTTTACTCTCTCTACTTGCAAAAGCACAATGCCCTCTTAGAACAGCAAACAGCACTCCAGACCGCCTGTGGCTCCAAACCTACTCCTCCGAGTTCTTTCATCTGCTGCTTTTCAAAACAACAATCCATTAGTGAAGTCTCTTGGGCATTCTCCAAAACGTTTGCAAAGGCACTTGGAGCCGGCCTGTCTAGCTTGAGCAGAGCTCCAGTATTTTAAATGAGATCTGTTTTGAAATGTTTGTGTGACCCACATCAAAAAACCTGACCCAACGTATTTCCCAAAAACATATCTATAATCTGCCATACTTTCCCCAACAATTTTAACTCTTGAGTTGAAATTCAATTATAACTAAACTGACTTTAAAATCACTAAAAATGTAACAATATACAATATAACATGTTATAACAATGTAACCCAACATTGAGAGTATATTTTACTATACATGATCAATTTTAACATCTTGACAAACAATCTTCTACCACATTATTTGTACCACTGATATGATTAATTTTCAGATTAATTTCTTGCAATAATAAACTCCAGTTTAACAATCTTCTGTTTTAATTCTTCATTTTATTGTGGTCAGTAAATATCAAAATTGGTTCATGAGAGGTACCAAGATATATATATCAAAATTCTGCAGAGCAAATATTATAGACAACAGCTCCTTCTCAATAGTGGAATAATTCTTTGGATAAAAAAATGATTTTTTTTGAAAAGTAGGAAACTGGATGGTCAATTTCATTAAGCTTTTGTAACAAAACTGCACCTGCTGCCCCCTCACTGGCATCTACTGCTAAAGAAAATGGTCTGTCAAAATCAGGAGATTTTAAACACAGGGTAATGTCATAGCATCTCCTTTAAATTTTCAAAAGCTGTCTGACAAACTTTAGTCCACACAAATTTCTCCCCTTCAAAAGACTGGTTAAAGGAAGAGCAACCTCAGCAAAGTTTCTGCAAAATTTCCTATAATATCCTGCCATTCCTAATAAACCTCACTGCTTTCTTGCCATTGGAATAGGAAATTCAGAAATTGCATTCACCTTAGCTTGAATAGGTGCAACTTTGCCATGACCAACTACATGACCTAAGTATGATACAGTGGCATTTGCAAATTGATTTTTTGCTAAATCAACAATTAAGTTTGCTTTGGATAATCTTGCAATCAATTTGTCCAATTCCCTCAGATGTTCTTCCCATGTGTCACTTTTTATGACCAAGTGATCAATATAAGCATCTGTATGTGGTAACTCTTGGATTATTGAATTAATCACCCTTTGGAATGTTGCAGGGGCATTTTTATGCCAAAAGGTAACACATTATATTCATATAAACAGGATGGAGATATAAAAGCTGAAATATTCTTTCCACTCTCAGTTAGAGTTACACACCAGTAACCCTTCAACAAATCCAACTTAGTAAGCAATTTAGCTTTCCTAATTTTATCAATACTGTCATCTATTCTTGGAATAGGATAAGCATCTGAATTAACTTTCCTGTAATCTGTATTGAACCTAACAGTTCCATTTAGTTTAGGTACCAGAACACAAGGAGAACTCCAATCAGAGTTTGAAGGTCTAATAATATAATTTTTCAATATATATTCCACCTGCGGATCCATGATTTTACTCTTCTGAATGTTTATTCTATATGTGTGTTGTTTTATGAGACTTGCCTCTCCCATGTCCACATTATGATAAATCACTGATGTCCTTTTTGGAACATCAGGAAACAAATTTGTAGATTTAAAAATTAATTCTTTCACCTGCATTTGTTCTTGTGACTTAAGATGGCCTAACCTTTCTTCCAAATTTTCCAAAATTGCTGCATTAGACAGGCGCACAGGAACCATGGTTACCCTCATCAGATCCTGTTTCCACAATCTTATGATACATAACTTCCTCAACTCTGTCAACAACTAACACCTTTGATACACATTGCTCTCGACCACCCTTATCCTAATAATAAGATTTCAACATATTTATGTGACAAACTTGAGTTTTATTCCTTCAATTTGGAGTGTTAATAACATGGTTAACATCATTCAGTTTTGATTTAACTACATACGGTCCAGAAAATATAGCTCTCAAAGGATTGACATGTGTTGGGAATAAAATTAAAACTTTACTTCCTGTATTAAAATTCCTCACTTAAGTTTTCCTGTCAAATAAATTCTTCATTTTACTCTGAGCCATTTCTAAATTCTCTTGAGCCAAAGTCTACATTTTTTATAACCTACCTTTAAATTTAGAAACATAATCCAGCAAGTCCAACTGCACATCTTCATTAACCCACTGTTCTTTTATCAACACTAAAGGCCCTCTAATCTGATATCCAAACACAATTTCAAAAGGGCTGAACCCTAATGAATCCTACACAGCTTCCCTTGCTGCAAATAACAATAAATGAATACCTTTGTCCCAATCTTTCCCATTCTCCAGACAATAAATCTTCATCATAATTTTAAGAGTAGACTGAAATCTTTCCAAAGCCCCCTGAGTTTCATATTAGTTTTCAGATGAAGTGATCTGCTTTATTCCCAACTCATAATACAACTGCTGAAGCAACCCAGACATAAAGTTAGATCCTTGATCACTCTGGATCTCTTTAGATAATCCAAAAACAGTGAAAAATCTTTCCAGAGCCTTTACCACTGTTTTGGCTTTAATACTCCTTAATGGTATAACCTCTTGAAATCTCGACTCCGTGCACATAATTGTTAATAAGTACTGATTCCCAAAATTAGTTTTAGGCAGGGGACCTACACAATCCACAATAACTCAAGTGAAAGTGTCCCCAACAACAGGAATAGGTTGCAATGGAGCTGCTGGAGGACCCTGGTTAGGTTTCCCAACAACCTGATAAAAGTGACATGTCCAGCACCAAATTACAACATCCTACCTCAAACCAGGCCAGAAAAATTGTCTCAAAATCTTATTCATGATTTTCCTTACTCCAAGATATACTCCAAGATATATTTTCCTTACTCCAAGATATACCCAAGGGTATACTATGAGCTAGATTTAAAATTTAATTCTGGTAAATTCTAGGAATGCCCACCTGATGAATAACACCCCCCTCCCCCCACTCTTCATTAGCATGAATATCAAGAGGTTTCCATTTCCTCATCAACAATTCACCCTTCAGGTAATATCTACAAGTCATTTCTTTAATCTCCTGTTCACTTACTGCTTCATCCCTTATGTCAATAGGTCTGTATCTGTCCTGTGTTGCTACATTAACTCTTTCCTTGACAAAAAGAAATCCTTACTCTCAAAATTAACCTGCTCTTTCAAAACTATTTCAGAAGCACTGGGCAAGTCTCTATCAACTGGATCTTCTTCTGCTCTCATCGTTTTCGAATACAAAGATGTTGGTGCAGCACATGCAGGATAAATCTCACAATCCTCCTTACTAGGCTGATTTGTTAATCTCAAAACAGACCCAACTTTATCCTCTGCCAAATCATTTTCTAATAAAAATGAGATTCCCTGCATGGCTAACTTTGAAATTACTCCTACTACAAGAAGTTCTTTAATTAATTCTGAATTTAGCACTATGTCGCTTCCAACATCTTTAATCAAAGTTGTCTCCGCTATGTCAGTCCTTTGATCCAGAGTTTTAAAAAAATTCCAACAACAATGACTGAACAGCCCCAGTATCTCTAAGAATTTTAACTGGAACCTGTGATTCTCCCTCCTTTACTGAAACCAAGCCCTCTGAAACAAAAGGTTTGAAAACATCCATAACCCCTTATCAGGTTTGGAACATCTGCTCTCCTTAAATTCAACTGTCTGAATACATGCGTCTGGTAAAACCTCTTTTTCACGTCTCTTTTTCAACACTAAACAATTCACAATAAAATTACCAGGTTTCTTACAAAAATTACATACAAATGCAGAAGTTTTGTCCTTTCCCACCTTATCTTCATCTTTTCTCTTAACATTCTCACCAGACTTAATTTCAGGCTTACTAATCTGTTCCACATTAACTCTGAAAATGCTACACCAACAGTCAAAACATACAAATTTTCCCAGAGCAAAATCCATATAAGATTTGTTCCATGTTTTCATCAAACTCCTAAATTTTTGTCTACATGCTTCTGGAACCAACTCATACATTTTTAATACTGCTTGTTTAACAGTATCATAATTTGCCACTTGCTATGTAGTCAAGCTAGAGTATGCAATTTGTGATTTTCCCTTCAATACACTTTGGAGCATAAGAGGCCATTTTTCTTTTGCCCATCTTGAGCTCTCAGCAAACTTTTCAAAAAGTTGAAAATATGTATCTATATCTCCCTCATCAAAAGGAGGAACTAGATTTACCTCTCTACTATCCAAAAGCCTCTCCCCAGGAATTACAGCCTCAATTCTCTTACCTCCCTCCATCTCAATTTTTAACTTCACTGAAACCATCTGTCCCTTTCAATCTTTTCCAAGTCATATTTTCTTTGTCTTTCAAACTTCCTTCCTCATTTTTTCAGCTACCTCTAAGTCATATTTGCTCCATTTTTCAGTTTTCTCTGCCTCATATATCCTCAGTTTTTCAGCCTCCAACACCCTTTGTTTCTTCTTCCACCCTCAGTTTCTCCAACTCCAATTGCAATTTAAAAGATCTATCCTCCAGAAAAATTTCTAAGGTTTTCTCAACTAATTTTCCATCACCTACATAATATCTCACTATAATTCTCTGTATTTGTACTTTTTTCATCCAGTGCTTGACTTCAGTCAGCCTTAATGCTTAGAAATAACCATCAGTTCCTCATTTCTCTTGCTCTGCAGCTCTGCAGGTGATGGTTGTGACAAAAATATATCAACATCTATTGCTACTGTTTTTCCACAAACAAGCTTTAAATTAGCTTGGAAAAAACAATGAACTAATAAATTACGATATCTCCAAAAGTTTAAGATTCCAAAACTCCAATTTTCAATCTGAAAGGACGATCCCCCAAATATGTTACGAGCCCAGAGGACCCCAAAACCCAGTAGCAATAGATATTCAACAAGACAAATGGTTACTTAAACAAAGTTGCTTTTAATTATGTTGAAACATGAAAACAGAATCGCACTTTAACTTATCACTCACTATTAACTTACTTTACCTAACTTAACCCCCTTCTAATTCTAAGCGCATGTGTACGTAATGTGTGTGTGTATGTTCAGAAAAATTATTTGATTCACTTTTCATTCCTCCAGGTTTTCACAGGTTGCAGGCAATTCTCATACTGTGCATAGAATTTAACATTTATGAAGTTCACCAGGCTTTGGTACTTGAAAGGTAAATGGTTACTGAGGTGCACTGGGGTAGCAGCAAACAAGCACAAAACTCAAAAGACTGTACAACAGGCTTTATTCCAGTAAAAGTCTGAATACCAGTTCAAGCCTTGGTGACTGCCCATGTGACTGGCTCAGGTTTATATTCAAGTCGGCTGATTGACAGCTGGCCTGGTGGAGTCAGCACCTTAGTTAGTCTTCCTGCAGGTACAGTGGTCGCCCCCTGCAGTAGGCTGGTGGTCGTATCATCACACTTACCACTCAGGAAGGTTCTTGTCAGTTTTAAGAGACATATATGTTGTTCGCTGGACACCCACAACTGATTCCTTTTAATCAGCCACTTTAGTGTCTTGCAGAAGAAACTTGCCCCATCAGGAATTTCCAGATGATAACCTCTTTCTTTCAGCTCACCACAGAGTTCCTTCTTGTTTCTCTTATTTCAAGTGAAACATTAGACAGCCAGTCCTGTGCTCTTGTATGAACCACAAGGGCTTTGGCCAGGCTGAACTAAGCACTCACAGCCAGTCTTCCAAATGTTTTTTTTTCCACAAGCTTGCCAGCTTGTCCTGTTCCAGTCCCTGATACTGCTGCTGACTGCAAAACTGGAGAACTGATCTCTCTCTTTCTCTCAGCGAAAAGCCTGTTTTATTCTCTCTCTGTTTGCAAAGCCACATGACCCTCTTAGGACAGCAAACAGCACTCTCAGACAGTCTGCGACTCCGAATCTACTTTTCCATTTGTTGCTCTTCAAAACAACAATCCATTAGTGAAGTCTCTTGGGCATTCTCCAAAGATTTTGCAAAGGCTCTTGGAGCCAGCCTGTCTAGCTTGAGCAGAGCTCCAGTATTTTAAATAAGATCTGTTTTAAAATGTTTGTATGTGACCTACATAAAAAACCTGTCCCAACTTTTCTCCCCAAAACATATCTATAATCTGTCATAGGTGTTACCTCACACCCATTATAAATTACACACCTTGCAAGACCCTCTGGCCCTACATGCAAGTGCCCGATGTGTCCCAAGACAAAAAAAAAGTCACTGTTCGATTTTGAAATTTCAGGAAGGGAGAGGACACAATGTTTCTGAGCCACAGCAGCTACATGGCTACTAAAGTGTTACCCAGACCAGTAAATGGCACATACTTAGTGTGTGGCACCTGAGCCTACACTTGGCTCCCTGGAGCAACAACCCACCAAAAAGACAGTCAACCTACCCACAAGCAATGGACTGGCTGCTTCTATTTGGCCAACATGGTTACCTATCTAAGAATTTTGCCCCAGTTACAAGACCACCCCCATTTAAACAGACAACCCAGGGCTACCTCAAGGGAGAAAGGTTCTGGATGATCGCTTTTCCCACAAATGGGATGGCCAGAAATTAATGGGAAATCATTAATTTAGCAGCTGCCCTTGAGCAAGTGGCAAACAGTATTGCCCTGTCCCTGATGCACACTCAGAGCCGAATATCTAAGATGATAGCTTTAAGACATATGGTCTTATAAAATCGTATGGCTCTGGACTTATTTCTGGCTGAGAAAGTTTGGACTTATGCACTCATCGAGAAGGAATTCTGCACTTACATCCTAATGAATTTGTTACATTATTAACGAATCCTCTTACATTACTGACCTTTCATGACACATCACTCAAGAGATAGACAAGATTAAAAAATCTGGGGTAAGCATTCACAATGTGGGGAGCATGGGGAGCTCTGGATGGTGGTCTTTTAACGTGCTGGGAGACTTCTGGGTAGCAATACTACATTATGGCTGCATAATGTCGAATACTTCTTGTCTTCCTGCTCAACAGTGTGTGCGCCCTCATCAAATGTGCACAGAAAGATGGTTTCAATAGTATCATCTAACTGGTTATCATAAATATAAATAAAAAGGAGTGAATGTAGAAGTTTGTGTTTATTGGCTATCTAGAAATATTGATTATGAGAAAACCAGCAGAGATTTTCCTCTGTAACAGAAATAAAGTCACAGGCTTCCAGAGAACAGGCATGAAGGGAGAGACATAAGTTTTGTCCCAAGGAACATTCCAGACAGGAAATTAGAATTGATGATCTCTTCTGCCCAAATCATCTCAAGTAAACACAGTCCCCCTGGGCTCTAGAATCCATAATATCTTAACACAAAGATGCCTTTGCTGACCGATTCCACTTCTTATCAAATGGCCTCCCATTCATTCCCGCCCAAATGCGGATGATTGACTTCACTGCTTGTCAGGCGTGATATTGCTGTCAAAAGCTACAGAATGCACTTAGCCACACTGAAGATGCCAACGAGACCAAGGCTTCACAGCACTTCACCCTAGCAGCTTCTTTCCCTATTGCTGATATCGATGACTTTCTGTTTAGACGGAAATTGAGGCGTAGAATATTGGGGGGACTTTTTCCAGACTGTTTCTAATTTTATATGCCACAATTCATAATCTCTTAATTATAACATGTACAAGTAAAAAGCCAATTGACATCAGCCATTTCCCTCTGTTTGGAAATGTACAAATACCAATGGTAATCCCTTAACTTATAACAATACTTTCAAAGAGATACCTCTCAAATTTGTATTCAAGAATTGTCCTTAAATATTGTACCCTTCAGGTCTACCTGCTGGCATGACTTAATAAAATGTGTGTTTTGTACTTTTATGGTTCTGCTTACATTTTGTATCTTGACAGGTAGCACGATTATAACAAATGTTCACAGGCTGCAGGCTGTTGGTGACTTGAGGTCAAAGGACCCACACAATGGATTTAGGTATGGAAAAATGGCATGCAGAACGTTGTAGCTCTATACCATTAGAGAAGATTACTCATAGTTTACAAAATAAATATCATTTGTTTTGGAAAATATGGGACCCATATTTACAAAATGTGGGTTTGTACATTTGATAAGCTCTCTGAAGACCTCACTTCTTGGTAACCTCCAAAATTAGACTTTATGATATAAATGCTTTATTCCCCTGGCATTCTCCAGTCCTTCTTTCTTTAACCTTTATTTTTCTTACTTTTTCTATCTAGGTGCTTTGGGTGGAGGGGAGGGAGGTGGGATTCTTACATACCACATGTATAACTTTCTGAAATAATTTTTGAAGAATGAAAAGTGATTCATATTGTGGTTTAAATTTTATAAATAAAATATTCCAAAAAAATGACCCAGTCAGGATGTAGGCTGCTGCAGGGCAAGAAGAGCTCCTGAAGGTCCTTGGGAGCTGAAGGCTTCCTGATTGTGTCTTAGGTTTGGATCTGGAGCTCAGGTTGCTAACGGATAGAACAGGGGTCTGTGTGGCTGCAGAGGCTGCATGAGTGCTGGAGAGAAATCCACGGATCTCAATGACTCTGAAGGGACTCTCTTTTACTTCTCTTTCTCTTACTGTAAGGGGCGCTGGGCAATGCTAGTGGATACTCTGTCTACCTGAAGGAAATTTCATGTAATATTATATTTATGTTTTTATTACATGTGTTACAAGCCAAAGAGGACCCCAAAACCCAGCAGCAATAGATAGTCACCAAGACAAATGGTCATTAAACAAAAGTTGCTTTTAATTATCTTTAAACATGAAAATAGAATCACACTTTAACTTATCACTATTAACTTACTTTATCTAACTTAACCCCGTTCTAATTCTAAGTGCATGTGTACATAATGTGTGTGTGTGTGTGTGTGTGTGTGTGTGTGTGTGTGTGTGTGTGTGTGTGTGTGTGTGTGTGTGTGTGTGTGTGTATAAGTTCAGAAAAGTTCTTTGATTCACAGTTCCGTCTCATTTCTCCACTCCTCCAAATTCACAGGTTGCAGGCAATTCTCATACTGTGCATAGAATTTAACATTTATGAAGTTCACCAGGCTTTGCTGCTTGAAAGGTAAATGGTTACCACTCAGGAAGGATCTTGTCAATTTTCAGAGAGATATTTGTTGTTCACTGGACACCCACAGCTGATTCCTTGGTACTAGCCACTTCAGAGTCTTGCTGAAGAAACTTGCCCCATCAGGGTTTTCCAGATGATAACCACTTTCTTTCAGGTCACCACAGAGTTCCTTTTTGTTTCCCTTATACCAAGTGAAACATTAGACAGCTAGTCCTCTCCTCTTGCCTGAACCACAAGGGGTTTGACCAGGCCATCATCCAAATGGGGCTTTCCATAAGCTTGCCAGCTTGTCCTGTTCCATTTCCACCTGTTATTGCTGGCTGTAACACTGTAGAAATGATCTGTGTGTGTGTGTGTGTGTGTGTGTGTGTGTTTGTGTGTATATCTCTCTCTCTCTCTCTCACACACACATACACACACACACACACACACACACACACACACATACACACACACACACACACACACACACACACACACACACACACACACACACACACAAAGCCTGTTTGACTTTCTCTCCTTGCAAAACCACATGACCATTTTAGAACAGCAAGCTCCCCTCCAGACAGAAGGTGGCTCCAATACGTTATTTAATCTGTTGCCTTTTTGTAAACAATCATCCATTAGTGAAGTCTCTTGGGCACTCTCCAAAGCTCTTGCAAAGACTGTTGACCCCAACATATCTACCATGAGGCAGAGCTCCAGTATTTCATATAAGATCTGATTTAAAGTGTTTGTATGTGACCTACTCTAACAAACCTTTCCCAATTTATCTCCCAAAAACATATCTATGTACTCTGTCACACATGACAATAAAAGAATCATCAATCTTTAATTTCAACACTATGCAACATAACCACTAATCTCAGCTTGTTTTATTTGACTCCAGATACATAACCTTAGCTGCTTGAAGTGAATGTTGCATTTTAATGTATTTTTCTCAAGCATTATTCTCAAGCAATACTCCAGGAAAATAGGTATTCAAAGTGCAATATTGGACTTGGAGCATTTGAAGGGAAGTCACATACTTACACTTTCATTCTGTGCTAGTATCAGGTTAGGCACTCACTCCTCAGTCTGTTTAGCAGTATGACCTCCAATATTGCGACACAGATGTCAATAAGCTTGGTCCCTAAACATCTGCTTCCTAGATTTGTCATCAGCTTCAGTTGTCTTATTTTCAAACGAAGAAAGTGCAGTGTATGTTCATTGGTAAGAACATGAACAAAGTACGGTTTGCAGCAAAAGGCCTAAGACTAAAATGATAATTTGCTGCATCATTGGTGCTGGAGTTGATTTTTCATTCTCCAATTGGGCGGCATGTGTTTAAAATTGGGGGGTACAGGTTTAAATGGCCAGAATCGGCTTCTACCTTTCTGTAAAGAAAATTTAAAATTTAAACATTTAATCTTTAGAATAGAGAGCATATCCAAAACACATTTGGGAGAGATATTCCACCCAGGTCATAATGGCAAATTATGTAATTAGGAATTGAACTGCTACATATGGTGGATTTAATAATACTATTTGAGGTGTGTGAGTGAAGTTGAACTGCTCGTGAAAATAAGAAAATAATTTAATTTAGACACGTAGCACGCTAACAGGCCCTTCCAGCCCACAACCCCCATATGTTTTGAAGCGTGCAAGTGAAATAACAGCAGATGAAGTTCAACATAAAGACTTCAACGGTATAATTAGGTTAAAAAATGGCCAATTAGAAAAGACATGGGATAAATGAACAAAGAGAATTAGAGATCAAAGTAATTAACATCTCTATTAACATTTAATGACTTATTAGAATGGCTAAGGGGTGCAGATTAAGCAGTGCTGGGGTAGCTTTTCTGAACAAGCACTTCAAATAGAATTTAATGCAACAAGAGTACTTGAAGATTGTGATTTGCTTTCCATAATGCACAAAGCAAGCTCTCACTGAATATAAAAAAAAGGAAGGTGCTACTACAGGTGTTAGATCACATCTGACCTCGTTATTAAGGTAAGATTTTGAACATGCAGAATCATTCCTGCTACTGTAATTCATGGATATTCCAATTCAAACTTTGAGTAGTAGTACAGTAGTATTTCCATTATCTGACACCTATGGGAATCGCGTTGGATATGCAAATTTTCCAGTTGTCTGAGTCTCACTCTTTCAATGTGTAACTAATACACCTACATTAAGAATACACTATTTAAAAGACAAAAGACAGTGAAAAATGTAAAGTAATTTGAAAAAAATCATTCTAGTAGTCTTTAATTCACTTTAATTAAATAATTCCTGTAACTTACAAAATTTAACTTCATATTTGCACCCTGGATGCTGGAGTCTAAAAGTGTTGTGCTAACTGTGCCCCCTCCTTCAAGTTTACATATAAAGCCTTACTAATATACCCAGAACGGATGACAATTCAATGATGACCTACACATGCAGCAGCTGTGGCAGAGCTTACCATTCTAGGATCGGCCTCAATAGCCATGGTTGACGTCACTCAACAATCCAGTGACTACTAGAGTTGCAGTATTCATGGTTGACTATGACTGACAGAGGCCACATAATAAAAATAAAGACTTTACTAGCGCAGAGATAGTGAGACACTTTTGGAGAGTCGCCCCAGCGGCAAATGGCATTGATTGATTCTTCAGGTGTCCCAGTCAGATCCTCAGTAAAACCTGTTTCATCTCCACTTAAGAGTCCCGGTCAGACCCTCAGTGCAGCCCATCTCACCTCCATGCAGGTGTCCCGGCCAGGTCCTTGGCGCACCTTGCTCACACTGACAACCTGACTTACCTCCATTAAAATGAGCACTGTCCTCACTCTGACAATTTGACTCACCTCCATGCAAGTGTCCCGGTCAATTGATTGAGTGCCAGATAATGGGGATTTTGCTGCATTCAATAGTTTGTTAAGAGGTCAATGAAGCTGACACTCAAAAAAGAAAGGGTCAGATATTACAGTATTTCCTTTACAATGAAGCAGGACACTTATTTAAACTTATGCATTCAATTTAATAATTAATAATTAATCAAGGAAGGGAAAATATTTAATGAGCTATTATTTATGTGTCTTAAATGGTTAGGATGAGGAATTGCAGTAGCTGAAAAATAATTCAGAGCTCACATTTCTGGTGGTGAAATTATATCTTTCCATTTAATATCCATTTCCTCAACTGCAAAAGAAGTTGTTTTATATTAATATATTTGGATCAGTATTGTAGTCTACATCAAGCTTGTTGATTTGAAATACAAAATTGAACCTTTTCAATTCAAACACCTTGTTCATAACGAATAGGATATTGTTGACCTACATAAACCCAAATATATTCCACGGCATATAGTAAATAGTAAACTGATCCTATAACCCCCTATGAATCAACTGACCTCCCATCAAAATTACATTGCCTTTGTTACTTACCAATTGATCTGTCTCTGTAACTGCACTTTTGTACTGTGTCGTTCTTGTACAATGTATGAAATGTCCAACTTCACCTGTATTTTCTCTACTTTTCTTTGAAGTGAATCAGAGGACTCTATTGTGAATGGTGTAGATTGTCATTGTGTGAAACAAATGTTAAAAATGAACTGAAGAAATGGGTTGAGATAAAATCAGCAATAGAATATGCTGGTTGGAGGGTGGAGAAATATATGATTCCTGATGATCCTCAATCTCTATCACTGGATTTTGGTGCAGGTGACAATAAACTTGAAATTACATTTCAATTTGATCAAAGACCCTTCACCATGTTCTTTAAACTGAAAAGTTAACCCTGTTTCTCCTTCTAGAGATGTTGCCTGACTTAATGGGTGTTTACCACTATTTTCTGTTTTTATTTTAGATTTCCAGCTTCGACAGATTTTATGATTTTTGTTTGTAGAGTGGATAATGTGGGCATTGGAACACAACTTTAATACAAGGATTATAAACTGCATTAAAAGTGACATTTGCATTTACCTAATTTGCACACATGATGATTATTATGAAAGTTTTCTGTTAAATGTCCAAGTGATGTCCAGAGGCAATTGATTTCTTACTTGCTGCAGCCAGACAGGTTTAAGAAGAGTATAAATTAAAATTACCACAATATGCCATGAGAGAGAAAAAGAGAATAAATTGCAGTTAGTCCAAAAGAAGTGATGCTTCAAGAGAGAAATGAAAAACACATGGTCTATCCTAAAGCAAAATACAGCAATGTACATTATGTTGAGATAGTACCATATTTGGTTGAATGGCTTGGCGGTTTCCTCAATTGAACATTTTGGAGACCAACCAAATATTTCATGATTCCCACAAGTAAAGCTTTTGTTTAAACTCCTATAATAAAAAAAACAACTCTTTATACAAGGCTAAAAAAGCAAATAACAAAAATAGATTCAATTTTTGTCACTGCTATCTCAACAGTTAAATAAATGTGTATTTTATTATGCTTTTATTACTGTAAAAATCCTAAAGTGCTACAGACCAAAGTTGTGGAAGTGTGTGTGTGTGTGTGTGGGGGGGTCTGTGTGTATCAAATGGACACATTTAACTATTTTTCCATATTCCTGATGAAAGGTTCATGCCCTATATATTGATTGCCTTTTACTTCCTATGGATGGTGCATGATCTGCTGTGCATCTCAAGCACTTTTGTGTATGTGCAATGATAGAGCACAAATAACTGGGTTGGTTGTAGGTCTAGAGGTTGTTGAAATATAGAGAGATGTGAACCAATGAAGGTATATGAAAATGAGATGGAGAATTTAAAAATGTCAGGACTAATAAAGATAACCCTAATTAAGGCAAGTTGATGGGTGAATTGCAATTTGAGCAGGTTATGGTACAAACAGCAGGTTTTTGCATGGGTTTAATCAATGCTAATATTTCCCTCAGTTAAGTGTATTTGCTCTGGGATTCCATTCAATGTCAAGGAGGCAATCAACAGCTGCTCTGTGTTTGCAGACTAATATCACATACTGTAACTGATCACCAGAATCTGCATTTATAGTTAGTTGAAGCACATTTTCTTCAACTGTTCCAAGGCAATCTCATTTTGCAGAAGAGGATTGTGTGAAGTCAGTTAGGAGGCAATCAATTTAGATACTTTAGTCTATCTTTAATGAATCTGGATGATATAGAGATTCCTGACAAGAATGGAAACAATGAAGAATACCTGACAGCTGTGCCAAATGGAAACCTGTGCTGATGAACTTGCAAATGTATTCATGGAAATCTTTAATATGTCACTCTGGCAGGGTGTGATACCTACCTTTTTTAAAACTGGCCTCAATGCATCAATATCTATCATTCAGTGCCACTCACATCCACAGTAATGAAGTGTTTTGAGAGGCTGGTGTTGGAACATATCAGCTCCTGTCTGAACAGCGACATGGATCTGTTCCAATTTGCCAACTATAGCAACATGTTTGATCATAGAACCATAGAACATAGGCACAGAAACAGGCCTCTTTGGCCCTTCTAGTCTGAGCCAAATCTTTTTTTTTCCTAGTCCCACTGAACTGCACCCAGTCCATAGCTCTCCATACCTCTCCCATCCATGTACTGTGTGTCTACAGTGGATTCCATCTCAGTGGCTCTGTATAAAATCCTGAAACAGCTGGACAGCAAAGATGCATACATCATGATGCTCTTTTTGACTACAGTTCAGCATTCAACATTATCATACCCTCAAATTGATCAACAAGCTCCAAGACGTGGGCATCAATTCGCCAATGTGTAATTGGATCCTGGATTTCCTCATCTCTAGACCACAATCAATGAGAATTAGTAAGAGCATCTCCTCCACAATCCCCATCATTCTTAGGCCCTTTCTCTACTCACTTTACACCTATGACTATGGCTCAGTATGATTATAACACCATCTACAAATCTGCCGATGATACCACAGGAGTGAGTTTTATAAAAAGGAATAATGATTCAGCATACAGGAGGGAGATTGAAAACTTGGCTGAATGGTGCACCAATAACAACCTTGCACTCAATGTCACCAAAACTAAGTAGCTGATTGTTGACTTCAGGGAAGGAAAGCCAGAGGCATAAAATCCAGTGATCATTGGGGGATCAGAGGTGGAGCAACTTTAAAATCCTGGGAGTTACTATATTGAAGAATCTTCCTTGGGCGCTACACACAAATGTCATTGTGAAGAAAACAAGTCAGCACTTCTAATTCCTCTGGAGTTTCCAGAAGTTTGTATGACATTGGAAACCTTAGTGAACTTCTGCAGGTGTGTAGTAGAAAGTGTGCTGAATGGCTGCATGCCCTCATCACGGCCTGATTTGGGGCACCAATAACTCTGAGTGGAAAACCCTGCAATAGGTAGTGGACACAGCACAGTACATGACAGGCAAAGCTCTCCCCACCATCAAGAAAATCTTAATGGGACACTGCTGCCGGAGGACAGTAAGGATTCACACTTCCCAGGTACATGCTCTGTTCTCACTGCTACCATTAGGAGAGGTTTTGGTGCCACAAGCCTCACACCACTATGTTCAGGAACAGTGGCTACTCCTCTAACATCAGATTCCTCAACAACAAACTCAATCAAGGACTCATTTAACTAATCTTACTTTACACATTATTTATTACTGAAAATTTATATTTTTCTCCATTACACAGTTAGTTTGTTTAGTTTTCTTTCTTTCTTTACATTTCTCTCTTTTGTGTATGTATCTTGAGTATAGTCTTTTGTACTAGTGATAAATTGAAATTCTGCCTGGTCCACAGGAAAAGAACCTCAGGGTTTTATGTCATGTATATACTCTGACTAGAAATCTGAACTTTGAACTTTGACTTTCTCTGTTATCACCAAAACTTCTCTTAACCATCAAACAGAAAAAAAAGAAAGGCTTTATTCAAACAGTGTCCAATTACATTTATCCAATTCAAATGACTGTATAAGAAATGTTGCAACATTGAAAATGAGTTAAGCAATCAAGTCACTAGGTTAAAATCCAACAAATTTCTGCAAATATCAAGCAGCGTCCTTTCGAAATTCAAGAAATCGACCAATATTCATTTTACATGGTAATAAACCATACTAAACAATAGCAGCACCATGACTACTGTTTGATAATGCACTCTATTATCCCTAAATATATGCAACAGGACAGACCACTGATTGTAAACTCTGGTGGGTACTCATACTATGAAAAAAATGATGTTTTAGTAAAGGCATTAGATTAGAAGCATTTGAACGCTGTCCTTCAAGGATCTTGGCAGAATTAACACTCAGAAGGTCAAATGGCAGTTTAGCATCAGAATCAGATTTTATTGTCATGAATGTAGGGATAGAGTGCTACCACCAGGAGGAGTCAGAGGCTGAGTGTGTAGCATCTAGGGAATGTTGCATCCTGGGTATGCTGTTACATCTTAGGTGGATTCAAGATGGATGCTTCTACATGATGTCTGGCATTTGTATGTCCTGTCCTTCCTGCTGTTTGCTTAGTTAATAAATCTAGTTATTTAAAAATAACCCAAGTTTGTTAATTGTAATAGAATAAACATCACATGGTACTAGGAGTGGAAGAAAGAGTCAAGAGTGGAAGAAACAGCCTAATTCTGCTGTGCATAGGAGTGAAAGAAGAAGAACCCCACCCCCCACCCCAACAGTGAGTAACAGTCGATATCAGCAGAGAAAATATGGAGGGTTTAAAAGCTCCTAATACTGTAAAATGGATTGGAAACATCAACCATGAATGGAGGCTGTTTAAAAAAAGCTTTATGCTGTACCTGCAACCATTGGAATTGATAGTGAACCAAATACATGGAAGATTGCAATGCTACTTACCGTGTAGGACCTCAAGCACTAGAGATTTTCAACACATTTATTTGCCAATGCAGAAGTCCAGAGCAAATTTGACAAGGTTATCATGATGTTTGATGAACACTGTTCACCAAAGTAAAATTAAACCTACAAGAGATACGTGTTTCACTTGCACACGGAGCTGCAGGGAGAGAGCTTTGATAATTTTTTAACTAACATGTAATTTTGGATTGCTGCAAGATTCAAAGATCTGTGATCAAATTGTATTTGGAATTAATGATAAGAAAGTGAGAGAGATGTTGCTGCGAGAGACAAAGGTTACCACAGCTGGAGCTGTGGAGATATGCCAGGCCAGTGAACTAGCTCTGCAGCACGTGAAAAAGTTTGGTGAGAGTGTAAAATCCAGTGAAAATGAAGGCATACTCATAGCTACAGTGTCTGGACACTCACAAAAAATAAGATACAAGGACCAACAAGAAGATGGAGAGACATTCAATTGTAAATGATGCAGCACCAAACATGCACCAAAGCAATGCCCAACTTATGGAAAAGTCTGTAATCACTGTGCAGAGCAATATTTTTCCAAAGGGAAACAGAATTAAAAATGTATGGTGGTGCAGGAAGTGAACAGCATCGATCAAGATAAATGGACTGTGACATTGCATACAAATGGAACAAATATTCCTTTCAAGTTAGACACAGGGGCAAACATCAATTTGATGTCTGAGCACAACATCAGAGCAATGAAGATAAAACCATACATCCATGCAAATCCTATAATTTTCAAAGCATACAATGGACAGAGCAGCAACACGAAAGGTACATGTAAACTCAAGGTGAAAGTTAAAGATAAAGAGCACCACGTCAGGTTCACAGTAGACTCAGATGGACATGAGTCACTGCTGGGTGACAAAGCATGTGAAGAATTAAACCTAATCAAGAGCATGCACCATATTAACTCTGACCATGTACAGAAAAGCAGAGAGTAAATACTGGATCAATTTCCTGACATCTTCAAGGGGTTTGGACTTCTACCATTCACCTATAAGATACAGTTAAAAGAGGATGCACAGCCAATAATGTATTCCTCGAGCCTGTTCCAGTGCCACTAAAAGGTAAGCTTGTAGCGACCCACAGCCTACTCCACGGCCTGACACAAGTAGTGATGTCCGAACATGGCAATTGAGCAGGCAGCATAGGCCTAGACAGCCTTCTTCCATAGGCTACAATGGCAACAGAGGAAATGGAGCAATCAGCAATCAACGGATCATAAAGCCACCAATTAATGATCAGCAGAGTGTAGGCCATGCACATTGATGACATAGTAGCAAGGCTCAGCTGGCTTATAAAAAGCAGAGTTAATGACCCAATAAATCAGTATTGTTTGTACTCTTGTGTGTGTGTGTCTTCTCTAGAACTCTAACCCAGAGCTATAACTGCAGCCACACACTACATTGGTGATCCCGACGGGTCAAAGCGGCAATTTGGACAAGAAGATGGACGAGCAACCTTCAATCAACGCGACTTTGTTGAGCTTCTGAAATTCTGGACGTTGCAACCAGTGATGTTCCAACAGGTCATGGCACAATTCGCCATTTGACACATCACCGCCAACGCCATGCATTACTACTATGTCTCGAGCCCCCTTGAGCAAGAGACTGCAGCCAAGATCATCCATTTCCTCCAGCACCCTCTAGAGTAAGGGAAGTACGTGGCCCTCAAAGAGCTATTAAACCCCACTTTCAGGCTCTTGAAGCACGAACGTGCAGCCTGATTGTTGTACATGAATGGCTTGGGGAACAGGGCCCCTTCTGCCCTCTTGAGCAACATGCTCACTTTAACTGATGGGCACACTACTTGCCTGCTTTTCAAGCAGATTTTTCTGGAGCGACTGCCTGAGAACATCCGGCTGCTGATCAAGAAGGAAGACTTTAATGACCCTAGAAAGGTAGCTGCCCAAGCAGACGCACTCTGGGCGGCGGAAAAGGACTCGTGGAACGTTGGAACAAGTAACCATACCCCCGCCTCAACAAGTGACAAGATAGCCAACCAACTGGCCAGTGGATCCCACCAGTGAGCAATACTGTTTCTATTATCAATGGTGGAGATGCTCATCGATGCCGCTCTCCCTGTGCATTCCAGAGAAACGCCAGAGACAACCGTCATTAATGACAGTGGCGGCCAGCTTACAAGACAGCCTCCTGCACATTCAGGACTCTTTGCTGGTTCCTGGTCGACACAGGGGCCGAGGTCAGTGTCCCCCTTCCAAGTCCGGTATCCACAATGGAAATGTGGGCTGGGACCTGAGGGTGGCCAACAATTTGGACATTTGGACTTTCAGCAAGCGCACCATAGCCCTCTGCTTTGGGATCAACCTGATCACCTGGAAATTCACACTATCGACCGTACGATAGCCACTCCTGGGGTGCATTTTCTCAGAGTGCACTCCCTATTGGTGGATATCAAGGGACATAGATTGGTGCATGCTAAAAGTTTTCAGACCCTTTCCCTTAAGGGAACTAAGGTTATTGCCCACCAGTAACTGACTCCGACAATGAATTTGCTCAGATTGTGACTGAATTCCCTTCCTTTACAATGCCTCACTTTACCTCGACAGAACCTAAGCATGGGGTGCAGCACCAATCCTCATGGAGGGCCCGCCCATTCATACCAGGGCATGCCACATTTCCCCCATCCCGGAAAGCTCAACCTCGCAAAGGAGGAATTTTAAAAAATGGAAGAGCTTGGCATCATGCGGCACTCTGAGAGCCCCTGGACCTCCCCACTCCATATGGTGCCCAAGGGAGCAGGGGGTTGGAGACCTTGCGGGAATCACTGTTGCCTTGATGAGGCCACCACAATGGACAGAGAGCCAGTGCCCCACATCCACGACTTCACCACCAACCTGCAATGAGAATGGATCTTCTCAAAGGTGGACTGCATAAGGGGCTATCACCAGATCCCGGTCCACCCAGAGGACATTGCCAAAATCGCAACCATCACCCCTTTTTGACTGTTCAAATTTATCGGAATGCTATTTGGACTGAAAAATGCTGCTCAAACCTTCCAAAGACTGATGGACACAGTGGGCCGAGATTTCAAGTTTATGTTCATATACTTGAATGATATTCTGATAGCCAACTGCAACCATGCCAAGCATGCGCCCCACATAAGGCAATCGTGCACCCACCAGAGCACATTTGGTTTGGCAATCAAACCAGCCAAGTGCCAATTCAGGTGAGAGGAAAACAATCCTGGGGCACAGAATAAATAAAGATGGGCCCAAGCCATTGCCCAAAAAGATGGAGGCCAACTTCAGTAAAAGGCCTTCAAGAGTTCGCTGGTATGGTCACATCATGTGACCTTTATTCTTCCTTATGGCAGGTCAAAAGAGGAAAATAGAATGGACTCAGGAAACATCAGAGGGTTTCCAGAAAACCAAAGATGCCCTGGCCAATGCCATCCTCCTAGTGCATCCAATGACAGATGCCCCGACAGCCCTCACAATGGATGCCTCCAACACTGTGGTCATGGAAGTACTTGAACAGTTGTCAACAGGCAATTGCAGCCTCTTGCTTTCTTCAGATGGCACCTCTGACCAGCTGAGTTCAAGTACAGTACCTTTGATCAAGAGCTCCTGGCACTAAAGCTAGTGGTCTGACACTTGAGATACTTCCTGGAAAGTGGATAGTTCTTGATGTTTATGGACCACAAGCTGCTCACTTTGGCTTTCAGCGAAGTATCAGAATCATAGTTGGCCAGGCAACAAAGGCACCTGTCCTATATCACCAGGAAATCAAACGTGGTAGCCGATGCAGTATCATGGCCATCCATTCTGGCAATACAAGCCCCCAACCCAAGGATCGACAATGCAGTGCTAGCAGAGGCACAACATCCCTGCATACAGGACTGCAATAACCGGTCTCCAGCTAGAAGACATGCACATTGGCCCAGGGGAACAGACACTTCTGTGTGACATCTTGACCAGAAGAAATTGACCTATAGTGCCAGCAGCATGGAGGAAACAAGTTTTCCACATGGTCCAAAACCTGGCACACCCACCCAACAGAATCACGGTCAAGACAGTGACCAAGAGGCCAGAACCTGCACACAGTGTCAGACATCTAAAATCCAGATGCACATCAAAACCCCCGCCACCCCCCAAGTCTTTTGAGCCAGACCGATGAAGGTTCAGCCATGTGCACTTTGACATTGTGGACCCTCAAGAGGACCACAATACCGCTTGACAACGATGGACTGCCTGACTAGGTTGCCGGAAGTAGTTCCACTGGCAGAAACTTCCATGGAAGCATGCACCAGAGCCCTACTGAACACCTGAGGAGCACGGTTTGTGATTCCAGAGTATCTGACTTCAGACAGAAGGGCTCAGTTCACTTCAGACCTTTGGGCAGCTTTATCCAACACCCTGGGAACACAACTCCACCATACCACGGCCAATGGGTTAGTGGAAATTTTCTACAGGCACCTCAAGGCAGGCGTCATAGCCCAGCACACAGGCCTTAACTGGGCCGACAAACCCCCATGGGTTCTCCTGGGCATTCGTACCGCTACCAAAGAGGATTTTGATGTATCAGTAGTGGAGATTATCTATGGGGCACTCCTGGTTATCACTGACAAATTCCTGGCCAAAAAGACGGACGAACCACCAGCAGTGGCCCTACATCGCCTAAGAGAATAACGAGGCACACTGACCCCGACACTTCCCAAAGCACACGGTCAACCCAAAACCTACACCCCTAAAAACTTAAAGGACTGCAGACACATCTTTGTAAGATAAGAGGCTCACTGAGTACTGTTTCAACGGCCTTACGAAGGAACCTACCGGATACTCAAGCATAATGGGACCACCAGTGTGCTAGATATCAGAGGCAGGGAGTTCACAATCCACCATCTCAAACCAGCACATTTGGACCCTAGTAGGCCTCCCAAAGATAGACCTGTTACAGATCACCGGTTCTTGAGGTGGGGGGGTTGGGGTCATGTAGCAACCCATGGCTTACTCTGTGGCCTACATAAGTAACGACGTCTGAACGGGACAATCGAGCAGGCAGTACGGGCCTAGACAGCCTTCTTTCATAGGTCACAATGGCCACAGAGGAAATGGTCCAATCAGCAATCGGCAGATTGTAAAGGTACCAATTAGTGATTGGCAGAGTGCAGGCCATGCCTACTGATGACGTAGCAGCAAGGCTCAGCTGGCATATAAAAAGCAGAGCGAATGACCCAGAAAGTCAGTACTATTTGTACTCATGAGTGTGCATATCTTCTTTAGAGCTCTAACCCAGAGCTATTACCACAGCCACACTCTACAAGCTCAAATAGGAACTTGACTGAATGATGGCACTAGGAGGGTCATAAATAAAATGGAGGAGCCCACAGAATGGGTGAATTCAATGGCGTGTGTCAAAAAGAATGGTCCCTAATCCATGGTCAGAGAGGTAGCTGGCTACCAGAATGCGGTGAATCTCCTTAAAACCTACTATGATATACCTCAGAACACCCTGTACGCAAGACACCAGCTTCACATTCGGAAGCAACAAGCAGGTGAGAGCATAGATGTTTTCGCACTTGCCCTGATGGGGCTATCCAGGGACAGTGCCTGCATTGCCATCACAGCTGAAGCTCATCACGAGTCCCTGATGTTAGACATGTTCATAAGCGGTCCGGAATCTGGATACTTTAGACAGCGTCTACTAGAGACTCCAGGCTTGACTTTTAATGCGGCTCTGCGTCAAGCGAAGATGATCCTAACTGCGTTACAAGGGGCGAAGCATTCGAGCAAGGGAGAAGTGCTGAAGTGGCACCCCTCAGATCGACCTGTAGTGAAGATTCTCTACTAAGCTCAACGAAACCACGATGCAAAAGTTGGTCCCTGAAATGTTACTTCTGCGGCTTGGCATTACATGCCCGCAACCAGTGCCCTGCACGCCAAGATACCTGTGCCATCTGTGGGAAGAAGGGCCATTGGGCCAGAGTTTGCCGAGCTAGATAGTCAACTTCTGGCACTTGTGGCAAGCAGAAGAAGAAGAAGGAGGAGAAGGGGAAGAAGTGCTCAAGCGCTGATACTAAGCAAAGTCATCGTCATAACGCCACGATGGTGAGCTGGAGAGTCAATGACTCGTCAAGTCTGACCTCAGCTTCTTCGACTTCTTCTGAATCATCTAATGGACCGACCAGTGATGAGGCGATGCCCTATATGCCAATGCCACAAGGGGATCCAATCCTGGCTTCCATGAAGGTAAATCAAGATAAATCCTATGACATGCAGCCATCCACGATGAAAGTGGAGGTACATGGGCAGCGTATTAACTGTTTATTTGATTCGGGCTGTACAGACTGTTACATTCACCCTTCGATCGCTAGAGCTCTAAATCATGTATTATACCCAGCTAAGCGCACAATCACAATGGCTTGCTCAGGACTAGAACAAGATACTACAAGTTATTACAAAATTAATTTAAAAATACATGACAATGAGAATCCTGATTTTAAGATTTCTGTACTCCCTGGCCTATGCGCTCCAATGTTTCTGGGCCTAGACTTCCAGTGCCAAATGAAAAGTATCATGTTGGCATTTAACGGTCCCTTGCCATCCATCAACGTCTCACCAAAGAAGTTTTGCGGTTTGTCTACATTAAAAATTAAACACCCCCCCCCCCCCCCCACGTCTCTTCACTAATTTGACCTTGGATTGTAAGCCTATAGCTACAAAATGTAGGCACTATAAGAAAGAAGACAGACTCACAGACTCTTTATTAAAGATGAGGTTAAGAACTTGTTAAAGGAAAATGTAATCGAGCCCAGCACAAGTCCTTGGTGCGCTCAAGTGGTAGTGGTCAGAGATGGGTGAAACCGAGAATGGTCGTGGATTACAGCCAAACTATAAACAAGTACACTCAACTAGACGCTTACGCCCGCTTCGCATTTCAAATCGCCCAATATGGGATATACTCTAATATGATCTGAAATCAGCTTAATACCAAGTTCCCATCCATAAGGATGAAAAACAGTTTACTGCTTTTGAGGCAGATGGCAAACTCTTCAAGTTTAAGAGAATTCCTTTTGGCGTCACTAACGGGGTATCAATTTTTCAAAAAGAAATGGATAAGTTAGTGGACACCTATAAGTTGCAGGTCACTTTTCCTTATCTGGACAATGTTACCATCTGTGGTAAAGACATGAATGATCATGATCGGAATTTGCAATGGTTCCTCCAAGTAGCCAAAACCTTGTGTTTAGCTCTGAATAATGAAAAATGTGTGTACTGCACGAAGAGCCTGCCAATATTAGGCTACGTAGTAAGTAAAGGAGAAATTAGTCTGGACTCTGAGAGAATGTGACCCCTCATGGAGCTGCCCCCTCCAACGCAAAAGGCTCTCAAGCATTGTTTTTCTCCTATTACGCCCAGTGGGTGCCACACTACACTGACAAAACCGACATCTTTCTAAAACCACCAATTTTCCTTTGAGTAATGGGGCCCTCCAAGCTTTTGAAAACATTAAACAAGATATAGCTAAGTCCTCCATGTCTGCAATTGTTGAGGATTTACCATTTCAAGTGGAATCGGATGCATCTGATTTTGCTCTAGCTGCCTCACTAAATCAAGCTGGCAAACCTGTAGCCTTCTTTTCTTGCACCTTACAAGGGGCAGAATTAAAACACTCTTCCACTGAAAAGGAAGCACAAGCTATTATAGAAGCTATCCACTACTGGAGACATTTCTTAGCTGGCTGGAAGTTCACCTTGTTAACTGATCAGTTAAAAGTCATGTTCAACACTAAATAGAAAAGCAAGATTACAAATGATAAGATTATGTGATGGTGCATCGAACTTTCTACTTATGACTATGACATACTCTATCGTCCAGGAAAATTAAATGATCCCCAGATGCTCTCTCTCGCGCATCTTGTGCAAGTCTGCAGTTAGATAGATTAAAAGTTCTTCATGAAGAACTGTGCCACCCGGGGGGTCACCAGATTTTATCACTATGTGAAATCTCTCAATCTGCCCTATACTGTAGAGGTCGTGAGAACCCTAACTGGGTGATACCCTATTTGTGCTGAATGCAAACCTCATTTTTACAAACCCTCACATAACTCATTGATCAAAGCTTCTAGACCCTTTGAATGCCTCAGTGTAGATTTTAAAGGGCCACTGCCTTCAAATAATAGAAATGTTTACTTTCTTAGTGTTATTGGTGAATTCTCTCATTTCCCTTTTGCTATCCCTTGTACTCGTGTTTCTGCTGGTTCTGTAACTAGATGTCTCGATTCTATTTTTAGTATTTTTTGTTATCAAAATTTCATTCATAGTGACAGAGGTTCGCCTTTATGAGCTCAGAGCTTCAGCAATATCTTCTTGACAGAAGCATTGCCACAAGTCACACTACCAGTTATAACCCTCGGGGAAATGGTCAAGTTAAACCCAGCAATGGTACAATCTGGAAAGCTGTTACCATGGCACTCAATTCTAAAGGTCTCCCTGCCAGCCGCTGGCAAAAAATGTTACTTGAAGCTTTGAACTCTATTCGTACTTTACTTTCCACATCAACTAATGAAACACCTCATCAGCGTTTGTTTTCTTTTTCCAGAAAGTCGAAGACTGGATCGACCTTGCTGGCCCGGCTTTCTAAACCTGGAGAAGTTTTACTGAGAAAGCATGTTAGACAGAGCAAAGTGGATCCATTAGTTGAGCATCTACAACTGCTTCATGCTAACCCGCAATATGCTTTTCCTGATGGGAGACAGGACACTGTTTCCCTTAGGGATCTTGCTCCGCCAGGGGTTGCTTTACCAGAGGTTTCTGCCTACAGCTTCTAACCATTTTCCCGCTCCTACTAATCTCACTTTGCCCTCCTCAGAACAGCATGTCTCTGTCCCTGAAATTCAGTCTGTAGCACACAGAGACTTACCCCAAACAACACCTGCTACCAATTAATTCTTATCTACTGAAAAAACAACTTCTCCTGTTAGCTTACAGGAGCCCTCTCCAGTTGTTTTACGTCGGTCTCAAAGAATTTTGAGGCCGTCCCAACGGCTTACTTATGATAAGTTTTAATTGCTGCATTTCACACGGATTTTTTTTGACTACTGATTTTCTCTCTTCTTCTGTGGTGCTTTTAACGCTTTTTATTCTTTTTTACTATTACTTAAAATTGGTTAATTTTAGGAGGGGTGAATGTAGTGATGTAATGTATTATGCTCACTGCTTGCTATTGGTTATGACTGTAGATTGGCGCCACCCTACTGGTATAACAGATGGTGCAACTTATCCCACTGGTCAGTAGAGGTGGCTTCTTCTGTTAATAAAAGCCTATAAAATGATATAAGTCTGGTCCTTGCTTATGGCATATCAATACATGTACTTGGATGACATGATCCTATGGCTCATCAAAGTGCTACAATGCATCCAGAAATATGGATTAAAGTTAAACAGAGAAAAATGTCAGGTTGGAGTGAAGGAAATCACCTTTTTGGGAAATTAACTGTCAGAGGCAGGTGTCGAGCCAGACAAGAGCAAGGTGAAAGCAATTTTGGAGACGCCCAGATCCACTGACAAAAAAAGGCATATTGAGATTGCTGGGAATGATCAATTTCAATGGTAAATTCACACTAAACCTGTCTTCCAAAACAATGTACCTAAGGAAGTTGTGTTACGAGTCCAGAGGACCCAAAACTGAGCAGCAATAGATAGTTACCAAGACAAATTGTTACTTAAACAAAAGTTGCTTTTGATTATCTTCAAAGATGAAAACAGGATCAAACTTAATCTTATTACTATTAACTTAACTCACCTAACTTAACCCCCTTCTAATTCTAAGCGCACGTATATGTGACGCGTGTGTAAATTCAGTAAAGTTATTTGATTCACAGCCCAACCTCACTGTCAGAGGCAGGTGAACTCCTCCAAGTTCACTGGTTGCAGGCAATTCTTACACTGTGCACAGAATTTAACATTTATGAAGTCCACCAGACTTTGGTACTTGAAAGGTAAATAGTTACAGGTCAGGAAGGTTCTTGTCATTTTACAGAGAGAAATTTGTTGTTCCTGGACACAAATTGATCCCTTCTAATTAGCCACGTCAGTGTCTTGCTGACAAAACTTTCCCCCTCAGGGTTCTTCAGATGATAACCTCTTTCTTTCACGTCACCACAGAGTTCCTTTTTGTTTCTCTTATTTCAAGTGAAACATTAGGCAGCCAGTCCTCTCCTCTTGTATGGATTTTGACCAGGCTGAACTGAGCACTCACAACCCATCTTCCAAATGGGGTTTATCCACAAGCTTGCCAGTTTGTCCTGTTGCAGTCCCAGCTTTTGCTGCTGATTAAAACTGCAAAACTCATCTCTCTCTCTCTCTCTCTCTCTCTCTCTCTCTCTCTCTCTCTCTCTCTCTCTCTCTCTCTCTCTCTCAGAGAAAAGCCTGTTTGACTCTCTCTCTGCTTGCAAAGCCAGATGACCTCTTAGAACAGCAAGCTGCACTCCAGACAGCCTGTGGCTCCAAACCTACTCCTCCGAGTTCTTTCATCTGTTGCTTTTCAAAACAACAATCCATTAGTGAAGTTTCTTGGGCACTTTTCAAAGCTTTTTGCTGGAACTGGCCTCTCTAATTTGAGCAGAGCTCTAGTATTTTAAATGAGATCTATTTTGAAGTGTTTGTATGTGACCTACACTAAAAAAAATTTGCCCTAATTTATCTCCCAAAAACTTATCTATAATCTGTCACAGTTGTTACAGGACAAATGTGAATTCAAGTGGACAGACAACCATCGGGAAGAATGGGAATGATTGAAGACCATTATAACTACAGAACTAGTACTTTTTAAAAATTTTTTTATTTTTCACACCATAAACCACATTAACCATGATACATACTTTTTCCTTTTCAAATATATACAGTGCCATTTTCTCCCCCCCCCCTCCCATCCCACCCTCCCTACCTCCCCCCACCCCCGTCCATATAAAGTACAAAATCTAGGATACATTAAACCAGTCAAACAATGTTGTCATTCAATAAAAATAAACAAGAAATTCCACTGAGTCAATTCTTTTCATTTCCTTCTCTTTTCGTTAATTTAGGTAGTGAATGTCCCCGGTAGGTTTTTTCTATTGTTTCATGTAAGGCTCCCATATTTGTTCAAATATTTCAATATTATTTCTTAAACTATATGTTATTTTTTCTAATGGAATACATTTATTCATTTCTATATACCATTGTTGTATTTTCAAATTATCTTCCGATTTCCAGATTGACATAATACATTTTTTTGCTACGGCTAGAGCTATCTTAACAAATCTTTTTTGTGCATCATCCAAATCAATTCCAAATTCTTTGTTTTTTATGTTACTTAGGAGGAAGATCTCTGGATTCTTTGGTATATTGTTTTCTGTAATTTTATTTAATATTTGGTTTCGACCTTCCCAAAGTTTTTCTACTTTCTCACATGTCCAGATTGCATGAATTGTTGTTCCCATTTCTTTTTTACATCAAAAACATCTATCCGATACTGTTGGGTCCCATTTATTTAACTTTTGAGGTGTAATGTATAGCCTGTGTATCCAGTTATATTGTATCATACGTAACCTCGTATTTATTGTATTTCTCATCATTCCAGAACATAACTTCTCCCATGTTTCCTTTTTTATCTTTATATTTAAATCTTGTTCCCATTTTTGTTCAGAGGTATAAAGGGGAGTCCTTGTGCAGGACACCTGAAAGGTTAACCTTCAAGTTAAGTCAGCAGCGAAGAAGGCGAATGAAATGTTGGCATTAGTATCTAGAGCAGTGGTTTTCAAATTCCCCACCCCCCTAAACTCCCATTCCACCTTCAGCAATCCTTATGCCATATGTGCTCTGTGATTAGTAAGGGATTGCTGAAGGTGATATGTGAGTGGAAAGAAAAAGGTTGAAAAATAATTCTTTTAATTGTACCCAAATGACATGTACACCGTTTCATAACTGCAAAGGAAATGGGCCAATGACAATTTTTCTTAAGAAAAATATTTCAGTAATAATTGGGTCTAGAGCAGTGATTCTCAACCTTCCCTCTCACAAACCACCTTAAGCAATCCCTTACCAATCCAAGCACTGATGGCATTGGGAATACTTAAGGTGGAATGTGAGTTTATGTGGGCAGTTTAAAAACCACTGATCTAGAGGAAAACTATGTGAGTAGCAATGTGATGTTGAGGCTTGACAAGGCACTAGTGAGGCCTCTTCTGGAGTATGGGATATAGTTTGGAGCTCCTTATTTAAGAAAGGATGTGCTGGCATTGGAGAGGGTTCAAAGAAGATTCACAAAAATGATCCCTGGAATGAAAGGATGTGAGGAAAATTTTGACATCTCTTGGACTGAACTCCTTGAAGTTTAGAAGGATGAGGTGGGAACCTTTTAGAAGCACTTCAAATGTTGAAAGGCCTGGACAGACCAGTTGTAGCAAAGTTGCTTCCCATGGTAGGGGAGTCCAGGACAAGAAGGCACAGCTTCAGGATTGAAGGATACCCATTTAAAACAAACGCAGAGGAATTTCTTCAACCTGAGAATGGTGAACCTCTGGAATTTTCTACCATGGGAAGCCGTAGAGACCAAGTCACTGGCTGAATTTAAGGCGGAGATTGATAGGTATCTGAATATTTGGGGTATCAAAGGTTATGGGGAGAAGGCAAGAGAGAGGTTCAGCTCTTGATGAAATGGTGAAGTGGACTTAAAGGGCTGAATGGCCTACTCCTGTTCCTATATCTTGTGATCATAAAACAAAAGTACAGGGTGTAGAATTACAGTAAAAGAAGTGTGCAGTGTATAGTGTTTTTAAAAACAAGAATAGGGGTACAGAGAAAAGTACAGTAAAAGACAGTGCAAGGGCAAAATCTTTTACCAATGTGAGGCTCATGTAGGATATTTAAGATATCAGTGTTAAGCTGTTATGAAGATACTTCAGTGGAAAATATGATAAATAACACAGATCTATGAAGATTTTTCTTCCTGAACACTTTGGATGTATTTTATGTATTTTGGGCTGCTGAACATGAAAATAATCTTAAAATGTTCCTATCACGAGAATGTTGACAGGATTTCAGGGTCTGAGTTACAGGGAAAGGTTGTGCAGACTGGGGCTTTTTCTCTGGAGCGTAGAAGATTGAGAGGGGACTTGATAGAGGTGTTTAAGATTTTAAAAGGGACAGAGAGAGTAAATGTGGATAGGCATTTTCAATTGAGAAAGGGGGAGATTCAAACTAGAGGACATGGTTTAAGATTGAAGGGGGAAAATTATAAGGGGAACATGAGGGGAAATTTCTTTACGCAGAGGGTGGTGGGGATGTGGAATGAGCTTCCGGCAGACGTGGTTGAGGCGGGATCATTGGTTACATTTAAGGAAAGACTGGATCGTTACATGGATAGGTGGGGACTAGAGGGGTATGGACCGGGTGCTGGTCAGTGGGACTAGGAGGGTGGGGATTTGCTACAACATGGACTAGTAGGGCCGAACTGGCCTGTTCTGTGCTGTAAGTGGTTATATGGTTATCATGTACCTTATTTTAGATATAATCTATTTTTGTAATTTCCTGTCATCTTTTAAGTCTACATCAAACATAGAAAACCATTTTCTGCTTTCACACTTGGATGAACTCCCTGCTGACCTTGGTGCATTCCGAGATGATCATGGTGACTACATCATTATGTGATTAAACGTGCAAAATTCAACACAAGTTCATTTCCTATTTCTCCAACTTCCTACGTGATACAGCAAATCTGAAATGACCTTTGTGTTCAACATAAAGCTGCTTATCATAATCCTGAGTCTTTTCAGGAAGCAAACCTTGGCAGAAAAAAAATATTGTCCAGTGTAATTTGTCATGGGGGAAAATTGCTATCAATTTATTAAGAAATAAACTAATTATAATTTTCTTTGAATGAGCTATGAAGTAGACATGGGCCACAAATAAAAAAGAGAACAGAAAGTCATGGTTGGGGGGGGGGGGGGGGGGGGAGGGGAAATAAGCAAAAAACCTTCAAAGTGGAACTTCTTCCACTACAGTCCAATTACTTTCCAAGAATGGAGAAAGCTAGAGTTCCCTGGATGATTGTAAATTTCGAGATTAAGAAGAAACAGAAATGAGACTTGGAATAGAGGAGCTCGGTTGCAAAAGATTGACTAGCTTTTACTTTCAATGAGTGCTGTGCCACCTGCTGAGTTTCTCCAGCATTTGACACCAACAGCTGCATATTTTCTTGTTTACCTCTTTACAATAGATACGAGACTAGCCAAGCAGAGGAGAACTGACCTGCACGCAGTGAGGAGAGTAAGGGAAAGCAATTAATGGGCAAAAAACGTTTTCTGAGAATGTAAAGTATAGCCAAAAATGGTTTTATAAACCGATATATAGTAAAATGTCATCTAATGGAAGGCTGGGGCTAATTTTGACTAAATAGGTCCTTATTCTAGAGGTAGACTATGGTTACGGTATGGCATTCATAGCAAGAGAAATTACTTTGAAATAGATAATTGGAAGGCATTTTTAAAGATGAGGAGTGCTCAAAAATAGCAGTGAGAGATTGCGTGCGAGTCTGGGAGTGTGACTCAAATTGAAATGGTTGGGCTACTGGGAGGTCGCTGCCCAAAAATAGCAGTAGATACACTGCAGGCTTAAATGGGATAAGGGGGGAAATTATGAAGACTGCCAACAAACAAACAGCTAGAATAGGCCAAATGCTTTTCTTATCCACCCATCTTCCTTAGAACTTGGAATAATGTCAGACTACTAAATGATTGTGGAAGTTAGAAAGTATGTCCAAAAAGTGGAAGAGGCATAAACCCAGGAGCTACAGGTCAGTCTGGCTCAAGTCATGTCACCTTTATTTGTTGTTCATACCATGCATCATGAGATGGTGTTTCTCCAGGACCATGGAAGAGATTTACATAAATATAAGTTAAAATGTTGAGACCTATGAAATACTCCGGGGGTTGCCAGTGGGTGAATCTCCAGGCCTAAGCAGTATATTCCAGAATGTTATAGGAAGCAAAGGAGGAGATTACTGGGGTCCTGGTAGAGATTTTTGAAACTTGTTAGCCACAGGTGTGGTATTGGAAGACAAGATGGTAACTAATGCTGTGCCTTTATTTAAGAAAGGCAGCAGTAATAAGCCAGGGAACTGCAGGGTAAGGAGTCTTACTTCAGTGGTGTGAAAGTTATTGGAAGGGATTCTGAGAGACAGGATTTATTTTCATTCGGAAAGACAAGGACTGGTCAGGGAGAGTCAACCTGGCTTTGTGTGTGGGGAATTTCATTTCTCACGTTTGACTGACTTTATTTTTGGAAAAGGCAACTGAGATGATTGATGAGGGAAGGGGGGTAGATATTGTCTGCTGGACTTTAGCAAGGCCTTTCACAAGATCCTGCATGGTAGCCCGGTCCAGAACACACAGAATCTTGGGAGATCTAGCAAATTTGAAACAAAAGTGGCATGGTGGTTGGAGTCGGAGGGTGGTAGTGGAAGGTCATTTTTTCAGATTGGTGGCCTGTGACCTGTGGTGTGACGTAGAGATTGGTGCTGGATCCCCTATTGTTTATCATGTATATTAATTATTTAGATGAGAATGTAAATGACATAATCAGTAAGTTAGAGCTGAAACCAAAATTGATGGTCCAGAGGACAGTGAAGAAGATTCTCAGATTACAACAGGATATTGATCAACTAGGAAAGTGCACAAATAAATGGCAGAAGAATTAGTGAAAAACGTGTATATGGCATGTGGGTATTCATTGGCCAAGACATAGAGTTTGGAGATAATATTACAGTTGCCGGAAACATTAATTTGGTGTACTGAGTGCAGTTTTGATTGCCTACTCTAGGAAAATTCAATTGGAGAGAATGCAGATAAGATGCATGTAGAGCTCGTCGAAAGAACCAAAGACTAGTTGATCCAAACCAAGGCTTTTATTAGCAAAAGACAGGAGCTCTTCACAGGTGGCCGACCAGTCCGGAATGATCCGACCTGGCTAGGGACACAACCCTTTAAGGCCCAGACAATAGGCGTGGCTTAGCTCTCAGCCAATCACTGTAAGCACAGTCTAGATACTGTAACTATATACACTATATACATTGGTGATAGATCTGTACGATCACAATGCACAAGGGTGTTTCCCAGATTGGAGGACTTCATTTCTGGAGAGCTGGGTTGGGTCTCTTTCCCATGAAGTGCAGAAGCCTGTGAAGTGACATTTTGGAGGAATATAAAATTCCGAGAGGCATAACGAAGGTTGAATGACAAAATCTCTTTCCTATGGAGGGGATGTCTAAAACAAGAACACAAAGATTTAAGGGGAGAAGGCGTAAAGGGGATCTGAGGGGTAAATTTTATTTGCACATAGAATGGGTTGGTGCAGAGTCATAGGATCATAGTTGGGCTGCATGGACAGGCCTGTTGGACCAATTTGTTCCTGCTGACCATAATGGCATACTGGGCTGGTCCTATTTGTCTGCATTTGGTATCTCAGAGGAGCTGACAGAACCAGGCACAGTATCAACATTTAGGAAGATTCTGGACAGGTTAACTGAATGAGTAAGACACAGAAGGATACAGAATTACTGCAGGCAAGTGGGATAAGTATGTATAGACGTATAGATGTGATGATTGGAATAGACGTAGTGGGCTCAAGGGCCTGTTTCTATGCTGAATACCTCAATGACTCTAAATGGTTCCTTATCTTGTTGGGAAGAAGCCACTCTCAGTGATGAGACTTGTAAAATTGACACAGATGAAGGAGGAAATTGTATGGCTGCTAAATTTGCAGATGATTCAAATTTAAATATATTTAAAAAAAAACTAAATTATAGTGAGGACACAGGCAGGCCACAAAGAGAATATCAAAATGTTAGGTGAAGAGATGCAGAGCTGTCAAATGGGGTATAATGATGGAAGTATGGAAATATCCTTTTGGACAGAGATGAGGTGAAAAAGCATCAAAACAGCAAAGGATTCAGGGGTACTCATATAATTCACAGAAGGAGAGTGTGCAGGTAAAACAATAGCAAATTGAATGCTATCATTTATTTCCAGTCGAATGTAATACAAAAGAAGGGAGGCCATGCAGTGTACATTGTTAGTTGGTTCATGAAAGGATATTAATGTAGTTCAGAAAAGATTTATGCGACCAATAGTAAGAAATTAAAAATATCTCTCCCAACCTTAGAATTATTGAAAAAAATGTTGAAGTGGAGTCAAATTATAGCAACTGTTCATCAGTGTCTGATGACAATAGGAATTTTGTCATTTGGTTCTATAAATATTTAATTGCAGCAGTGGGTAACATTATGCATTGTGAGTCCTCAACTCTGATTGCCTTCAACTAAAATCTAACAATAGGAGCTATTAACAGTCAACAATTAGTATACCATTATTTTCAAATATTCGTATGCATTAAACCCTTTCCCCACAGCTTTCAGACTCCTTAGTGCATTATTGATCCTAATTTTTAAACATTTCTACACGTGTTTTCCAAGTGAAAGTTTCAATATTTTTCCATCATATCCTACATAATAACAGCTTGTTGACTAACAAATTCATTTTGCAAATTACTATTCATGGTTACAATTTGAACTAACCAGTGAATATTTTATTTTAATGCTACAGTTCACAATTACATTGGAGATTGTAATTTACAATTACACAGAAAAAACATTTTATCTTTTACGATATCAAAATGCATTTTTCTGTCATTTTTGAGCAGTGGTATTTATTAACAAAGGTATTTAATGAAGTCTTCCTAATTACCTTAGTGAAACATTAATTGTCATATTCTCTTTGCATGAATGTTTTCAGTAGAAGTTCGTACTTTGAAATTGACAGAGGAGCTTAATTTATAAATTTGTCACAATTATTGCACAATCATGTGCCTTAGCAATGGGGGTCGCACTGTAGCGGCCCGCACAAGGATTCATGGACCAGCCCACAAAATGGCTGATGAATGCAGCGACCATTCAAACCTAGGGGTAACACTGGCCATCGTCCCAGGTGACCTGCATGGCAGGAAGATGGGGAACCGTGGTAGCACTGTGCAGTACCAGTACTCTGTCAGTGCCAGTGCAATAAACCATTCTTGACTTCAAGGTTTTGATGTGCGTGCCATCCTTTTCCACAGTTGTGTGGCACTAGCGGTACATTGGTGACACCTACAGGTCCAACTGGCAGTTGGACCCAAAGATGACTGATCAAGTGGAGCCAGCAACTCATTCAGGCTCCCAATGTTTCGGGTTTAACAGCCACTTGTGTGGCTCGAGCAGGAAGAAGCTCAGTTCTAGCTTTGACACATCACCGCTGCTGACACCCACTACTTCTGTCGTAAGCGCTCTCGATCAAGACACAGTGGCAAGGGTCGTAGACCTCCTACAGCAGCTTCAGGATCAAGGCAAATATACGGCCCTCAGAGCTGTTAACTCGCACTTTTGGGCTCTCCGGGTATGAGTGCGCCACCCAATTGCTGCATATGGACAGATTGGAGGAAAGGACCCCATCTGCCCTAATGAGCAAGATGATTGCTTTAACCAAGGGCCACAAGCCTTGCCTACTCTCTGAACCGATCTTTCTGGAGCAGCTACCCAAGAATATCTGACTCTTGCTCACAGACGAGGACTTCAGCGACCCTCAGGGTTATGGCCCAGGTGGACATGCTCTGGAGAGTAAAGGACACCAGTGCCATTGTAGACCACATCAGCAAGCCCCATGAACAGCTGGCTGTGAGACCAAGACCAGGGAGAGGCAAGTTAATACCCCAGGACAATTCTGCTACCACCACCAGCGATGGGATGCGGAGGCCCGTCGATGCTGCCCACCCTGTGGGTTTCCAAGAAATGCCTTGGCTGACTGTCATTGATGGCTGCAGTGGTTGACCCACGTGATAGCCTCCTCTACATTTGGGACTCCTTGTCATGTAGGCACTTCATGGTTGAACTGGTGCTAAGATGAGCAACCTACCCCCTGCAGGTCTTGACAACAGCAAGCAGGGTCCAGCAGTGAGGGCAGCTCCTACATTTGAACTTTTTGGGACCCGCGGCATCCCCCTTTGTTTCAGCAACAGCCACTTTACGTGGACCTTCACTCTCGCGGCAGTGACAAAATCACTCCTGGGGGCTGACTTCCTTTAGGCCCACTGCCTACTTGTCAACCTCCAGGGATGGCACTTGGTACACACCAGAACCTTTCAGACTCTGCCTCTGGAGGAAGCCAAGCTACTCGTCTCCAACCATGAGTCTATAACGCTTTCAGACAATGAGTTCACCCACATCCTGGCGGAGTTCCCCTCAACAGTTCTCTGAGGCCAAGTCAAAGCATGAGGTAAGACACCACATTCTGACTGAAGGATCTCCCACTCCACGCCAGGGCATACTGACTCACAAAACAACTCTGAGTTCTAAAAAAGCTATAAAATTCCAGTTTTCCCAACAGCAGAAAAAAATTAATCAGACATTACAATAGACAGAGCAAAGTGGGGTTGGTCAGACAATAACTGAGCTGTGTACTTGGTCTCCACTATCCTACCCTCCAATTGGGCCAGTACCAAAAATAAATCAATTCTAGTTTAGGAATTGTGCTGTCTCAAGTAAAATGAATAATCCCCCTCTATCAGATTTTGCCATCTCCAGACATCTATTAAATTCAACTCATGTGAAATTACATGGTTGGAAAATTTAAATAAAATATTTTTTTAAAAATCTTTCATAAAGGCCAGGGTAGTTTTGGCTGTTATGGCCTTTGTTACCTTCCTCGCCAACTTGTGCAAGACTGGATCCAGAAAAAAGATGAAATCTCCTCCATTCAAAACATCCCCCCCCCCCACCTCTGTTACTTTCATCAAAATTCGGGGCATATATATTCATGAGTGTCCATAATTCTGAGTTTCTGACAATGAATCATCACAACTCTCCCATCCAGGACAAAGACCGTGCATCAGACCACCACTGGAACACTCTTTCCTAAGAGGATGGCCACCCTTCTGGCTCTGGAGCTCAAGGAGGATGCTACCACCTGACCCACCCATCCCTTTTTTAACATTGTATTCTTGATCTGTGAGGTGGGTCTCCTGTAGAAATGTTATATCTGCTTGTATTTTTTTTAAGTGTGCCAAAACTCTTCTTCTTTACCGACCCATTCAGCCCATTTACATTGAAACATAAATATGATTGTCTTATCCATACCCCAGAGTCCCTCTATCAATTCTCTCCCCTTCCTTCTTTTACCAGAATACTAATCCTCCATCCAATTTATCCTCCACGGATCCCTGACAGATGAATGTGCTCCAAATAAAACCTAAAAAAACCTAGAACCAAAGTATCCATAAAATAAATACTCAAAAAATACCCCCAAATAACCCTCTCTATTCTTCCCATCCTTCTTGATCCACATACACCCCCCCCCCCCCCCCCGCCTACTTCTCCTTCCAGAACTAATATCCAAGATACTGGTGCCAACTCCCCCATTATTTTGGAGTGTGCCTATTGCACCCATCTAACTTCTTCATTACCCTTTCTCCCCTTCTTAGAGATCCCCACATTAATTCTTTATTTAACTATGACATTCATATTTTTAAACAATAAAACATTCCCATCTATATTCTTCCCTTTACAATATATACAATCAATTATTCCATTAATTTCTCCTTTTATCTCCCATTTATATTATTCTTGAGAGGATGGCAGTTTCTACATAACCTATTGCCTCCCTAGCATCTATATTAACATAGAAAACCTCCTTGCCTTATTATTTTTAAAATAGGTGGGTAAAGGAGGGTGAACTGTTATCCTTTTTGCCTTAATTTTTTTTACTTGATCAAATTCTTTCCTGTGCCTTAATAGTGCCACATTAGTTATGGGTAGAAGAGGATTTTCTTACCTCCATATTCTGCCAGTCCCCACCCCCCCCCCCCGCCCCACTTTCCTTCACTCCCATTGCTGCCACCTGTAAAATTCACTCTCTGTCCTGGTAGCGAAGGCGTTTGACCAGGATGGAACTGGGTAATTGACCTTGACCCATGCAGAAGGCAAGAGACGGGTGGCCCCTTTCAAGTTCCAGTTCACCCATAATTTTGTATCTCCCCAGCACTTCTGGGATCCACTTTTTGAAGAATTCCACCGGATCTCTTCCCTACACACCCTCCTTCACCCAAACTATCTTAAAGTTATTTCTCCTACTGTAATTCTCTTGGAAGATCATTTTTTCCCACATTCTTTCACTTTCCCTCACCCACACATCCATTTCACTTTCCCTCTTTTCCAGTCTTTCTTCCACTCACTCATTTCTTCTGTTTCAGTCACACATTCCGTTAAATTATCCAATCTTTTCTTAATTACACTCTGACACACCACCAATATTTTTAATTTAAAAAAAATCTGGCCAAAGTCTCCATTATATCCCTGGTGGAGGGCATCAAGCCTACTGCCTCCTTTTGTTTCTGTCTGTCATCTGTCCATCACCTTTGTCCATATTCTTCCTCCTCTTCCCCATCTCCATCTTCCTCCGACGACAATGTTCCTCCTGACCTCACATCCTTCCCTCTGGACCCGTCATCTCCCTGGTTGCGCTGCTCCAGCTTTCTCCCAGGCCCAATGCCTCATGCTCCCAATGCTGCATCGACCGTGGTCTCCTCCTGATCCCCAGATTAAATGGCCTTACCAAGTAGGTCCTGAGTATTTCTAGCAGTTTGAGGCACCTCTTCTGTCACCATTGTTGCCACCTCCACCTTGGGTTGCTCCCACCATCCACAAACCCCCTCACCACACTCATCCAACTGCACTCCTGCCACCTCATTCACAGTTCTCCCTCGGCCTCCTCATACGTCAGCCCCACTAAGGTTGCCTTCACACTCTCTCTTCTCGCTGGACGGCCTGATGGTCTGTTCCTGTTACTGCTGCTGCCGCAGCTGTCTGCCTCTGATTAGGCCCGAGGTCAGCCTCTCCATCCAGATCACGAGGTGAGCCTTTACCATTTCTTGATTTTTTTTTTCTGTTCCTTCTGAGTTTGTTGTTTTTGGCTTTTTACTCATTCTTCTATAACTTTTTAATGCTTTTTTATGAAATCCTCTTCTTTTCAGGATGTTTTTTGGGGGAAATCTTCTCTTTTTTTGTCTTCTATCTTTTACCTTGGGAGTTTTAACTTCCTCTCACTGTCATCCCGCACCATCTTGGATCCCCAATCAACTTTGACATTTAAAAAAATAATTGACAGGTAAATGGGATTTGGTTCTGTGATTCTAATTGGAAACATCATCTGTAACAGAAAATTTGCATGGACAGTTCCATGCTCATTTGTACATATTATACTGAATCTTTCACTTGAAATATCATTTTTATCTTATTAATATTGTAATCATTTAGTGGTGCTCTTTTAATTGCATGAATCAGTTCCTTATATTTCTAGATTTTGTTGTCAGTATATATTTTACTGTAAAAACATTTTCCAAGCTTCAGAGCAAAGATATTGTAAATCTAACTTTTCAATTAATATATTAATTTTCTTTACTTTGATTTTTGAAAGCTGTAATTTTATTTCTCCAAACTTTTGGGGAAGCAGAGTTAGTGTAGCAATTAGCACAACACTATTACAGTACAGCTATCAGTCACCCAGGTTTGAATATGCTATACATGAAAGGAGCCATGTATATTTTTCCCATATATTGTGATTGAAAGAGTATCAGGTTCAGTGAGTTCACAGAGAGGCGAGTTCAGACACAAGTATAACAATCACAGGTAATTTTAATGAATGCACAGGGGAGAACATCAAACGGTATTCAATTGCCCTACTACTAAACAATGCTATGGACATTCACATCGCCCCCAGGTTGGACTCTGATACCAGTGGCCACCTTTACTCTACATGCTCTTACATTCTACAGACAGGGACTTTCACACACACTCCTGGTCCCCTGTTCTCACAGGTGTGCAGCTCTCTCCAAGTTCTGATCTATCACAGTACACTATGGCTCAGCTTAAGTGTAGAGCCCACCTTACCTACGACACTTCCAGCGATGTCCACAGTAGTGACCTGGCATGGAGCAATGTCTAGGGCTTGGACCATTGGGGGCAGAGAGAAAGAATCTGATCTGGGCGCCTAGCCAATAACGACCCAAGGTAATTTAAATGAGCTAATGGCAAAGTGTGCACTAATGGGTGGCCGGAGTCCAACCTTGATTGACAGGTAATGTGACTTCTGAATAAGTTTCTGACAGGGATGACACGTGACCAACTGCAATCTACAATATTCCAGAGAGACAGGGAGGCCACGTATTTCTCCACAATCCACATATAACATTCCATCCCTCAGAAGTCGCATCACTCTGCAATCACTACAAAGACATCAAATAACTACAGTCAACTCTATGTACTTGTTATAACTATATATATATATATATATATATATATAGAAGAAAGAAAAAAAGAGAAAAAAAATCATGTTTTAAAATGATGCAAAACAAGTCAATTTTAATATATTTTATGGACAAGTGCCTTCTGTTTGATGGACAAGGCACATAATCAAATTCAATAACAGCATCTTACCAGTTAACTCTCAATCAGGGCCATTGTGTTCCTGATGGAGCAGAGTGCTGTCTGTAAGGAGTTTGTACGTTCTTTCTGTGTCTGCTTGGGTTTTCTCTGGGGGCTCCAGTTTCCTCCCATCATTCAAAATGATGGCGTTCCCTAAGCACAGAGCCCAGATGCCCATCACCGTGCTATCCCATTGTGAAGCAAAGGGCAGGTCGGTAGGCATACATCCAGAGTGTACTTCATATCTCCTAGGAGAGCCCGTTTTTCTGGGCTGTCGTCTGACACCAGGATGCCATTCCTGCTCGTGTTCCCTTTAAATGGGTACCACAACTGCCTATGTTGGTTCCCTGTTTTAATGGTAGCCAGGAGGAATCAGGACTGATAGTTGGCAAAATTAGTAATTTTAAATAAAAGCCAGGATCTTGGAAGCTTCGTGGAGACCGTCCAGTTCAAGGCTTTTCTACAAAAGGACCAGGAGCGTTATGACCACAGCTTATGTGGATGGACATTTCTTCAAAGGCAACACAAGAAGAATTTGTGAGTCTGACCTAGCCTCAACTTCAGTCTTCCCATCAGTTCAACATTAATATTGGGCATGAAATTTCAAAGGCCTATGCTTCAACACCCTCCCTCCCTCCCTCCCTCCCTCCCTCCCTCACACAATACCTGCACATAGCTGGGGATAGATTTAGTGTTAAGGATACTTTAAAAATTAAGACAATAGTTTAAGATAAATAAAATTAGTGTTTTAAAATTAAACACTCTCTGGTTCATTGCCTATTGCTGCCTGTAACACACAGTGTGTATTTTAGAACATAGAACATTACAGTACAGAACAGGCCCTACAAACCACGATGTTGTGCCGATCCCTGTATACCTACTTCACAACAATCTAATCCTTCCCTACCTCACACCCCTACCCCTCTACTTTTCTCGTACATCCTCGTGCCAATCTAAGAGTCATTTGAACGTTTCTATTGCATCAGCTATTACCACCACCCGAGGCAATGCATTCTAGGTACCCACTGTACTAACAATAACCACAAAAGCAGTGCGAGTATAAGACAGCTTTAATAAACTAATATGTACAGTAAGAGGTCTTGTCTCTCTGCAAGACAAACCTGGAATGCTAGACTGCAGCTCTGGACTGCTTTATATACAAGGTCACCGGGATGACCCCTGGTGACCTAGTGGTGTAATTACATATCACCACATTCACCCCCCCCTTAAAAAAATTGTTAACCCCCCCACCCCATCCCCTGTCCTCCTTCCCTTGTTTGTAAGTTCATATGTCCAAAATTTTTCATGGCTTCCGTTACCTTCTGGACCTCCACGGTAGTGGTATAGGGGTGGGGAGTGCGGTCTGCCTTTTGGCCTTTCTTGGTGGAGGTGTGGGAGTGGGAAGTACTGGTTAGTCATGTGGCTGTTTGGGCTGGGGATCTCTTGTATGGGATTAGATACTGCAGTCTAGTCTAGGGTGGTGATATTTTGTGAGGTGGGCGTACCCATGGTCCTGATTTCCGGGGTGGGTGGTATAGTCCTCTAGGGTGACTCGATGGACGACTGCTCTAGTGACTGCTGCTGCGCTCCTTGTTGAACCGTAGACATCTGAGTATCTTCCGTGTTGTTCACACATCTGGCTGGCGCAAGATCCCTGGTGGCCACCGAGTCTTCTCTTCCATTTGGGAATGTGACAAAGGCATACTGAGGGTTCACGTGCCTCAATTCCACTTGATCCACCAGTGGGTCCTCTTTGTGGGGTCTGCAGTGCTTCTGGAGGAGAACAGGTCCCGGTGTCATCATCCAATTAGGCAGTACTGTGCCTGTCGTGGCTTTTCTTGTGAAAGAAAAGATACGTTCATGTGGGGTCATGTTAGTGGCAGTACACAACAAAGAACGAATAGAGGATAGGGCTTCTGGCAACACTTCTTGCCATCTAGTAACAGGCAGGTCTTTTGCTTTTAAAGTCAAGAGGACCGTTTTCCAGATAGTGGTATTTTCCCTTTCAACTTGTCCATTCCCCCTGGGATTGTAACTTGTAGTGCGGCTGGTAGCAATCCCTCTCTCGTGCAGGTACTGCTGTACTTCCGTGCTCATGAATGCAGCACCCCTGTCTGTGTGTATGTAGTTCGGGTACCCAAATATGCTGAAGATGGGTTGGAGGCATTTTCTAACAATGGCTGCTGATACATCAGAACACGGTATTGCGAAGGGGAGATGGGAATATTCATCTATTAAGTTTAGGAAATAGACATTTCTATTATTGGATGGGAGCGGGCCTTTAAAATCGAGGCTGAGGAGCTCAAAAGGTTTGGTAGTTTTTATCAGGGTGGCTTTGTCTGGCTGGTAAAATTGTGGTTTGCATTCCACACAGATGGGGCAGCTCTTGTTCACTGACCTCACTTCTTCTACCGAAAATGGGAGGTTTTGGGTTTTAATGAAGTGAAACAGTCTAGTGACCCCCGGGTGGCCCAGCTCATTGTGCAAGTTTTGCAACTGGGACGTGTGATTAAGGGTGGCACAAGTGCCTCTGGTCAGCGCGTCCGGGGGCTCGTTGAGTCTCCCAGGGCGGTATAGAATGTTGTAGTTAAATGTAGACAATTCTATCTGCTAGCACAGGATTTTGTCATTCTTAATTCTTCCCGTTCTGGTTATCGAACATAAAAGCCACAGACCATCGGTCCGTGACGAGGGTGAAGTGCCTGCATGGCAGATAATATCGCCAGTGCCTTACTGCTTCCACAATGGCTAGGGTTCATGAGAAAAAGGCCACCGGTCGTCCATCTTGATTTAGGGTGGCTGCCAGAGCCATGTTGGATGCATCCGTTTCTACTTGAAATGGGATCGACTCATTTGTGGAGCGCATGGTAGCTTTAACGATATGGTCCCTAATGTCCCTGAATGCTCTGGTGGCTGCTGGGTACAGTGAGAAAACTGAGGCTTTTATAAGTGGGCGGGCCCTGTCGGCGTAGTTGGGGACCCATTGGGCATAGTAAGCCAACAGCCCCAAACACCTTTTTAATGCTTTCAGTGTGTGTGGCACTGGGAGGTCGAGGAGAGGTCTATGGGCTGGGTCTGGGCTGATTTCCCCATTCTGCAATATGTATCCCAAGATTGGCAACTTCCTGGTGCTAAAGATGCATTTGTCCCTGTTGTAAGTTAGGTTCCTTTCCTCAGCTGCCTGGAAGAAGCGTTTTAAATTCGTGTCATGAATCTCCTGAGTGTGGCCACAGATTGTCACATTGTCTAAGTTGGGGAAGACCACTTTCAGTTGGAACTCATCTACTATTTGGTCAATTTCTCTCTGAAACAGGGACACTCCATTGGTGGAGTGGAAGGGAAGTTGCAGAAATGGATACAGCCTGCCGTCTGCCTCAAATGCCGTGTAAATGCGATCGCTGTTTCTAATGGTCAGTTGGTGCTATGCTGCCTTCAGGTCTTTGGTGGAGAACACCTTATACTGCGCAATGTTGTTGACCATGTCTGTTGACCATGCGTGGCAGGGGGAAGGCATCTAGTTGTGTAAATTTGTTGATTGTCTGGCTGTAATCCACTACCATGCGCAATTTTTCTCCTGACTTTACTACAACCACCTGGGCTCTCCAGGGGCTGGTGCTCTGCTCTATGATGCCCTCCTGTAGTAGCCTGCGGAAGTCTGTCCTAATGAAGGCTCTATCCCTCGGGGTGTTCCTCCTGCTCTTTGTGGCTATTGGTGTGCATTCTGGGGTCAGGTGTATGAACAGTGGAGGGGGTTCTATGTTCAGGGCAGACAGGCTGCAGTGTTGTTTTTTCGTAAGGTGTAGTGGGGGTGAGGCCCGTTTTGCACTATTGTAATGCTTTCTAACTGGCGCTGAAAATTTAACCCCAATAGTACTGGTGAGGGAGTACTAGTAATTTGAACCCTTCATATTTTGTGCCCTGGATTTCTAGAGTAAACCTGCAAAACTGTTTTACATCAGCCACAAGGCTGCTGACTGCCAACAGGATCTGGTGCTCACTCAGGCATGTGGGGAGGGCAAACCCTGGTCAATAAAACTTTCAGTGCTTCCACTATCTATTAAGCAATATACCCTTACATCATTAATTTTGATGCACACAGTGGCGTCAGATAAATTGTGTGGGCTTGCCTGATTCATGCATAGGGAAGCAAGTCTGGCGTGTCCTTCGAGTCCTTCCATCCGGTAGTACTCGGCGTCATATTCATCTCCTGAAGACTGTGTCCTCTGCTTTGTAGCATTTGTCCAAAATGGCCGGCTGCACATGGCATTCTTCTTCTTCTGTTTGTCTGTGGAGAAAGAATAGCTTTCCTGCCTTTCATTAGCATGAGAATGGGCCTTGGCTGTGGCCTTGGGGCTTCTGCAGACTTTTGCATAATGCCAACGTTTTCCACAGTTGGAACAGACATTTTCTCTTGCAGGGCAGAGGACTCTGGGGTGCTTTCTTTGTCCACAGAAAAAGCACTTGGGACTCTCAAGGTGTGCTGCTGCTTTGGATTCCTGTGAGGCAGCATACTTTTCTTTTCGTGGGGATAGAGAGTCCAGCAGTGTGACGATTGTCCCAGCCCCAAGGTCCTGTGAATACCCCTCCGATTCTTTCCTGGTGCTTTCTAAAGCTTCTGCAATAGTCTCTGCCTCATCTAGCCCCACCAGTTCTTTCTCCAGCAATCGATGTCTCGTCTCAGTGGACTTTATGCCCGCAACAATTCTGTCCCTAATAAGGTCCTCCTCATACTCCTGAGCTGATACTGCTTCAAAGTTGCAGCCTCTCGCCAGGTCTTTCAGTGAGAGTATAAAGACTCTGGCAGACTCCCCTACTTATTGTGACCTGGTCATGAGCCTGTACTGGGAGTGGAGTTCACTATGCCCTTTACTGTCATGCCTTTGTAAAATGCTCATTGTCTCTTGGTAGGACCTGGCATCCTGTATAAGGGAGTAAGGGTGGTCTCCCAGCTGGGCTAACAGCAGCATTAATAGCTCTTTATCCGATGCCTCAGCACCCTCCACGTAATTCAGAAAGCATCTCTGCCAACAGCCAAAGTGTGTGCCAGCTCCAGGATTTCTGGGGTCGAACTCCAGCCTGTCTGGTGTCAGACTCTGACTTTACCCTACCCTTAATTTAGTCTATGTGTCGTCTGAGTCCAGCGTGTTCATTATAGGGTTCAACAATCAGTTTATTACACAGCACAAGAATAAAGCTTAACAGAGCTCTTGTTCAGTCGTTAGTTCATAGGTCACTTGCACAGTGAGCTATTCCCCAAGACTGACTCCTACTGTCCAGTCTCTTCTGTTTATATAGATCAACATTATTACACTTGAAGAAAAGTTGGCTTTCTTTGCTAGATACCTTGCATAAGATTTATCTCAAGTAATTTCCTGCTCTGCAGTTATCTAGGGTGTAGACCTCCCATCTTAATCTCAAGGCCAGAATATCCTGTTGTTTTGATCAAAATCAATTAATACCCCAGATATTCTAATTATTTCTTTGTTCTCATTCTGGCCATATTCTTCTGTTTTACTCAACACCCTCCTTCTGTCTTAGCCTCTTACTGAGTTAGTTTCCATTCTCTTTGTTTCTAACAGTCTCTGTTAGGATTCTCTTTGTTCTTGTCTGGCCATCTTCTCCTGTGCTAATCAACATCTCCTTTTGCCTTATTCCTACTAAATTGTTTCATACATATCCTCCCTTTTGTATTTTGGGAGCAGGCAATTCTAAACCTACTCTAATCTGCCAACTTTGCTACATACTGCGGCTGCCCCTTACTTACATTACTCTTTTCCTTCACCATGAGGTAAATATTAAATTGTTACATAGTACTGAAACTGAATAGTACATAAGCATATATTCTACATATTTTCTATGATTAATTAACCCCTTTATTCCAACACTGGTTGCAGCACATGGCTAAGCTGCAGTCTCTGGTCCCTTAAGTGTAGCAAGGGTGGACCCTGGGGTACTGGGAGCTGCTGCTGAGGGAGTGACGGTAGCGGTGTCTACTTTCCCTAGCTCTGGAGTGGTTGGGAATTCTGCACATACGTGGTGATTGGGAGCACGACTTGTGGAAATCCTTGCACCCGCACTTGCCCCTTTCTGATTGGTCTGGGGTATAGGGTCGGCAGTGCCTGTACCAGCGAACCCACGGGTAGGCAGGGCTCTTGGCCGTTTCTTACCTGCCCTATCGTACTTCTGTGGTCTTCCCTGCATTCCACCATGATTCCAGTACACCAGTTCCTTGCCATCTCTGTCCTTGGAAGCACGTGCGTGCTAGTCATCCCTGGATTCCATTCCTCAGGAAGAGTCTCCTGGTGGTCGAGAATGCGCATTGGAGCAGAAGCAGCTTCCATCTTAGTAGCTATCATATTAATCTATTGAATTGTATTGGCAATAACCATAACAGCAGTGCGAGTATAAGACAGCTTTAATTTACTAACATATACACTCGGAGATCTTGTCTCTCTACAAGGCAAACCTAGAAGGCTAGATTGTAGCTCTGGACTGCTGTATATACAAGGTCATAAAGGCTGGAAGATCTCAAGCAGGTCTCATAGGAGGTAAAGATATATAACTGATGATTCAGGACTGAGCTCTTCTTCATGGTCTGAGTAAAAAGCAGGAGGAGAAGTAAAGAAAAGGTAATGGGAGGAGAACAAACCAACAAACACAAGGTGTTAATTGGATATGGATAGAAGGACAGGAAGTGGAAAGGTGAGAATTACTTGGGGGAGGGGGATGACCCCTGGTGACCTAATGGTGTAATTACATATCACCACATCCTCCACTTCCTGAGTTTAAAAAACTCTCCTCTGACATCTCCGTTAAACTTTCCTCCACTCACCTTAAATAAGTGTGTCTCATATTTTCTGTTGTCACCCTGGGGAAAAGGTACTAGCTGTCTACCTGACCTATGCCCTTTATAATTTTAATACTGTAAAATCCTTGGTATCTGGCACCTGTGGGATTGGTAGATGCCTGATGAGCAAGTTTTCTGATTGCTTGAGACTCACTCTCACAGTGCCTAACTAATATACCTGCATTAAGAGTAAATAGTTTAAGAAGTTTATACTGTACTTACACAGAACTAACTTCACTTGCAAGAATATATAAACCTTGAAGCATTTTACTTTATTTTCAGTCACATTCTTTGAGAATATTTAGCAGATACTCCTCCCCCTCCACAGAGCCGCCCAAAAGATGACCCATAACATTAGAGATGCCCCCTCCCCCAAGTTTACAGAATAAAGCTTCTGACTGGGGTGATTCTTACTAAGCACAAATGAGGAAACACTTTAAGACAGTCACCAAATGGGGAGCAGCATCAACCAGGTCCTCGTAATGGGCAACAGCAATGCTATTTCACACAAATTTATTCAAACAGCTCCTACGAGCAAAGCAGGACCACTTCACCAAAAATTTATGTGTTACTTCAGAAAACATTTACTTTTACAATTTTAAAATTTTATTTACATTGTTATTATTCTTATTTATTTGTTTTTTAAAATTTATTCATTTTCCTTTTTTTTTTGCTAGTTGCTTGAGGTTGCCAGTTGCCTGGATTCCAGATGACAGGGGTTTTTCTGTATACCTCTGTTAAGTCTCCTTGCATCATTTTAATTTTGAATAATCAATTGTTTAACAAAACATTTATTTATGAAGTACTCTATGTATTCAAATATCATATTATTCCCATGGAGGCTCAAGAGACAGGATATGTTGGAATCTGAACCTTAACAAACTACTGAAGGAAATCAGTGACTAAGCAGCATCTGTCGGGGCATAGGAATGATTGACGTTTTTGCATCAAGATCATTCATTAGGATCATTGTAGAGTCTTGACCCAAAATGTTGACCATCCCCTTGACTCCATAAATGCTGCCTGACCTGCTGAGTTCTACCAACACATCATTTTTGCTTATATTATTCTTAATTCTATTTACCTCACAATCTGTCTTTAAACCTTACAACAGTACCCCTAGTGGATAGGAAAAATGCCACTGCAGTAATACAAAAATAACTATAGCTTCCTGATGTCACCATATCTGCCAATTGATGAAATACATTTCTGACAGTCATGTTTTTCTCACAAGATCGGAAATAAATTGGATAGGACTGGAAAACATTGCAATCTATGTTTAACATGTCTATTTGACCTAATGCTGATCATGCTTTATCTTTATTTCTGTGTTTTATTTTTCATTGACGAGGAAGAGCTAGCAGTATTGCTTATTGGCATCAAGCATCACCAAAGGGCACAATCATTGCATTGGGTAGCAATTGTCCAGGCCAGCTCAGAGGCACTGTTTGAAACTAACCAATTTTCTTTAAGTAAGGCCTTTCTGGCTGGAATTGAGGGTTGCATGGTTAGCATAGCAGTTAGCACAACGCTGTTAGTGTTCCCACGGCCAGGACTGGGGTTCAAATCCCACACTGTCTGAAAGGAGCTTGTACACTCTCCCCTTGTCTGTGTGAATTTTCTCTGGGTGCTCTGGTTTCCTCCCACCATTCAAAGCATACCAAGAGTTGTAGATTAATTAGGGGCACAGGCTCCTGGGCCAAATAGTCCTGTTACTGTGCTTTACGTCTAATTTAAAAAAAAAAGAAATTCTGCTGGCTAGGACTAGTTTGGTATCTTTTATGTTTCATATGAGGTTGAGGGACCAGGCATGTGTCTCAGTTGGTTGGATGCTGATGGGAGAGGGTTAGTACCTTCATGTACCTGGATGCTCACACAATGGAGGACCTCTCCTAGAGCCAGCATTTTGAGGAAACTATGAAGGCACACCAGCACCTCTACTTTCTAAGAAGTTTGAGAAGACTTGACATGTCATTAGGAAAGTATACTAGTTGCATCACAGCCTGAGGAAGAAAATTCCCAATGTTGAGAAAGTCCAGAACAAGGGATCTCAATCTAATGATATCGGTAAACCATTTAGGACTGAGATGATGAGAAACCTTTTCTCTCAGAGTTATAAACTTGTGGAACTCCCGATCATAGAAACCAATTCATGAGAGATATTCAAAATGGGGTTGAATGTAGCCCTTATGGGTAATGGAGAACAATTAGGAATAGGGTACTGAAATCATATAATCTGCATGATCATATTGAATGGTGATGCAGGCTCAAATAGCTAAATAGCCTACTTCAGCATCCAGTTTCCATGATTCTATGATCCTCCAGAAGGCAGCCAATGTCATAGAGGATTCTTAACACCCTGGTTACAATACCTTCTGTCCTCACCTAACACCCTATCCAGTCTCCACATCCAGCATATTATCCTCTGCCATTTCTACCACCTACCTCATGATCCCACCACCAGACTCGTCTTCCTCTCTCTGCATTCCTCATGGACTGCTCCCTCCATGACTCCCACTAATCGTCCCTTTGGCACCTACCATTGTGACCACAGGAAGTGTTGCTCTTGTACCCACACCTCCTCCCTCACCACCATTCCGCACCACAAACAGTCCTTCCAAGTGAAGCAACACTTCACTTGTGAATCTTCAGGGGTCGTCTACTACATCTAGTGCTCCTATTGTGATCTCATCTACATTGGAGAGACTGAATGCAGACTTGGAGATTGGCTCTGTCCACTGCAATAGCAGGGATATCCCAGTGGCCACCCATTTCAATTAGCCACCCATTCCCTTGCCAACATGTCTGTCCATGGTCTCATGCACTGACAGACTGAGACCACCTGCAAATTGGAGGAACAACTGGTCCTATTTTCTCTGGACATCCTCCAAATGGATGACAATAATGTCCAGTTTCCATTTGTACCCCTTCCCACCCTAATCTATCCTTGTGTCTCCTCTCCTCTACTTCTGTTTGGGCTGGGCTCTTTGAGGCTACAGGGGTTGCGGAAGTGCTGCAGGCAAATCTATGGGCACTTGGTGACTCTGGTGGTGGGGGAGGGGGCTCTCTTTTGCTTCTCTCTCTCTGACTGGAAGAGGTGCTTAGGCAATTTCTGCCAGTGGCGAATATATCTGCCTTGTAGCAGGCAAAAAAAAATTATGTAATACAACACTGTTGTAATTATTATGATAATAAATTGAATCTAGAATCTTGATCTTGTTTCTTTCCCTTTCCTCTGTCTCCATTTTTCCACCTCACATTTACAGAGCAAAAATCCCCCTCCCCCAAGTAATTCTCACCTTTCCACTTCCTGTCCTTCTATCCATATCCAATGAACACCTTGTGGTTGTTGGTTTGTTCTCCTCCCATTACCTTTTCTTTACTTCTCCTCCTGCTTTTTACTCAGACCATGAAGAAGAGCTCAGTCCTGAATCATCAGTTATATATCTTTACCTCCTATGAGACCTGCTTGAGATCTTCCAGCATTTATGTGTTTTAATACAATCTCTTCTCTCTGCATAAGATACAGAAGCCAAAAGTTCTTTTTTTTCCTCCCCCCCCCAACAGGTATCAAGTTCTTGAACCTCTCCACACAACCCTAACCATAACCTGCTAGGAAAAGGTCTGTCTGCCTTATTGAAAGTTCATTTTTCTTGCACTATCTACAACTGTGAAAATTTATTTGGCTATCCTTCTTTAGTTATTATCTCCTTTTCTGTCTGATAGCATATTGTGGTAATGTAAATTACTATAATGTTAATTTATTATTGTTGGTATATCTTACATTCCCATGTGTGGCTATAGGAAGAAAGTAATGTCAGTATACTTGTACATTGTACTTCTGTATATGATGACCACAAACCTTGATCATTGTTTTCAGCTAGGTTCTTGGCAATTGCTTAAAGCAATTCTATCAACAATATCCTCCAAATAATTGACTAATTTTTCTCTTGGAAAGAAACCTTTGATTTTTACAGTTTTTGAGAGTTTGCAAAGAAGAGTTCAGCTCAAAGAAGGCTTTTCAACCTCAGATAAATAAGATAAAAGAAACAGAGCATAGAAGTTTTCTTTATCGAACCACATCTAACTGATGGTTCTATTCCTTACTTGTGTATTTGTGGCCATTAATCCTTGACAAGTGCTATAGGTTTTATTTATACAGGCATACTCTGTGCAACATGGTTAATGCCTTCCAAGCAAGTTCAGTGCTATGAAACGCCACACTGTTCAACTCATTAATACAAATGCACTTTAACATAATGCTATAATGCTATAAAAGGGATATATAAAACTAATCTTTATTGGCAATAAGTGAACATTGTTTATTTAAGAAAATATTTGTCTAATGTAGATTTGAGTCAAATCACTCACATGAGACTTTCACCAAAGTTAGATCAGTACCACTTCAAGATAGTGCAGGAAGCCCGACCACAGCAAGGACAGCATTAACTTTCAATACAGCCACTTTACTCTCTCTATTCCGCAGCTCAGCACCTATATTTCAAATGTTTTAAACTAGAGTCTTGCAAAGTATTATGAGGTGGTTTAAATAGCAACAACAATAAAACTTTAATGTTGCAAATTTAAAACTGTGGGTCATAAATTTCAAACAGCATTATATCAAACCCACACTTTCAAAATCATGACCTACAGGTTATGCATGTAATTGCTTTTCTGCGTTTCAGATACACCCAAAATCAGCACAAAATATCTCTATCATTCAGTTATACGCTATTAAATCAGTCACATTTTAAAAGTTTCAAAAGGTTTAGGACTTTATTTCACAACAATAATAGAGTCCAGATTAGATCAGGCTGCATCTGTGGGAAGAGAAACAGACTTGATGCTTCATGTCAAAGATTATTCATCAGAAATGGCAGGGTCAGTGCCAGAATGTATTTTAAAGGGGGGGTATTAGTGATTTTGAGGCAGGTTCATTTCGTGGGGGGGGTTGCTGGCGAGGACCTACCTGTCATTAATGCCATCCACCCCTCTGACGAGGGGAACCAGGACACTCTATTTATGGCATCAAGTGTCACTAGATGCAACTGACGCTCGACACATGCTAATGACCCGGCCGGGGGCAGGAGGAGATTCACTCGCGCAAATGGGAGGGAGTGGGGCGGGTCTGACGGCCAGACTGTATGGGGGAGGTGGGCACAGCACATCATTTTGGAGGGAAATACCCGTGGATGCCCCGCCCCCCAGCACCGACCCTGATAAATGGAAAGTGAGACGTTGTGCATTCTTTAAGTGGCAGAGAGTGGACGATGGGAAAAAAAAACAATGTCTGTAAAAGGAAGCAGACAAATGTTATCATGGTAAAAAGTATTTTAAAAGATGATCTGTGAAACAAAATGTAGGGATATTGAGGAGATGCATTTGAGAACTCTGCTGTTGATGCAAGAGAATGGAGTTCCTTTTCTCCAATTTCTCTTGTCTTCATTGTATCTGTTCCACCCCACCAACATCTTCATGATGACTGATGACTTCATTCTTCTTAGCTGAACTATCTCTCTATATAATTTCCAAGGTTTTCAACCTCTCTATTTTCTGCCCTGCTACATCTTCCTCTTTTCCAACTAAAAACAGGGATAGAGTTTCCCTATTCCTTTCGTTCTGTCCTACCAGTCTTCATATCCAATGGATAATTTCCCAAACTTTTCATCACTTCCAAAAGAATTCCACCACGATGCACATCTTTCCCTCCCATAAGCTTACAGAATTCCAAAGGGAACATTTCCTCTGTTCTTTCACCCTCACTAACCCTTCTTCTTGGTGTACATAACTGGAGGAGACTCGCCTTTTATCTCTTTCCTTTTCCAATATCCAGAAACCCAAACATTCCTTTCCGGTGTTGCAGCAATTCATTTGTACTTCCTTCACTTTTGTGTATTTCAATCAGTGTTCACAATGTGGTCCTCTTCACAGTAAAGAATTAAATGGAGCTTGGGTGACTGCTTTACAGATCATTTTCCTTGGGGTCAGCAAGAGTGATCCGACCTTCAGGTGAGCTGTCAGTTTAATTTTTTCATCCTACTCCTAGCTGTCTTATCTTCAGCTTCTGATATTGCAACCCAATGGCCCAGCATAAGTTTATTGAGCAGCACCTTGTTTCCTGACGCACAGAAATGCTGGAGGAACTTAGCCAGTCTCGCTGAGTCCATAGGAGGTAAAGATATTTTACTGATGATTCTTCAAGGAAGGAGGAGTTTAACAATGAGAGGCAAATCTTTTCTTTTTTCTTTTTTATTCTGTGGTCTACTTTTTGATTCAAAATCAATCAGAATTTTCGATCATTTTGTTCCTTCTGAGAGTTAAGGAAGTAACTGTTACCTTGACAACCTTGTTCGGCTTCCTTGCACAAACATTCCCCCTGTTTCTTCCAGCTTCTCTCTGCATTCTAATAGGCACACTTCCACACTTTTACATTCCTGGTGTGGGGTCCTTGACCCAAAATGCCAATATTGTTTCTCTATCTCACATGATAAGTGCTTCCAGCTTTTTCTTCTTTTTCCGATTTTTGGCATCTGTTTCTGGACTCCAAATTTTTTAATAAAAAATCCTCTCGTTTTATTTCCCCAGATGCATTAAAAAAGATTATTTAGGGGTTTTTAGAAAGCAACGCATATCATATTCTGGATGCAGCTCCTTGAATTTTTACAAAGCATTGAGAGAATTCACAGAGGAACAGTTTGGGGCTTGTACAAAATATCTAAAGAAAGACAGATCTGGAAGTTCATGTAATAATGGTTTATATGCTATAGGTAATGTGGAAGGTTTATTGATCTCTGCTCCTTTCATGTGTGCATCTATTTTAGGAATAAAGGCATGCAGAGATCTCCTTAGTGAATGTGATATCATTCTGATAATAATTCACATGTTTTTCTGGCGAGCATTCAGACTTCTAAAGTGAACATTTAATATTTACAATTGGCCAGCATTTTTAGTGTTCACAAAATTATTTCTAAATAAAATAGTTATATGTTGGCCCTTGGATTGTAGTATAGAAATGCAGTTTATGTAGTTAATATATTTTAATTTGGAGGTACAGCACTGTAGACAGCCGCTTCTATTGGCCACTGTACTCACTATAATGCGTGAGTCCCTGCGAAGCGTGGTGGTTAAATAAATAGGTGACGGAGCTTGGCTGGTGATGGACGCCATTTCCAAGGGCTCCTGTTATATATTGTATTGTTGAATTTAACAGTAAGGCTTTCGTCAGAAGTTGCCGCTTTGTGTTGTCTGGTTATTCGATGCATCAACAAACAACCACAGTAACAGGTCCTTCCGGCCCACCCAATTATACACATCTGACTAATTAACCTACTCAATTTGTACATCTTTGGAATATGAGAGGAAACTGGAGTGTTTTATGTTGTATTTGTATGTGTGAGTTCTTAGACAAGAGATGGATGAAGGAAAAGGTTCTTTGCTTTAAAGTTGTTGTAAACAGCACCATGAGGCTGCAAATCTCCATTACAGATCCAAAATACTTGGTCTTGCTCTGTTCGTCAGCCTCCTTCCTGGTGGCAGCCAAGTCTAATCAAACAGTAATTATAATCAAGGCCTTGCTAGTGGCTATGCAAATATGATCAGTATCATTACATTTCCCTTTTTTTAAAGCAAAAGTAGCTTACTTTTAACTAACATGTTTTCTTTGTATAACTCTGCAATTTTAACTTTTACACCAAGAACTTACATTTTCATTATTATCAACATTGTTAACATTTTTTAAACTTGTTTTCACTTCACATATATTAAAACTTGAAGAGCGAATAAGATTGGTTTCTATAACAGGAGTCTCTAAATTTACTCAAGGAGTCATGTATCTTGACGATCTCTTGATTGATTGTCCTTGAATCTGAGTTGTTGGTTCAGACGATGTCTTCTTAGCTGTTCATTCAGGTTGTTCAACAGTATCCGTCTTTCCATCTGCTGTGGCTGGTCCCATTTGAAGATCTTAATGATTTCTTCACAGAACAGCACCTTCATTTGTCTGAATGGTGTATGATCTTGGCTGGATTTCACTAAGGACAGTTCCCTTCTGAGTCCATAAGTTTGTTTTGTCTTTTAGCCTTACTTGGTCACCAGTGTGGAGTTCTAATAGGTTTTTTGTTCCTCTGTCAAAGTAATAGTTTTGCTTTTCTTTCTGTTGTTCTTTGTACTTCCTCACTTTCTCCCCCTCTTTTGTTTTAGGAGATTCTCCTGAATGGGTAGGTTTGATCTTAGCCTACATCCCATTAGGAGTTGTGCTGGTGACATACCACACTCGAGCGGTATTGTGCGGTATACTAGGATGCTCTGGTAGAAGTCCATTCCACTGTCTTTTGCGTTGTTCATCAATCTTTTCACTATCAATGTCAGAACTTTAAATTGCAAAACTGGGGACCATTGTCTGTGAAGACCTCACTTGCTAGACCATGTCTGAAGAATATGGCTTTCATCCCTGTTGTTACAGCATCTGCAGTGGTGGTGTTCAGTCTACACACCTCTGGATACAGGGAGTAATAGTCAGTGACTACAAGATAGTCCTTCCCTTGACATTCAAATAGGTCAGTGCCTACCTTCTGGTAAGGTCTGTATGGTGGTGGTGTGGCTTTGGTGGTTCTACAGGATTGCTTGCTTGATATTTCCAACATATTGTACAGTTTTACACTTCATTTGTTATATCATTGTTGAGTCTTGGCCAGTACATCACCTCTCATTTTTGATTCTGAGATATGTCTTCAACCATTGATAGTTCCACCTTGCAGTTCCAGTACTCTGCAACATCAGGTGAGCAGTCCTGCTTCATGTTGGGCCATCCATCTAAGATGTTTTTCTCAGTTGTCTCAGTGTTTCATCTTTGTTTGTCTCTGACTTCATAAGCTCCAGTTTTGCATCTGATATGGTCAGTGCATTTATGATCGTGTCCATGAAGGCATTCACGTTTTCATCCATTTTGGTGTCTGCGGGCTCTCTTGTGTCAACAGCTGTAGACATTAGCTTACCCTAGAGTGTATGCCACATTCAGTGTATAGCATTGCAGCCAAATCATCATTCTTTGTATTCTAAGTGGACATTCATTTAATGACTTTTGGAACAATGCAATCAAGGGCTTATGGTCTGTCTCTACACTGATTGCTTGTCCTGACACAAACTGATGAAATCTTTCTCAGGTGTATGTGATGCTGAACAGATCCTTTTCAATTTGAGTGTATCATGTCTCTGCATCTGCCATTGAGCGTGATGCAAATGCAATAGGTTGCCAGTCATCATATTTTTGCTGACGAACTGCACCGAGCCCACTATGTGATGCATCTGATGATATCTGGATGGGTCTCGCTGGTCGTAAAACCTCAGAACTAGTTCCTCTGTGAGCAGTTTCTTTAGTTCACTCCATGACTTTACATGCTCGTGATTCCACTCCCATTCAATGTTCTTTTCTGTTAGTCTTCTCAAAGGAGCCATCTTTTCTGAGAGGTTGGATATGAATTCACCCATATAGTTCACCATTCTATTAAACCTCTGTATGTCCTTTTTGCATTGTGGCCTTGGTATGTTCCCAATGGTGGACACCTTTCTGGGATCTGGTCTGATGCCCTCACTGCCAATAACATTTCCTACACATGTTAGTTCTGCCATCCCGAACTGGCATTTCTCTCTATTCAGCTTCAGGTTTGCTTTCCTTGTTGCTTCCAGCACTTTCCTTAGTCTCTCATCATGCTTCATTCTCATGGTTCTCCATATTATGATGTCATCCATTGAGATATCAACTCTGTCCAGGTGCTCATAGACCATGTGGATAGTTTTGTGATACACTTCAGGAGCTGAGGCAATTCCGAATGGTAACCTTAGGAATCTGTATCGGTCAAATGGACTATTGAATGTGCACAGTCTTGAACTTGTTTCATCCAATTTTAACTGCCAAAATCCTGATGATGCATTGAACATGCTGAAAAACTTTGCATTTGCAAACAGTGACATGATTTTTTCATGTGTCGGACTCTGCTTTTAGTTGCTTTTGAAATGCAAATGGAACTTTTCTGCATGGATGTATTATCGGTGATACGTTTATCCACTCTGATCGTGTGTTCTCCTGCAAGGCAGTCTAGACCCTGAAATAGGTCATTGTACTCTTTCATGAGTTCATCATAGCTTGTCTCTTCTTTGCCTTCCACAATGAGGACTCTTTTTACCAGGTTCAGTTTCTCACAAGCTGTTAAACCTAGTATGGCCTGTACATCCTTTGGTACCACGCTGTGCTCTTTGTCCTTGTGTTTCACTTTGACCATGCATTTTCCTTGCACTGGTATATCAGTACCTGAATATCCTGTCACTTTCATTTTTGTTCCATACATCTTTGGTCTGGGTCTAATCTTCTTAAAATCATTATTACATTAATGATATTACATTGATTTGTGCTTCAGTATCCAATTTAATTGAAATGTATATGTCATTCACTTTTAATCTCAACATCCAGTCTCTGTCTTCTTTCTTGTGTTCATTCACAACATCTACATAGAATTCCTCTATCTCCCTTTAATCTACTGTATGAACCTTGCTTTTTGCACTTGCTTCCTACAGCAATAGGCATAATGGTTGCTTTTGTTGCACATATTGAATGTTTTACCATATGCTGGACACTTTTTTGGTAAGTGTTGTGTGCCGCATCGACGATATGGCTTTCGATTGTCCCTTTCATTTTTGTTCACTGGCCACGCCTCTCTTTCCACTTTGGCATGCTTTGTGTTAAATGGTTTATGTCTGTTCTTGCTCACTGCATCGATGGTGCAGCTAGCTTCTCTGAACAGCTCTTTTGCCTGCATTTTTACAGTTTCTGTAGCTCTACAGAGTGCTATGGGTTTTTCCAGGTCTAGATTTTGTTCTTAGCAGTCTTTCCCTTAGACTATGATCTGGAATACCACACACAAATCTGTCTATTATCAGCGAGTCAAACAGTTCACCAAATTCACACATTTTGCTTCTGTTTCTTAATTCAGTCATATACTGATCAATACTTTCTTCAGTTTTCTGTACACGTGAAAAATCTGTGCCTCTCAAATGTCACGTTACATTTAGGTATGCAGTATGTCTCATACTGTTCCATTATTTTTCCAGTTTAATTTTGTCTCCTTCAGCAGCAAATGTGAAGTTATTATACACCTTCAGGGCTTCATCACCCATGACATGAAAGAAAACTGACACTTTCACTTTATCACTTTTCTCGTCAGCTCCTACTATCACTAAATATAATCCAAAATGCTGTTTAAATCTGTTCCAATTTTCAGCCACATTACCTGTCAGCTGAAGTTTCACTGGTGGATGTAATCCTTTCATGTTTCTCTTTGTTAGCTTCTCTGATCTGTTGCTGACATTAGATTTTACCTTTTAAAGTATTTCCTTTTAATTTCCTTCATCTCACTTCTGACACCACACTTCACCTTGTATTTGTATGTGTGAGTTATTAGACAACACATGGATGAAGGAAAAGATTCTTCACTTTAAAGTTGTTGTAAACAGCACCAGGAGGCCTGCCATGAGGCTGCAAGTCTCCATTACAAATCCAGCATAGTGTCTTGCTCTGTGTGTCAGCCCCCTGATGGCAGCCAAGTCTAATTAAACAGTAACTATAATCAAGGCCTTGCTAGTGGTCATGCAAACATGATCACTATCATTACATGGAGCACCAAGAAGAAACCCACACAGACACTGGAGGAAAATACAAACTCCTTACAGACTTCAGTGGATTTGAACCAGTATTACTGGCTCAGTAATAGCATTCTGCTAGCCTATATGCAATCTGTGCCATCCTATATCTTATCAGTTTTGTACACTCATCTTTACATCATAGTTTCCCACTTGCAAGACAATTAACTCTATTTTGATAAAAAATAATTAATTTTCCATCCTTCTGAAACAGTACATTAATTATTTGCTGAATTGTTATTTCTTTAAAATAAAACAGTAACACCATAGTCTGGACATCAGATGTTTAATGTAAATGTTGTGGACTTGACTGTGAAATCCCCTTCAAATAAAGTATCACCTATTGACACATCTCAGCCACTGTCTCACTATATAGAGTAAAACAAATCACACATTGTTTGTTGCATGTGTATTTGATTCAATATACAGTATTTATATAGACATTTAACTGTAATTTTGCTGTTTTTTCTCATTTGCTTTCACAGGCCAATATTTTTAAGAGGCCTCTTCCATAAATGAACACAAGTCCTGTCAAATAAATATTTTTTTTTCCAAAGGTAAGACTGTGAAATTTGATTAGTCTTATTTATGGTAATCTACAATACTTGCCCTTATCATTATTTTAAAGACCTGACAGCACTTCTCCTTAAACTTGGGTTTGCTGTTTGCTTTAACTTCTGCGAGTTTTATCCCATTGCAAATAAACCTGTTTTTAAAATTATTTCAGGCTCAAACAACATTCTAGTTGATTTTCAAAGAAGGATCTCTAGTGCAATAAACCTTTCTCCTCTGGCACTTTTGGTTCACAATTTTGTATAATAGAGTTTGAAAAGTACCATGAAAAGTATCTTTGACCTATTTCCATCAAGAAGGATGTGCAGGTGTATCAAAATCAGAGTGGCCAGGCTGTGAAATAGCTTAAAACTATAGAACATCACAGCACAGGAACAGGCCCCTTTGGCCCTTCTAGTCTGTGCTGAACCATTTTTCTGCATTGTCCCACTGATTTGCACCCAGTCCATAGCCCTTTCAACCCTTCCTATCCATGTACTTGTCCAAATTCATCTTAAAGGGTAAAATTAAGCCTGCATTCACCACTTCAGCTGGCAGCTTGATCCATACTCCCACCACTCTCTTTGTTTTTTCATCCTCATAATGGCTTCTTTGACTTTCATTGGTACAACTCTGATCCTCATATTGAAAACTGGCAACTACAGACTCCAAAGGTGATCAAAAGCTTAGAAGCAAGCCTAGCTCTCTTATTACTGCACAAATGAAGCAATTAAATATACCTGAGTAATCACAAGCACCTGAGAAGCCACATGTCCCAAACATTCATGTGTGTGGACTGTGGTTTGGAGAAATGCTGTTTTGTTATCATATACAGTCAGATGATAATAAACTTGAACTAAAAATGAAAATTCATTTCAATATTCCAAATGGATCACCATCAGTGGCATGCACAAGGTTATAGTTATAGTATTTATTTTGGAAGGGTTCTTGAAATGGTTTGTGATATTTTGCACATAACATTTCATAATAATTGGATATTTTTCTTGATTGATTAATAATTTTCCTTTTTTGTTTTTCATTATTCATATACTTTAATCATCCTCTTAGATCTGGGATACAAATGATCATCAAAGAAGGTATTTGGCCACATTTCATCATGCCATTTGTGATTAGATTGTCTCTTGAATTTAAAAAAAATCATGAACTTACTTGCAAGTAACTGGATAAAACCCACTCACAGTCAACAACTTTTTGTGAGGATCAATTACTGTGTAGACACAGATAGGCCTAAGTCTATATTAGTGGTTCCCAAACCTTTTCATGCTGCCGTCCCTTGGCCTCCAGGCCATATCCCAAGTGCCCCCCATACAATGGCGTTGGGGGGGATTGGTTAGTTGCAGCACCGAGCGGGATAATGGCTGCGCTGAGTGGGGTGCAAGTGTTAGTGGTGGAGCTGAGGGGAGGTAGTGGCGGCACTGAGAGGGGGTTTGTGGCAGCGCTGAGAGGGGGGTTAGTGGCGGTCCTGAGAGGAGATAGTGGTGGCTCTGAAAGGAGATAGTGGCAGTGCCGAGAGGGGGGTTGGTGGAGGCGCTGAGAGGGCAATAGTGATGCCAATACAACATGGTGGCTGCCAAGTCCAGCACTCGCAAAAACATTTTGTTGGCATTTATTTTGCTTATTACTGCCACCCCGAGACTGGCCAGAAAATTAATGTCCTGTCCTCTTCATTAAACTTTGCCTCAAATTGAATAATAACAAGACGGAAGGTTCGGAATGCCCCCTTTTCCCTCACTGCCCCCTTGGATCTTTCCACTGCCCACGAGGGGGGGGGGGTGACAGTGCCCACTTTGGGAATCACTGGTCAATATTAATGTGCAACTGGATGCGGATCAAAAACATCACATTCAACTCACTGCTCATTTAGTTTACAAGTCATCTTCTACTTTATCATGTCCCAGAGACAAGTAAAATGTACATTGAATGGATAGATGCTTACATTTGACAATAATCGTTCTTCGACAAACAGGATGAATAGAAAGCGTTAACACTCATAACATTCCATCATTAAGGCTGCAAGAAAAAAAACAAGGATAGATTAACCACCAAACTGCATCTTCTTTATATAAAAGAAACAAGGGAATAATTAAAAATAAGAGGCAAGATCTTCATCCTGTAAGTTTATATTTTAAAAGAATTTACAAAATGAAACCTCTAGGCTAAAATATTCTTTTACTCATCTTTCTGCCATTCCCAGAAATAATTATTCCTTATTCTTTTTCCACTGAATTGAATTTAGAATACACTATTCAAAATTATATTTCCCCTTTAGTTAGAAATAATTCTTTCAAGATGTATCATACTTTCATAAGGAATTGTGCAACCTCTTATGTTTACTGATGTTTATTTAGGTCCTAAATTACCTGAAGGGAGTTTCTATTTCATTCTCTCACTAATTTGCCACATGTAACATCCAATTTAGATAGATGCAGTTGTGAGCTGCACTGACATTCTAGATCTTGCATTCTGTTGGAAGAGGAGGCCACAGAAAACAATTTCAGACAAGAGGTAAGTCCAGACATTTCATCACATAGCTTCCATGGTTAGGAATGGACAGTCAGCAATTCCTTCTTTAACTATTCTTTAACTTCCTTCTTTAACTGCACTTTCCCTTTTTTTTAAACACTAACCATTTTGTCTCACTCCCTTACTAGTAGTCTCTCCCATTACCTGTCTCCCAACATCTTGTCTCACATCTTCTGTCCAATACCCAATTACCTCTGGGCCCTTCTCCCATCTTCTTTTCCCCTTTATATATATATATTTGCCCTTTTATTTTCATCTTGCTGAAAGGTCCTGATCCAAAATGCTGACTGATCGTTTCTATCCATGGATGCTGTCTGACAAACTGAATTCCTCCAGCAGTTCATTGTTTGCTCAGTTTTCAAGCATCTACAGCCTTTGTATTTCTCAATTCATCAGATGATGTTCTCATAATAATCAAAACAGATTAAATGGACCAACCTCTCACACAAAATGAAAGCATATTTTAATTTATCATCAATTCAAGTAAGTGAAAGACATATTAATTGATTACTTCTGAGGATTATAAAAATAGTGGAGGACTTTCCATTTATAATGAATGCAAATTGGGAAGCCCTGACAGAAGCAGGCAGAATCTGCACCTCACTGTAATAATTTTACAATTGTAAAATTAAACCTCAAGGGTAAATTTTGTGGGGTAGTAATCTGCCCTCCAATGACTTCTGAAGATGTCCAATTTAGTGATTGTGTAGACAGCACTGGAAACAGGAATTTGGTAATTTTTGTGAGGATTTAGGAGGGTTACTTCCTTACAACTCTTCTTCCAAAGTGCACAATGCAGAGAGAAGTAGACTAGGTCTACATCTAGTAGCTTGGTCCTGTGGTTATCGGAGTTCAGGAGAACAAGAGAAGGTCTTATTTAAATCATATGTAGTGACTATATTCCATTATACTCATCTGTAGAGTCTGGAATTACTTTACTTATAATTCACTCTTCTTAAATGATTGATGACAAAGTACCTTATGTTGGTTATTACTTTTCAACTTTGATACATGATTAACATGATGCTTAATAGATAATTATACATAACTTGAAATGTTACTTGAAATATGTGATTGATGCAGTCAACAGAGTTTTCAGGTCTCACTCTAGACTTTACATCTTCTCAGAGCAAAGAACAATTCAAAACTGACTTTCTTATCTCAAAACCACACAGGAAAAAGACCTTGGATTCACAGGCTCCATTAGTGGCAGCCCTGGCTATACATGTGATTCTAACCCCTACAAACCTGTCCCTAATTATTATATCTACCAATAATAATTGCCATTACTAAACAAATCAAATATAATAATATATTGGGTAAATATTCAAAAGAAAATGAAAGTCAATCATCAAAACATTCTGCATATTGAAAAAGCCAGATTTTAGCAATCGTTCGGGATGGAAAGTTAATTTTAGTTTCCAAAGTATTCATTTTCTTGATGTCATGAGTCTTTTTCTTTTCCTTCTGCGGTCAGTTACAGCAAAGAGTAGGATTCAAACAACATTCATTCATCAAACTTATCACAAGCCATTGACTTTCATTGTCTTTTCCTGTAATTTCAAATTCAAATTTGCAACCTGAAATTCTGTCTCATTTTTTGATAATTTATCTTGAGGATTTTTAACAGGTTTTCTTCTCTGTATTATCAACTGGGTCTGCAAGAAAGTAATTTTTTCCCAGTTTTCCATAGTCAGTTGTCTGGTGTCATTAGAAATGAATTTCCTCTTCCAAATGTTTGCATCTTGATATAGTGCTGAATCTTTTCTTTGGGGACAAGTAATTTCATACTCAGCAGGTTTGAGGAAGAAAACCAAAGCAAGACTTGCATTGATAACTAACAGAATTAAAGAAATAAATAACGTTTATTCAAGTTCAAGTTCTTTATTTGTATAGCACTTTTTTTTCAACTTGCATTGACCAAAGTGCTGTACAAACCAAGGAAATTGATCGAAACTAGTACAATTATTTACAGAACAATGGATTAAGGTGTTATAAAGAGACCACAATTGCAGTGAATAGAGGCTAGGAATGTACAAAGGGGTTTAGACATTAAATGCTAATGGCAAAAGGTAGATTTTAACCTGCATTCAAAACAGTTGAGGAAGGGGGCGAGTTTAATGGTCAAGGGAATGCTGTTCCACAGTTTGGGGGCCACAACTTCATGAGTGGAACCACCAGGCGTCCTGAGGCAGCTGACCTGAGCTGCTTGGGAGTGGAGTAGGGCATAAGCAGATTGGAGATTATGGGGTTGGGGGGGGAAAAGTCATTGAGGGCCTTGTATGTAAGTAGCAGCATCATGATGTCACTCCTGAACAGCACCAGCATCTACTGGATGGAGGCCAGAATTGTGGTGATATGGTCCCTCTTTTTGGCACTTGTCAGAACTCTAGCCTACAACTGAATTTATGGTGCTAAAGAGGACTCTAGGGTTATGGGAGTTATTGTCAATTAGGTGGGCGAGGTTTTTTGTTCTTTCAGCCTTCGCTGCATCCTGATATGTGTTCATGTTGCATTTTAGGATCTCGAGGGAGACATGGATTTTGTCTCACTTCCACCTCCGTTTGGCCTTCCTGCATTGTTTCTTTAGGGCCTGGTCACTTTGTTAAGCCAAGGCACCATCTTCGGCTTGGGTTTTTTTTCAATTTGAGTGGAGCCATGGTGTCCAGGATTGAAGAGCAGGTCACAATGAACAGCGAAGTGAGGTCCTCAGTGTTGAGGTAGGGAGGAAGCCCCTGGATGGTGGGAGTACCTGGAGCAGCAATGAGGTACATCTTGAGAACTCACCTGAAGTCCAAGAGTTAATATATTGAGAGAAGCATTGGTGGGAGGGGGGGGTTAATTTTAAGTTAGACTATTAATATTGTGTTACAATTAATGGGGGGGGGGGTTATTTTGTGTAGTTTTCTGATGTAATATTGTAATCATACCTTTTTTAATTTTTTTTTCTATTTTTCTTTAAATGTAATTCTTTATTGTATTCACGTTATAAAAATTTTAAATAAAGTCTTTAAAAAAAAACTTCTTAAATCTAAGCACCAGTTTTACATACACAGAGATAAATCAGGAAAATTGTTGGCAAGTCAACTAAAAGCAAATATGGTTAGAAGACAAATTTTAAAGAGACATAGTTGATGTAAATGTAACTTTAGATTATCATGAAATTAATAAAACATTTAATTCTAATTTATATAAATCTAACTTTCCAGATAATAATACTGTTATGAATCAATTTGTTTTAAATTAAAATCTCTATTCCAGATATAAATTTATTGGATTCACCTATTAAGCAAGAGGAAATTAAAAAAAAAAGACAATATCTTCCCTTCAGTCAGATAAGGCACCAGGACTGGGCTGCGTATATAGTGGAGTTTTTTTAAACCTTCAATGATGTTCTAGCCCTTCCTTCATGTAAAGTCGACACTGACTCTATATCCTCTGGGTCTTTGCCTAAAATATTTTATGAGACATCTATTTCATTAATTCCTAAAAAATATAAAGACCTAATTGATTGTGCCTCCTACAGGATGATATCATTATTAAATGTAGATTCTAAAATCCTTTCTAAAATGTTAGCCAACAGGATCAAATTGGGTTCATAAAGAATAGGTATTCTCATTTTAATATTCAAAGATTATTTAATATTATTTACTCTTCTCCATCGAAAAAAACCCTGAATGCATTGTACCCCTTGTTGAAAAACATTCGATAGAGTAGAATGACCCTACTTATTTGAGATCTTAAAATAATTTAAGTTTGGTCCAGGATTTATTTCTTGGATTAAAATGATTTATCAAGCTCCAATGGCTGCAGTTATTACCAATAATCACAACTTCCTTTATCTTAGGCTGTTTCAGGCCACATGGTGGGGCTGCCCTCTTGGTCCTTTGCTATTTAATTTGGCTTCAGAGCATTTTCTTTGAGACTCCAATGACATTTAAGGTATCAAAAGAGGTGATATGATACATAAGGATTCATTATATGTGGACTATTTATTCGTTTATGTTTCTGACCCTAAGAAATCTATTCCTTTTATGCTGTCCCTACTTTCAGAATTCGGTAGTTTTTCAGGATACAAATTAAGTCTTTTCCTATTAACTTTTTTTTAAACTTTATTTTTTCATTCAAAATACAGATAATAAGTAACATATATAACAATAAACTGACAAAAGACAAAGGAGGAAAAACCCAACACCCAACCCCAACCAACCAATTTTCCCTTGCAACCGCTGCAACCGTGTCTGCCTGTCCCGCATCGGACTTGTCAGCCACAAACGAGCCTGCAGCTGTCGTGGACATTACCCCTCCATAAATCTTCATCCGCGAATGCAAGCCAAAGAAGAAGAAGAAAGAAACATTGACGTTTTATATATCTATATATATATAGATATATAAAAGAAAGAAAAAAAAAGAGAACCCCCCCCTTTCAGCCAGCTCTCCTAAGGAGAGTCATAAAGAGAATAAGAAATATTAAAGAAAAATTAAGCATACATATTAAGATCTAATCAACATAAATCAAAATGTAAATATTCTGACTATAACAACCACTTATTAATAAAGAAACTATAGTTATTACATGAAACATATGTAATTTTTCCATTATTAAACAATATTTCATCTCATTATGCCACCTATTAATATTAATCATATTCATATCTTTCCACGTACTAGCAATACATTTTTTCACTACAGATAAAGCTAAATATACAAAAGCAAGTTGAAATTTATCTAATCCCAAACCATTCAGAGGTTGCAAACTACCCAATAAAAATACTGTCGGATCTAAAGGTATTGTAATCTTATACAGGTATTCTAGAAACAATTGAATTTTCTTCCAAAAAAATTGTATATGTATACATGACCAAACCGCATGGAAAAATGTTCCAACAGAGTTACCACATCTAAAACACAAATCTGATTCATGAAAACCATACGTTTTTAGTTTTTCAGGTGTTAAGTATAATTGATGTAAAAAATTATAATTAATCATTGCATAGCGTGCATTTATCAGTCTAGATATACTATCATAACAAATATCTGACTAATCATCCTCAGAAAAAATAAAACTGATCTCCACTTCCCATTTACCTTTGGATCTATCCCAACCCTTTTTATCCATACCATCCTGTAATATTTCATACATAAATGAAATATAACCCTTCTCTGGTACCTTCATAAGAAAAGTCTCAAATTTAGTCATTTCAGGTAAAATCATATCCCTACCAAACACATGTTTTACCAAAGATCGAATTTGATAATAAAGAAACAAAGAGTTCTTATCAATACCATAACTGTCCCTCATCTGGTCAAAAGGTAAAAATTTACCTTCTTTAAAACAATCTCCCAAATTTTCCACACCTTTAAATCTCAAATATAATAAACCGATTATTTATTGAAAAAGGAATAAGTTGATTATTATACAATGGAGTCAAAGCCAATAATTCACCCCTAGAACCTATCATTTTCTTTTTCTTTGTCCATAACTTCATTAAATGTTTTAATATAGGCACATTATGTTGCTGTAACAAATTTACATTCCATCTAAACAAAAATTGATGTATTTCAAATTCAGAGATATTTGCCATCTCAGTTTTGGCCCAACTAGGGGGACGATCCAAATCCATCAGTGAACTAATAAATTTAAGTTGAGCTGCTTCATAATAATTTCAAAAATGTGGTAAATGTAGTCCCCCTAATTCATATTTCCAAGTTAATTTATTCAAGGCTACTCTTGAAAATTTACCTCTCCATAAAAACTCCCTAACCATTTTATTCAAATCTCAAAAAAAAATTATCAAGTAAATACGGAATAGATTGAAATAAATATTGCATACGTGGAAAAATATTCATCTTAATTGTATTTATTCTACCCAATAAATTAATAGGTAAATCTTTCAATTTAATCAAATCAGTTTTAATTTTTTTTATTAACAGAACATAATTTAATTTATATAAAGATTGATAATTAACATCCAAAATTATACCCAAATACTTAATTCGATCCATCCATTTCAAATTAAGAATATTCTTATAAGCTGAATAATCTCCTTCACTCACTTTTTTCCCAATTAACTTTATATCCAGAAAGACTTCCATATTGCATCAGACATTCCTTCAAACGTAAAAGTGATTGAACTAGATATGTTAGATACACCAAAACATCATTGGCAAATAAATTAATTTTATATTCCTCATCTAAAACTTTCATACCTTGTATCTGTATATTTTGTCTTATCGACTGCGCCAAAGGTTCGATCACTGCTTAGAGGAGTGGGCAGAAAGATGGCAGATGGAGTTTAATGCTGATAAGTGTGAGGTGCTTCATTTTGGAAAGAATAATCAAAGCAAAACATATGTGGTAAATAGGAGGGCATTGAAGAATGCAGTGGAGCAGAAAGATCTAGGAATAATGGTGCATTGTTCCCTGAAGGTAGGAGCGCATGTGGATAGGGTGGTGAAGAAGGCCTTTAGTATGCTTGCCTATATATAAATCAGTGCATAGAATATTGGAGTTGGGAAGTAATGATGAAACTGTACAAGGCATTGGTGAGGCCAAATTTAGAGTACTGTGTGAAAATCTGGTCACCGATTTATAGGAAGGATATTAACAAGATAGAGAGAGTGCAGAGAAGATTGACAAAAATGTTGCCTGGGCTTCAGCATCTGGAATACAAGAAGAGATTGAGCAAATTAGGTCTTTATTCCTTGGAATGTAGAAAGCTGAGAGGGGATTTGATAGAGGTAATGAGAGGGATAGATAGAGTTGATGTGGGAAGACTTTTCCCATTGAGAGTAGGAAAGAGGGATACAAGTGGTCATGGGTTGAGAGTTGACGGGCAAAGGTTTAGGAGTAACATGAGGGGGAACTCCTTTCTCAGAGAGTGGTTACTGTGTGGAATAGGCTTTTGGGAAAGGTGGGTGGAGGCAGGGTCAATTTTGTCATTCAAGAAAGAGTTGGATAAGTATATGGATGGGAGGGGGATGGAGGGTTATGGGCAGAGTGCTGGTAAGTGGGATTAGAGGAGGGTACTTGGATCAGTGCAGACTAGAAGGGCCAAATTGGCCTGTTTCCATGCTGTAATTGTTATATGTTATATGTTATGTGTGTTAACTAACGCAAACAACGCTGGTGATAAAGATCGGGTGAATTTAAATGGTTCTGAAATCAAACCATTCATCAGTACTCTCGCTACCAGTTTACTATATAAAGCTTTAATCCAACCAATAAAAAAAGGACCAAACTTAAATTTCTCCAGAACTTTGAACAAAAAAATTCCACTCAACTCGGCATCTAAAGATATCACCATCGGATGGTCTGAAGATTGTCGGAATCTATTAATCAAACTAATCACACATAAAATATTATCTGTGGCATATCTATTCTTTATGAAACCTGTCTGATCCATATGAATCAGCTTCGGTAAAAATTTAGCCAATCTATTCGCTAAAATTTTAGCTATAATTTTATAATCTACATTTAACAACGAAATCGGTCTATATAAAGAGTAAAGGAACATGAGTAAAGAATCCCAGAGAATGGGGACTTTTAAAGAGAAAAGGAATGGAGTAAAGAATCCCAGAGTACAGGGACTTATAAACAGAAAATGAATATGAGTAAAGAATTCCAGAGAACGGTGACTTATAAAGAGAAGAGGAACATGAGTAAAGAATCCCAGAGAACAGTGACTTATAAAGAGAAAAGGAACATGTGTAAAGATTCCCAGAGAACAGCGATTTATAAAGAGAAATGGAACGGAGTAAAGTATCCAAGAAAACAGTGTCTTATATGAAGACCTGGAAAATCTCAGGATGTAACGACCTGAGAGAGCCTCTGCTTCCTCAGGAGTTTGAGAAGGAGCTAGTGAAGTTGTTCAAGTGAACCGGTATGGACTTGAAGGGCTGACATGGCCTGTTTCCGTGCTGTAAATGGTTATATAGTTATATGGTTATGAAGATACTTTCAAAGGATCTCTCTCCTTCTTTGGAATTACTGTAATTAAAGCACTAGAACAAGACTCAGGTAATTCATAATGTTCTCCAACTTGGCATGATACATCTCCAAACACTGTAGAGGTCATCATAAAAAATTTTATATAATTCGACTGAAAATCCATCATCACCAGGCGATTTACCGTTCGACATTTCCATCATAGCCATTTTAATTTCCAAATCAGTAAATGGTGCTTCTAACTCCTGTATATCTACATCCTATAATGTCGGTAAATTCAATTGTGATTAAAAAAAATCAATCAATCCATTTTCTTGTTTTCCATCAGATGTATATAACTTTTTATAAAATGAACAAAATTCATCATTAATCTCACGAGGTTTATGTGATAAGCAAATTCCGTCTAACAGCGTTAATAGTCCTCGAAACCTGCTCCTTCTTTAATTGCCATGCCAATACCTTATGTGCTTTCTCTCCCCATTCATAATATCGTTGTTTAGTCCTATTAATCATACATTCAAATTGGTAAGATTGTAGAGTATTATATTCCAGTTTCAACCTAGACAATTCTATTTTCTAATCTTCTATAGCATCTTTCTGAAATTCCTTTTCTAACTCACCAATCCGTTTCTCTAATTCAGGACCCTGATTTAATCGATTCTTTTTTATTTTAGAAGTATAACTAATTATTTGTCCTCTCAAATAAGCTTTCATAGCATCCCATAATACAAACTTACTTTGAACAGAATTAGAATTTTCTTTCAAAAAGAAATTAATTTGTTTTTTCAAAAAATCAATAAATTCCATATTTTTCAACATTATATTAAACCTCCAATAATAGACCACTTGAATTTTCTCAGAGGTTGCATATGTAAAGTATAACAAAGAATAATCTGAAATCACCCTACTTTCATATTCCGCTTGTTGTATTTTCCCCTGTAAATGTGCTGATACTAAAAAAAAATGTCAATCCTTGAAAATGATTCATGTCTAGTTGAATAAAAGGAGGAATCCTTCTCTGTCGGATTAAGATGTCTCCAAATATCCACTAAATTAAGATCTTTCATCAATGCTTGAACCTGAACTGCCATTTTATATTTCTTAACTTTCTTCGGGGACTTGTCTAATAAAGGTTCCAAGACACAATTAAAATCACCACCAACTAAAACATTATCATTAGCCTGACCCAAATATAAGAATGCATCGGAAATAAATGTTTCATCATCTACATTTGGGGCATAAATATTAAGTAAATCCAAAATTCACTAAAAATCTTACAATTTAATTTAAGAATACATCTTGCTTTTTCCTCCATTGATTGTAATTCAAAAGATAAATTCTTATGTATCAAAATTGCTACACCTTTAGCCCTGGAATTAAATGAAGAAGAATATACATGTCCTACCAGTCCCTCTACAATTTCATATTTTCTTTGATATTCAGATGTGTTTCTTGTAAAAAAGCAACATCAATTTTCATTTTCTTAATATATGCCAAAACGCGCTTACGCTTAATCGGACTGTTTATACCTCGAAAAGTAGCAAACCTCAACTTTGACATATCTAGTAATATTACTAAGAACTAATAATATCAATATATAAAAACTCAAATCAATGTAAATAGGGCCTCCAATAGGAGAAAAAAACACAAATTAAAGACTAAATAAAATGAAAATAAGTGAAAAAAAATTAATTAACCAAAAAAAAAAGAAAAAGTGAACCCCCCCCAAAAAAACTACCAAAAGGTAGTAATCCCTAAACAAAACTTGGGTGTGGATCACCCACCAGTGGCTGATGACTAATAGAACATGGAGCAAATCTCTCCCTCCCCAGCCAAACAAAGAGTAACATCAAAATATCATAATGACATAAAAAATAAAATAAGAATAAGAAAGTTATTCTATTCATCCAAGAGATTCCAAACTTGGAGATCCCATTTCAAGAGAAGTTGGACTCTTTCCATTCCCATTTCTGCCATTTCTTCCATTTTCAGAACAACCAGATTTTTCTTTAGGAGACAATGGTGGACGACGTCTTTGTCCTCTTGCATCTGGCAATGAATCAGCAAAAATCGTTGCTTCACGATCATTCTCAAAAAACTGAGATTGAAAGTTTCCATAAAAGACTGAAATTTTTAAAAATCTTCACAAGATGCTTCCACACGTATTTTAACTGTATTCGGTTCTAAACTTATCCTTTGAGTCATTTCATTCATCATAGGCTGGATGATAGCGTTTAACTGTTTATATTGTAATTCAGAAAAGCTCAGCCCTGCTTTCTCTAACGTAGTGGCAGAACCAGGTAACTGCAGCTCCTGCTGCATCTCGACAACAGGCAGTTTAACAGTTTTACTGCGGGTCTGGACTCCCAGCTACGGCACCCCGACTTCTTCAGGGGGTCGATGCTGGTCTCCCCCCGCAACTCGTTGTTGTTTCAAAAACTCACAGAAGAGATCAAGATATTCAGGTTGGAATACTTCCTGAGGCATTTCAAGCAATGGAGTAATCTTCCTGCAAGCTCCCTCCACTAAAGTCGGCAAGCTGCCAGAATCGGGATCCACTTTGTGGGCACACGCACCTTCCTCCTGAGAACGGGTAATTCCAGTGATGTCCTTCTATTGGTGCATAGTAGTCATTTTTTTTTCAGCTCCCACAGGCAATCTTCGTGGTTTAGGCACTGAAGAAATTAAACCTGAGGCTGTAGCAGGCTGTTTAGGCCCTAAATCTTCAACATTCCAAAAATGTAATTTCTTCTGCACTTGAGGTTTAATCTTTTTATCATTAATGGCCATAACAGTTCCTTAATACTTTAGACAAAAATTTATAAACTTGAAAACAAAGGGTTAAAAACGGGTACTTAAAAGACCGACCAGAGAGGTCGAGATTACATGTCTAGACTCTATGCCATCTTGCCACTTCCCCCTCTTTTCCTATTAATAATCAGGAGTATTTATATGATCAAATACTTTTTAAAGTTGATAAGAATCAATTTACTTATTGAGGTATTAAAATTACATAAAATTTTAAGGATCTGTTTAAATTCTCTCTCCCTGTTGAATATACAAAACAAATGCTTTCCAAATGGCCTCCAGTGGTGTTATTAATAGTTGGTCGTATTAATGCAGTTAAAATGATAATTTTATGAAAGTTTTTATATACTTTCCAAGCAGTACCTTCCTTTGTCCTTAAAATATTTTTTTTGAGACAGGAGTGACCAAATTTGCTTAATGTAAAAGCCACAAACGATAAAGCTCAGATGCTTGAGAGCCACAGGACATGAACAAAATTCCCACATACGTTTTTATTATTACAAAACTTTTATAATAATTTTAAGAAATGCATATTAAATGCAATAATATTTATTAATGCATGCAGTTTTTAAACTGTTAATTTGTATTAGTTTCAGTAATTATAAAGACATAAATATATAAAAAAAAGAGAAACCAAAAAAATTAGAGATATTTTAATCAGATTTCCACCTCACAAAATTAGTCTTATTATAATTATATTTTTATGCCTACAATACAATGCTGCTATTAAAGATGCTATTTACTGCTAGTAGTGGTCTTGCGGGTCTCTGTCTTGGCTGTAAGTCATTTAAAATCTGGCTTATATGTTGTAAGAGCTGTACGAATTAGCTCCGTCAGATGTTGGTTTGTAAGGATTGCACAATGCTTCGTCTTCACAAACTTCATTACAGAGTACAGAGATTCACAACTGTATGTGGGGCTGAAAATTGAGGTGAGTCGCACACTAGTTTTCTTTAGTTCATTATATTTTATTTCTGGAACTTGTTTCCAAAACTCAGTTGTAGACTGGGATTGATGGATTGTGGCAGCATGCCACTAGGCAGGCAAACAGCCCTGCTTGTAATCCACATGGTGGGGCAGCCGGTCAAAATGGGGCCGTCAGGGGTTTCCCCTTCTTCTCAGCACCGGGTTCAGAAACCTGTGCTGGAGGACCACATGATGCCCGAGTGACGTCAGCGCCCCCCAGCACAGTTCTCATCCAGGTCGAGGCTGGGGGTATAAGTCCAGCCCGGCAGCCAGCAATAAACCAGTTTTCTGCTCATTGAGCTCAACCCGCCTGGTTGTGTGTTCTTTCAGTAGCAGTGTAACTGCCGCTACAATTAGCGACCCCGACTGGTTCAAACATCTTTGAAGCCAACATGAGCGAACCTGGGATAAGTGCTATAGCCATCAAGCACCTGATTTCTGGGTTCAGGAGCCGGAGACCTGGTTCACCACGCGGAGGCACATTTTCACCTCTGCCAGATTTCGTCCGAAATGACCAAATTCTACCATGTGATCGCCGCCCTGGACCAGGCCACTGCCAAACATGTGCTGCACCTCATTCAGCACCTGCCCGCCGAAGACAAATACGGGACCATCAAGCGAGTGCTCTCCGGATTCCTTGGACTATCCAGGCATCAGCGTGCCGCTCGGATGTTGCACCTCGATGCCTTGGGGGACAGGTCCCTGGTGGAGCTAATGGAAGAGATGCTTGCGCTCATGGGTGATCACACCAATTGCCCACTCTTTGAGCAAATTTTCCTTGACCATCTGCCCGACAACGTCCAGCCATTACTGGCCCAAGAGAGCTTTACCGACCTGAGGAAGGTTGCTCAGAAGGCCCAAATGATATGGCTCGAGCAATTCCCGGAGGGCTTGATGGTCCAGCAGGTCATGAGGCATGGGCATGATCACGCCAAGCCTGCCCCTAGCGCTGCGGTAGAACACCCGGCCTCTGCAGTGGCCACCAAAAGCATAACCAGGGGCACGGTATCCATTCCGGGCCTCTGCTTCTACCACCAGCGCTGGGGAACCAAGGCTTGGAAGTGTCCTCAGCCCTGCTCATTCCAGAGAAATGAGCAGGCCGGCTGCTGTTAATGGCTGTGGCAGCTGGCCAAGGACACAGCCTCCTCTACCTGCGGGACTCAGTCAGCAGCTGGCGCTTCCTTGTCGACACTGGGGCCCAGACCAGCGTCATCCCAGCCAAGGCCATCGAGTCCAGGAACCAACCTTGAGAACCTCCTCTCCATGTGGCCAACACAACAGAGATCCGGACATATGGGAACAAGACAATCCACTTACAGATTGGCCAGCAGAAGTTCTCGTGGAGGTTCACCATCTCGTCCCTCCAACCGCCATCCTGGGTGCCGACTTCCTCCTTGCTCACTGGTGGACATTCGAGGTAGGTGCCTGGTAGATGCCTGGAGTTTCCAGGCCGTTCACCTCGATGCCTCCCGCACAGAGGGGCTGCAGATGGCCACGATCAGTATGCCCAGAGACTAGTTCCAGCGAATCCTGGACGAGTTCCCGGCCCTCCTCAGGCCACAGTTCTCAGCTACCTCACCGCGCCACGGGGTGTTCAACCACATCCTCACCCAGGGTCCACCAGTTCAAGTCAAGGCATGCCGGCTCCCATCTGACAAGCTTCAGGTGGTGAAGTTTTCGCATCTGCTGGAGCTAGGGATCATTTGGCGCTCTGACAGCCCGTGGGCCTAGCCGCTCCACCTGGTCCCAAAAGCCTCCAGTGGCTGGCGCCCCTGCAGAGACTATCAAAAGCTCAATGAGGCGACAGTTCCTGACCATTACCCCATCCCTCACATCTAGGACTTTACTGCCAACCTGCATGATGCGAGGGTTTTCTCCAAGGTTGACCTGGTGTGCGGGTAACACCAAATCCTGGTGCACCCTGAGGACATACCCAAGACGGCCATCATCACCCCCTTTGGCTTGTTCGAATTCCTTCGCATGACGTTTGGGCTAAAGAACACAGCTCAGACCTTCCAGTGCCTCATGGACTCAATGGGCAGGGACCTGGATTTCGTCTTCATTTACTTGGATGACATCTTCGTTGCCAGCAGAGATTGGGCGCAACACAAGGCCCACCTGTGCGCTCTCTTCTGGTTGGCTGACTTCGGCCTCGCCATCAACCCAGCCAAGTGCCAGTTTGGGAAAGAGTCAATGCAGTTCCTGGGCCATACAATCATGGCCAAAGGGATCAAGCCCGCTGCTATGAAGGTTGCTGCTATCAAGGAGTTCCCACGCCCGGACAACCTCAAGGGGCTACAGGAGTTTGCGGGTATGGTCAACTTCTATGACCGATTCATCCCAGGAGCTGCGCACATCATGCAGCCGCTATTCGCCCTCATCACAGCCAAGCACAAAATGCTCACCTATACCCCAGGGGCCTACAGTGCATTCGAGGCTACCAACGACACCCTCACGAAGGCTACCATGCTCACTCACCCGCACACCGACCTGCATAGGCGCTCTCTGATGATGCCTCTGCCACAGATGTTGACGTCATCCTGGAGCAGCAGGTGAATGGACAATGGAAGCCGCTGGCATTCTTCAGCCAGCTTCTTCACCCACCAGAGCACAAGTATAGAGCCTTTGACTGTGAGTAACTTGGCATGTACCTGGCGGTGCGGCATTTCTTGGAGGGGAGGACTTTTACCATCTTCACTGACCATAAACCCCTCACTCAGGCGCTCGCGATGGCAAAGGATCCCTGGTCAGCCCGCCAGCAGTGTCACCTCTCCTTCATGTCGGAGTTTACCACCGACATTCGGCCCAAGGCTGGGATGAACAACATGGTTGCCGATGCATTCTCACGACCGGCCATCTGCGCGCTGACACCTGGCCTCGACTTCAACCAGCTTGCCCGGGGCCAGAAGTCTGATGAGGACTGCCGTCAGGTCTGCCATCACGTGCCTGCGGTTCTGAGACCTCCCAACTCCTAGTGGTGAAGGCACCATCCTGTGTGATGTCTCCATGGGCACCCCGCAGCCAGTGGTTCCCCAGCAGTGGTGCAGGCAAGTCTTCCATCACATCCACGACCTTTCGCACCCGTCCATCAGGTCCACCGTCTATACGGTGGGAGAGCGGTTCGTCTGGAATGGGCTGTGGAAGCAGATCATGGGTTGGGCCAGAACATGCACCCATTTCCAGATGTCCAAGGTGCACAGACACACCAGGGCGCCCATGCAAGAGTTTGAGCATGTCCGTTCATGCTGGACATTGGCGGCAGGCGGGAGCTGTTTACTGTGCACAGGATGAAGCCAGCTCACCTCAACCCCACCGAACCAATGATTCTGGCCCAGCCCAAGAAGCGAGGCCGCCCAGCTAAAAAGGACATTGGCGCCGGTTCTGGGGGGAGGGGGGTCTGTATGACGGCATGCTACTAGGCGGGCAAACCGGCTCCGCTTCTAATCCATGTGGCGGGGTAGCCAGCCAAAATGGTGCCGTTGGGGGGGTGTTTCCCCTTCTTCTCAGCACTGGGCTCAGAAGACCACACTAGGGGACCACGTGATGCCTGAGTGACGTCGGCGCCCCCCAGCGCGATTCTCAGCCAGGTCCGGGCTGGGGGTACAAGTCCAGCCTGGCAGCCAGCAATAAACAAGTTTTCTGCTCACTGAGCTCAACCCGTCTGGTTGTGTGTTCTTTCAGTAGCAGTGTAGCTGCCGCTACGGGATCATCTTTAGACCCAGGTCCTCCTGTAATTCCATTTGTTCCATTTCCACAGCAAATGATTCCGTAACCAGAGGTTCGGGAATTGGACAGCCAACATTGACCACATCAACCCTGAATGGATTTACAAGAAAGGCAAAGCAGGGCTTCAGCTTCTGCAAGTCCTCAAACCTGGCTAGGAAATTATCAAATAGTCCTTGTAATTTATCTTTGTATTCTTCCAGTTTATAGTCTTTTATTTCAATATCAGGAAATGTATTTACTCTCCTACTGAGTTAGGGGAAGTGACTGAAGTTTCTTGACAATATATCTCTTTGAAAAAGTCTTATTTTATTCTGAAAGCTGAAAATTGTTTGAGTAAGATCAGAAATAATCTTATCTTTCCCCTTGAGTGCCAAGTTGAGAGTTTGTAGATGATTAATTATATCAGTAAGGAACATCAGATCTTGCATCCATTCATCATTTTCCAGTTGAGGGTAGGATCTTTTATTTTCTTTAATAAAAGTAATAATAGGCTCCAAAAGATCCACAAACCTACTCAAGACATTGCTGGTTGACGGCCACCTCACAATGGAGTAGAAAGATACATCACTAGGTTTATCCTCAAGCTCCAATTCTTCAATAAAATTTCTGAACCATCGGTGGGTCTTCCCATTTGGGCGTATGAAATTGACAATTTCAAGGACAGCTTTCATAACATCTTCATACTTAAAATATTTTACCTGTTGCCCTGCTGTCCATCATGAGACCCATGTCATGATGTCATCCCTCCTTACATTATCTGTATGTCAGTAGCCATGTTAGTCTGATGGTATTCAAGAATGAGAAAGCACCACTTCTCAGAGTCCTAACTGTGTAAGTGGATACAAAACAGTGGTGACGAGGAACAAAACAAACCCTACATGTGCTCCAGGCACCAACCGTGGGAAGGAAGCAAAAGGATGAAGATAAAAAATGACTACCTAATGAGCTCCATGAGTTCCCGCCAAAAGATCAAAGTAAAAGCGTACCAAGATGGTGAAGGAACATTCGGAGAATTTAACGAAGCATATGAAAATTGGGTTAATTATATTGAATGGGTTAAACACTGTGTAGCCCATATTATTAATGAAGCCCTGGTAAACCGAAAACAAGCCCTATTCCTCAGTATAATGGACAGCAAAACATTCAATCTCCTTAAAACTTTACTGTCCCTGGAGGACCCAGGAATTATGACATACACCAAGTTATGCACAGCACTGGGGAACCAATTAAGCCCCAGATGACTGGTTATAGCAGAAAGGCAACAATTCTATGAAAGGAAACAAATGCTAGGAGAGACAGTAAGTGAATACCTGGAAGCGTTCTGGAAACTGTCCAAGCAATGTCACTTCAAGTGTTTCTGACCCAAGCACTTTGAGACAGATTAATGATGGGGTTGGCAGATCACCAAGCAGAGCAAAAATTACTGGCAAAAGATGACAAAGTAACTCTTGAGATTGCTTATAGTACTACTTGAAGCTCAGAAATGGCAGACAAAAATTTGGATGTGGGTCAACAAGGCCTTCTAGTCAGGAAGTTTTCCCGTCAACAGTTCTTCCATTGTGGGAAATACAACCATCGCCCAGAAAACTGTTTCTTTAAAAATTCCAGATGCCATCCCTTCAATAGACAGGGACATATCGAAGTGAAATGTCCAATTAAAGAAATAGTAAAACACAGTTGGATTCAAAATGCTGATAACCACCCAGCTGATGTCAGACCGCTAGCAGGGAGAAAGAACAATCCTGACATTGGCCATGGCAACAGCTCTGAAGAGGACAAAAAAACAGCTGCAGTCTTACATATCTGAAAGATAAAATAACACACCGATTTATTTTCAACTGAAAATAAACAACCAACCTCTGAAAATGGAACTTGACACAGGAGCTGCAGTGTCTCTAATGCCATTACATTTAAAGCAATGCTTGTTACCACTGAAAACAACTGAAGTTACACTGAGATCTGTTACTGGAGACAAAATCAAAGTGTTTGGGAAATGTACGGTCAAGGTACAATATAAGCATCAACAACCAAAAACACTATTTCTCTACATCGTATATACCCAGGGACCAGCACTTTTCAATGAAAATGACTACAACACATTCCCCTAGACTGGATGGAGATCAGTTCAATACTGAATGTAAACTATGAAGAGGAGACCCAGCTAGAACTCAACCAGATCCTCAACGACTACGACATAGTCTTCCAACAAGGGTTGGGAAAGATCAAAAGGTTTCAAGCCAAACTGCAATTTAAAGATAATGTGGAACCAAAGTTCATCAAAGCCAGAACAATCCCATTTGCAATTAAAGCAAAAATTGAAGCTGAGTTAAATAGATTAAAAGATGAAGGCAAATTAGAACCAATAGAATACAGTGATTGGGCAGCGCCCATTGTACCTGTACAAAAAGAAAATGGTGAGATTCACATTTACGGCGATTACAAAGTCACCATCAACCAAGAACTAAAGGTACCAGAACACCAAGCCTAAAGCATGAGAACTACTCCAAGCATTAAATGGAGGGCAAAAGTTCACAAAATTAGATATGTCACAGGTATACCAACAAAGAATTGGATAAAGAATCAAGACAATATGTGACAATCAATACTTACCTGGGACTGTTCACCTACACATGCATGCCATTCAGAATTTCAGCATCACTTGAGATTTTTCATGCTACAATGGACAAATTACTACATGGAATACCAGTGGGATGTTACCTTGATGATAGCATCATCATGGGCCAAAATGACAGAGAACATGTACAAAACCTTGAGAAGGTCCTAAGCAGATTACAACAGGATAAAGGTGTCTTCAAGCTGCCCTCAGTTACATACTTGGAACAATAAGGAAGGGGTACGAATGGATGAAACGGCCACAGAAGCCATTTGCAAAGCCCCATATCCAACCAACAAGTCGGAATTACAATCTTTTCCATGGCTTATAAATCACTATTGAAAACCTATCCCTAACATGTCTACACTATGCAGCCCCTTAAATTGCTTACTCAAGAAAGATCAAAAATGGTACTGGAATATGGAAACTAAAAACACAGTCAATTGACTAAAAGAAATATTAATGTCAACAAATGAGGTTCTGATCCACTGCCACCCAAACAAGGAAGTGACTCTAGTTGGACTGGGAGCAGTATTGTCCCAAATTAAAGAGAAAGGTGAGCAACCAGTGTCATATGTTTTGTGGACATTAACTGGAAGTGAACGCAATCACATACAACTGGAAAAGGAAGGATTAGTGATAATTTATGGTGTAAAAGGTTTCCACCAATATCTCTATGGAAGAACTTTTACCCAAATCACTGACAACAAACCTCTAAATTTGATTCTGGGCCCCCACAAAGGGGGGCCAATATTAGCTGCAGCCAGAATTCAAAGATGGGCCATACTACTAGCCGCAAACAACTATGAGGTAATACATAAACCAGGAACAATCAACAGCCTTATCACACTTACCATTACCTGAAACTGAACAAAAGGAAGAAATTAAATGGACAGCAGAGACAGCAGCGATCAACCAAGAACAACTACAACAACTGCCCATGACAGCCCAGATGATCAGCAAAGAAAACCAAAAAGGAGGCAACATTAAGCAAAGTCTTATACTTTACCCTTAATGGATGGCCAGAATCTGAGGTTATACCAGAAGACCTGAAAACTTACTTCACACGCCGCCATGAACTATCAGTTGAAGAAGGATGTTTACTTTGGGGTACCCGTACAATTATCCCAGCCAAATGGCAAAACACCATATTATCAGAGCTGCACCACAACCATCCAGGAATGGTACGAATGAAATTGCTGTCCCAGATGCATGTTTGGTGGCCATTAATAGACATAGACATTGAAACAACAGTGAGGGAATGCACAATATGTCAGTCAATGCAGCCAAGAATGCCTCAGGCCGAGGCCAACCCGTGGAAATCGCCTTCCAGACCCTGGCATCGGATTCATGTAGACTTTGTGGGGCCATTCATGGGAGAGACTTTCCTTACAGTGGTGGACGCACATTCCAAATGGCCAGTAGTTTTGCGTATGAAAAACACCAAAACTGATTCTACAATTGAATGTCTGCGGGCCATGTTTGCCACATACAGATGACCTCATGAATTGGTCTTGGACAATGGGCCCCAGTTTACATCAGAACATTTCAAGAAACTTATGTGCAACAACAATATCAGACATATTTTGAAGGCACCCTATCACCCAAGTACTAATAGAGAGGTGGAACACTTTGTGCAAACAGTCAAAAAGGCGATCCACAGTTCACCATGATCTGGGCCTTCAATTTGAAAAATCCACATTGCCACAAACTTTGACTAGAACACTGGAGGTGAGCGAGAGAGTACTAGCAGAAGATTACAGACAATAGGGGGTGATCTCACAAAAGTTGACCCCCTGCTCATACTCTGTTCTAGTGGGAGACAGCCTGTGGAAACAACACATTGACCAATTGTGGCCATGGTCTGACACCGAAGTCCATAAATTACCTCTCGACCTGGAGGAGGTAGAACCAGATCTGCAGTGGCCTGCTATGGGAATCCAACCCCTTGGGCTGAGTGAAAGAGGGATGGAGATGTGTAGCCCAGTAACTTCAACAAGCATGTAGAGGCTAGCGACAGCCGGCAATCGCCGTTGACCTGAATATCGGTGGGTCCAGCATGCCATGCTGAGGCAGTCCAAGAGAGAAAGAAGACCATTCAAGCACTTTAAGGACTATGTTCCATAATTATTATTGTTCCTTTCCATATTATAATCACTCATTCTATGTACCCTAATTCACACTAGTAGTCATGGGCCTGATGTAGTAATAGTAGTTAGAGGGGGCCCATTCAAAATTTATTGCATGGGGTGGGAGGGGGAAAAGAGTGTTGTGTATAAGCCTGCCCTGCTGTCCATCATGACACCCATGTCATGATGTCACCCCTCCACGTATATATCTCTGTATGTCTGTAGCCATGTTAGTCTGATGGAATTAAAGAATGAGAAAGCACCACAGCTCTAAGATTTAATTGTGTAAGTGCATACACAACAGTACCTGCCTCCACCACCTCCACCAGAAGACACCACTCTCTGAGTAAAGAAGCTTCCCCTTGTGTTGCACCTAAACTTTTGCCCCCAAATCTCAGCTCAGGTCCTCTTGTTTGAATCTCTCCTCTCCTCAATGGAAAAAGTCTATCTACATCTACTCTATCTATCCACCTCAAAATTTTAAAGACCTCTATCAAATCCACCCCCCCCCCTCAGCCTTTTATGCTCCAAGGAATAAAGACCTAACTTGTTGAATATTTCTCTATAACTTAGGTTCTGAAACACAGGTATCATTCTGAGGAATCTTCTCTGTACTATCTCTATTTTGTTCACATCCTTCCTGTAATTTGGTGACCAGAATTGAACATAATATTCCAAATTTGGCTTCACCAATGCCTTGTGCAATCTTAACATAACCTCTCAACTATTATACCTTCCTAACTAACCTTCGTTGTGGGACCTAGTAAAGTACATCTTAAGTTATTTTTTGAAGTATCATTGATTGATCAGGCATTTTCAATATGGAGAATTAAAGGAGTAAATAACCTTTTCAGACCCATTTGCAGGAGACTGCTTAATATCTTTCAATCAGTTAGCAGACAAATATGATTTGAGCAAGGCACAATTTTTTTAGGGTTTTGTAAATTTGGGACTTTCTGCATACTTTATTTTCAAACTATCCTTCTGCTTACCCATCTAATATAAAACACCCTTTTTTCAGGTATATCCACTTCAAAAAGGGTTAATAGCTACAATATAGTTTTCTACATCAATATATAGAGGTACCAACTAGAGAAGGGGCAGTGTTGGATCTGCTTTTAGGAAATGAGATAGGTCAGGTGGCAGAGGTGTGTGTTGGGGAGCACTTTGTGTCCAGTGATCACAATACTATTAGTTTCAAAATAATTATGGAGAAAGTTGGGTCTGGACCCAGGGTTGAGATTTTTGATTGGAGAAAGGTTAATTTTGATGCGATGAGAATGGATTTGGAAGGTGTGGACTGGGATAAATTGTTTTATGGGAAGAAAGTAGAAGGAAAATGGAGGGCATTCAAAGGTGAAATTTTAAGGGTACAGAAATGGTATGTTCCTGTTAGGATGAAAGGAACGGTTAAAAGTTTTAGAGAGCCTTGGTTTTCAAGGGTTATTGGAAATATGGTTCAGAAAGAGAAAGTGGTGTACAAAAAGTATAGACAGCATGAAGTAAATGAGGTGCTAGAGTAATATAAAGAATGCAAAAAGAATCTTAAGAAGGAAATTAGAAAGGCTAAGAGGAGATATGAGGTTGCTTTGTCAAGTAAGGTGAAAATAAATCAAAATGGCTTCTACAGATATATTAGGAACAAAAAGATAGTGAGGGATAAAATTGGCTCCCTAGAGGTTGAGAGTGGATGGCTATGTGTGGAGCCAAAGGAGATGGGGAGATTTTGAACAGTTTTTTTAATCTTCAATATTTACTAAGGAGAAGGATATTGATCTGTGTAAATTAAAGGAAATAAGTAGGGAAGATAGAGAAACGATGATGATTAAAGAAGAGGAAATACTTGGGCTTTTAAGAAAGATAAAGGTGGATAAGTCTCCAGGCCCTGACAAGATATTCCCTAGGAACTTGAGGGAGATAGTTAAAATATCATTAGTAATGGGAATGGTGCCAGAGGATTGGAGGGTAGCTCATGTAGTTCCATTGTTTAAAAAAATGTGCTATGAATAAATTTAATAATTATAGGCCTGTAAGTATGACGTCAGTGGTGGTAAGTTAATGGAAAGTATTCTTAGAGGTGGTATATATAAATATTTGGATAAGCAGTGTTTGATTAGGAACAGTCAATATGGATTTGTGAGGGGAAGATCATGTTTGACAAACCTTATCAAATTTTTTGAGGAGGTTACTAGAAAGTTGATGGTGTAAGGCAGTGGATGCTATAGACTTTATATATGGACTTTAGAAAGGCCTTTAATAAGGTTCCTCAGGGAAGTTTAGTTAGGAAGGTTCACTCATTAGGTATTATCACTGAAGTAGTGAAATGGATTCAGGAATGGTTGAATGGGAAATGCCAAAGAATAGTGGTAGGCAACTATTGGTCAGATTTGAAGCCAGTGACTAGTGGTGTGCCTCGGGTTCATTACTGGGTTCATTACTATTTGTCATATACATTAACAATCTGGATGATGGGGCGGTAAATTGGATCAGTAAGTTTGCGGATGATACTAAGATAGGCAAAGCTGCAGATAGTGAAGAAGAGTTTCAAAGCTTCCAGAGGGATTTAGGCCAGTTAGAAGAGTGGGCTGAAAGATGGAAAATGTGTTTAATACAGATAAGTGTGAGGTGATACATTTTGGTAGGGGGCAAATCAAGCTAGGACATACATGGTGAATGGTGGAGTATTGAAGAATGCTGTTGAACAGAGGTATCTAGGAATAATGGTACATAGTTCCCTGAAGGTGAACCCACATGTGGATAGGGTGGTGAAGAAAGCTTATGGTATGTTGGCCTTTATAAATCAGGGCATTGAGTATAAGAGCTGGAATGTTATGTTAAGATTGTACAAGGCATTGGTGAGGCCAAATTTGAAGTATTGTGTACAGTTTTGGAGAGAGTGCAGAGAAGATTTACTAGAATGTTGCCAGGGTTACAGGGTCTAAGTTATAGGGAAATGTTAAATAAGTTAGATCTTTATTCTTTGGAACATAGAAGGTTGAGAGAGTTTTGATTGAGATATTTAAAATTATTAGTGGTATAGATTGCATAGACGTGGAGAGGCTTTTTCCTTTAAGAAAGTGGGAGATACAAATAAGAGGACATGAGCTGAGAGTTAGGGGGGAAAAAGTTTAGAGGAAACATGAGGGTGGACTTCTTTACTGTGTGGAACAAGCATCCAGACGAAGGGGTGGAGGAAAGCTCGATATTAGCAATTAAGGAGAAGTTGGATAGGTATATGGACAGGAAAGGAATGGAGGGTTACAGTTTGAGTTTAGGTCAGTGGCGTTAGGTGGGAGAAAGTATTTGGCATGGACTAGAAGGGCCACATTGACCTGTTTCTGTGCTGTAATTGTTATATGATTATAAAATATAATTAGATACTTAATTTGTGACCAATATCCTACGATAAAATGAAAGGTGCTTGGGGTTTGGAATTCCAAGAATCCAATAGGATCATATTTTTTGATGACAAAATACTTCATCAATTTGTGCCCATCATTCCTTGATTCAGTTCAAGGTGGTACATCGGGCACATATGTCTAAAGATAAGTTGGCCCGTATTTTTCACAAATCCTACTTGTGATTGGTGCAAAGCTGAGGTAGCCACTTTAACTCATATGTTTTCGTTGTGTTCAAAACTATGGAAAGATGTCTTTGAAACCCTAACAAAAGTTCTAGGATTAGAATTACAACCAAATCTATTAACAGCTATTTTTGGAATCTTACCAGTGGAGACTGGGCTGTTTCCGCACAGCAAATAATTGCCTTTTCAACATTATTGGCTAGAAAAGCCATATTACTTAAACGGAAGGATCCTAACCCATCTACTCTACTTCAACGGCTCTCTGCTGTCATGTCATGTTTAAGTTTGGAGAAAATTGGGAGTCAGATATTTGATACATCTTTTAAATTTCAGTATTTCCATATAGTTTAAGAATTATAATTTTATACTGCATGTTCGTTATCATAAATTTTGTTTTAACTTGGAAACTCTGTTTTCCTATTTTATTCTCAGAATGGATGCCCAGTCCCTTTTACTTTTTTTTGGATGAGTTAGAGGGTATTTTGTAATTTTTTAAAAAATCTCTTTTTTTTTGGTTTTACAGGAGGAGAAAAAAAATTATGGTTAATATATATTTGTTCAATACTTAATATGTTCTTTTTCTTATACAATAATAAATACATGAATCTAATGTAATTCTCCCTTTGTATATATGTTTGATATAACTCAATAAACAGATTGGAAAAAGAAAAGGTAATGCTGAATCCCTTTCTTCAATAACTATTCATTTCTTTGCAGTTATTCTTTTCTTCCTCTTAGTTTTATGAGTTCTATTTTCAATTAATTCTTCATTCTTGTCAACTTTCAAAACTGAAAAATCATCAGATTCAGTTTCCAAGTAAAATCCTTAGTTAAAATCTTTTTGGTCACTGTTTTTTGGACCAACCAATATTTCTAAGTTCTTTTTCAACATTTTGTACTCTGAAGTCAGTTGTACCATATTGTCAGATTTGTTTCCCGATTTAGGGTCACAGGGATAATCACCAGAAGTATTTGCAGCATCTTCTAATGGTTCATTTTCATCCATTTTTGATTAAAACAATTTCTTCTCTACTGATTTATTTTCATCAATTGGATTTTCTAAGAAATGTTCATATTCTTCTGAAGGTTCATTGAGTTTCACAACAGATATTGTATTGACATTGTTTTTGACTGCTTCTGAGCAATATTACTCTTTCTTTCTAATGGTCCATTGACTGTCCATCCAAGCAAGTTTTAATAGCATAAGGTCCATCTTCCTCAGAAGGGATTAGTTCTATTGGTTCCAGAGCCAAACAAATTAGCATCTCTACCTCAGTGTTATCTGCTTCCAAAATATAAGCCTTTCTCAGATATTTCCACTGATCAACATCACTTTGATATGGGATGTTACCTTTATGCACAGGCATATTCTGTGATCACAAAAATCAGCATGGTGTTTTCCAGCAACCTTTAATCCTCAAATCAAGTTAGTTTCAACAAACTTTCTTTATCCTATGGTTTCAATAGAATCTTTGCCTTTTCTCCTTCAGTATTAAGTCTTTTTATAGATCCCTCAGTACAAAATGATGCAATGCTTCCTCGGTCAAGAAATGTATGTCTGTACTGTTACATTACACATAAGATTGCCATCCTTATTTTTGATTTTATTTGTTTTTATCAACAAATAGTACCAAAATTACCATCACAGATAAATAATTAAATGTGAATTAATCATTGATACATTTTCCAAATATAGCCCCTATGCCCCCATCCCCCACCCCCAACAAAACCATAAATAAATGAAGAAAAGAAAAAGGAAGAAAGAAAAAGGATAGAAAAAAAAGAAAAGAGAGAAGAAAGAGAAGGAAAAATGAAAGTAGATGAAAGGAGCAATCAAGATCTGGAATCCAATTCAACAAAAAAGGGGACCTAATTATTTTTGTCTAGATCTCAATAAAAGGAAGAAAAATGAAAGAAAGAAAAATATATAGAATAAATGTCTTATTTATTAAATATACAACCCTACATTTTGTAGATAAGGTTCCCATACCTGCAAAAACATTCCTTAAATTGAAAGTGCTTTTCTCCAGGGGAACACAACTATGCATTTCAATATTCCAATGGGCTACTTCCAAGAGAGTCAGACTTCCAGGTAACTGCAATACATTTCCTGACCACTGCCAATGCAATTTATTGAAACTCTAATTGGTACTTAGACAGCCTTATTTTAGGTTTTACGGCCACAATATTTCCCAAGAGTCTTAGAGGCCATTCTTTCCCAATAATTTGATTTAGTAAAATTATTAAATTTTCCCAAAAGAGTTTCAATCTGGAACATAACTAGATAGAAAGTAAGAAACTATTGTTTCTTCCCCGCATTGAAAACATATATTGGAAAAATTAGAGTTTAATTTATGTAATTTTTTGCGGGGTAAGCTATAGGGGTTTTTTTTTAATTATATTGCACCAGCCTATATATTACATTAATTGTATTTGGTCATTCAATCATGACATAAATTCAACCAGGTCTTATTATCAATACTAATAATCAAATCTGATTCCCATCTTTGTTTTGATCTATATAACTACCATTTAGGAGTACCCGAATGAAGTAAAGAATACATAACTGATGTGAATTTCTTTGTGTTCCCCTTTCGAATTAGAATCTCCATTTCACTGCATTCTGGTAACATCATAGTCGGTCCCAATTATTCTCTGAGAAAAGCTCTTACTTGAAAGTAACAGAAGATTGTATTATTATAAATGTATTTATTTTTAATTGCTTGAATGACATTAATTGACCTTGTACATAACAATCTTCTACATATCTGATCCCTTTATGGAAATAGGCACGTAGAATTAAATTGTCCATAGTTAAAGGAATTAATCTGTTCTGAAACAAGGGCATTTTTGGGGTAATTTTGTTTCCTTGTGCCAATTAAATTATCCATTTTATACCAAATAGTCAAAATATGTTGGTGCTTCTTTTCCATCAAAAATAAAGTTAACAGTCCATTTATATATAAATTCTTCTTCACTCTTTCCCTGACTTTGTGCAGTTCAATTTCTACCCATGCAGGCTTCCATCAAAGGGGGAAGTGAAAAAGTTCATATCGGGTACTCAATGATAATATTTAAAGTTGGGAAGTTGTAATCCTCGCATGTCGCATTTCCAAGTTAATTTTTCCATGGAGATTCTAGCTAACTTAGCTTTCCATAAAAATGTTCTAATTAATTTATTCAAATTTTGAAAGAATTTTTGTGGGAGTGGTGCTGGGAGCATCTGGAAGAGGTAATATAGATGAGGAAATATGTTCATTTTAATACAATTCACTTTACCAATCAACATTATCGGGAGAATGATCCATTTATTTACATCCTCTTCTACTTTCTTAAGCAAAGGGAGATCATTCAACTTATATAATTTTTAAAGTAATTATTTACTTTAATCCCCAATATTTGATCCCATTTGCCGGTCATCTGAATTGCATATTTCTTTTGCGATCTGTATAATCTCCATTCGTTAAAGCTATTATCTCTCTTTTATTCCAATTTATCTTATATCCAGAAACTTTCCCATAATCTTCCAATTGCAGATGCAGTCTTTGTAGGGAAGTTACAGGTTCCATTAGATATTTTAGAACATCATTTACAAAAAGACTCATTTTATGCTCATCATGTACCACTCTGAACCCCTTAATGTTTGGATCCAGTCAAATGACTTCAGCCAAAAGTTTTATGGCCAATACAAAGAGGGCTGATTATAGTGACTATCCTTGTCCACTAGATCTAGATAATGGGAATATTGCAGACATTTGACCATTGGTCACAATGAGTAAGCCCTTTGACTCATTGTAAAGAACTCAAATTCAATTTATGAAATTTTGGCCTAGTCCAAATTTCTCCAACACTTTAAATAAAAAGTCCCATTCCAATCTATCAAAGGCCTTTTCTGCATCCAAAGCAACTGCCACACTATGTTCATCTCTTTTCTTGGCCAAATGGATTAAGCTAAGGAGTCTTGTTACATTGTCTGTTGATTGTCTTTTCTTCACAAACCCTGCTTAGTCCTTATTTATCAATTTAGGCAAAAAATTTAGTCAATCTATTTGCCAAATTCTTAGTTTAATATTATAATCAGCATTTAACGAAGAGATTGGTCTATGTGGTAATAGTTTCAATGATTTCCCTATCTTTCTTAAGAATCACCATTATTGCTGTTGAGAAGGATTCTGGCAAAGTATGGGATCCCATACTTAAAGAGAGGCATTAACAAGTCTTTAAATTCTTTGTAAAATTCTGGTGGAAAGCTATCTTCACTGGGGTATCTATTAACATATAATAAATTCAATGCCTCCTCTGTTTCTGATTGTGTGAAGGGTACATTTAATTCATTCTGCTCAATCAAATCTAACTTTGGCAAGGCCAATTGTGACAAATAGTTATCTAATTTATTAAAATCTCCATGAAATTCTGATTTATATAATTTAACATAAAATGATTTAAAAGCCTCATTAATTTCTAATGTTTTATAAGAGATCCTATTGGTTTCTGTTTCATCACATTGATTCTATGGGAAACCTGTTCTGTTTTCAATTGCCAAGATATTACTTTATGATCTCTTTACCCCAGCTTGTAATACCTCTGTTAAGTTCTCATTATTACTTTTTTTAAAATCTTATATGCTTGTAAAGTATTATATTCAAGCTTTTGTTCTAAGCTCCTTAACTGTAAGTCCTTCTCCAAATAGTGTATCTCTTTTTCTAATTTATCTACCTATCACTTATTTTTTTTTTTTGAGGCATAGCTAATTATTTGACCCCTTAAATGTAATACATTTATTGGCATCAGAATGACAGTTGGTTTCACAGAAAATCCCAATATGTCTCCTAATGAAATAACAAAATTCTGATCTTCTCAACAACATTGAATTAAAATGCCACTTATAGACCATGTTCTGTTTATCAGGCATAGCAATTGATAACAATAGAGGTGACAGGACCCTTGCCTTATACTCAACTTTCACCATTCTTTCCTGTCAATGTGCAGATAGCAAAAATAAGTCTATCCTGGAATATGAGTCATGTCTGTTAGAGTAAAAGGAATAGTCTTTTTACCTCAGATGAATAAGATTCCCATCCTTAACCTTAACTTGAACAGGTACTATAGAGACTTTGCAGTTATCCGCAACAGCCCCAGTAAGCCCAATACTGAAGCTTCAGCACTGTTTTCATCTATTTCTTTTATTGACATTTGTTCCTTTTCTGTTTCCTTATTTTCCTTGAAGATGTGTAACATTTTAGGACGCATTAGATTATATGTATTGCAGCTGAGTCACTTCTTGCAGTCCTTTCTGATGTGTCATTTACATAAATAGCCAAAACACACTCAATTTTCCTTTAGGAAAGCGATTATTTCACTATGGTTGAGGATACGATTTGGACTTTTCAACTTCTTTACTCATGATTTGAGTACTCTTAATTCAATACACTGGATCTGTAACAACATCAATTTTTCTTTCAATAAAATCCATCAAATGCTTAAAAGAAGTTGCCACCTTATGTTTTCCTTGATATTCAACAACTTGTCTTCTCCATAATTCTTTCATCCAATTGAGTAATTTATCTACAATGTTTACCATATTCTGAGTTATGTTCAGCTCTCCAAGATAGCCAATCTCTGACATAATGTTGCCACATCCTTTTAGAAAGAGAGCATAAGTTGTAAACCATTCATGACCTCTGGTCTTATTGATGTCCATGAAAGAGCCTTATCTATATAAGCTCCAGAAATTCTATAATTGTCACCAAAATGTTTCACTAATAACCACTTAGCCATTGTAAATCCTTGATCTGGAGCCATATACTGGCAATTCTTTACAAGTTCTCGTGGTCGTCTACTCATGAACTGAAGCAAATAATCCAAACAATCCTCCGAGCTGTGACTTTCAATTTCAATGCCACATTCAAAGCTTTTCATAAACCTTTGAAATTGAAATGGGTCACCATCAAAAATTGGAATTTTTATCTTGTTTAGAAATGAGACTGTCTGTAATTGAATTAACAATGCAGACATTTCATCTAAACTTGTCATGCCGAGGTTTTCATTACTTTGTTCACCTAGATTTCTGCTTCTTTACGGAGTACCTGATGTGACCCTATAAGAGATGGCATTTGCCTTATATCTTTGACAAGTGTGACCAACATCAGGGGTTAATCTCTGGCTCCTTAAATCCACCTTATTAATTTGGGATCTGGTTCATCTCGGATCCACGGCAATGGTTCAGTCCCTCCTCTGCCTGGTTCAAGACCAAGTCTAAATTGTATCTGTAGCACTGGCTCTGCATTATCTTAACCTGCTTAGTGCTTCACCAATCGCTTCATGTGGTTCTATCTCTGGCTTAGCTTCATACCTAAACATGTCTATTTTCAGGACCAAAACCATATGGCAGCTGTTGCACTAGTTTAGTTTTGTACCCAGACCTGTCTATTTCAAGACCAGGCCCTGGCCGTGGTTCTAATATTGTAGCTTTGGTATCTAATAGTTTATTTTCTTGGAGTTCTTCATCAAAACGATGTTTTCGAAAATTTACTCTGAGCACTAAATACCATTGAACTTTCTAGTGCTCGTGACATGGCCTCATTTGTAGCAATTTCTTCGTCCAGTTCCAGTTGGTTCTTTTGCTTTTTAGCTCTATTTCCTCCATTTTTAGCTGCTCCTCTCGCAGCATCTCCTCTTGTTGTCGCCGCTCCCACGTCTGTCTTATCTGCTCCTTCTTATCTTATAAATTCAATTCAAGCTGTAACATTATCTTTTTCACTTTAAGAGCCATTTGACTCTTTAAGTGCATAGATTCAACACTTGAAACTCTGGAGATTGCTCTAGAACTCCTTTTACTTCTCATGCTACCAGCATTTGAGACATGATCATTAGGTCCTATTAGATCCTGTACTTGAGACAATGCCTCAATCTCTGACAACGTCTCCATTTTAGATTTTTCATCTTTCCCACCACTATCTTGTGGCAAGGCTGCAGCCACTCTTGAGAATTCAGCATTCAATTCTATTAATGGTTTATGCAGCAATTCTGGGAGTGGTGTATCCCACACAACTGCTTTCTTTTCCTTATCTATGGCCTCTATCAATTCTGGGAGTGGTGTATCCCACACAACTGCTTTCTTTTCCTTATCTATGGCCTCTATCAATTCTGGGAGTGGTGTATCCCACACAACTGCTTTCTTTTCCTTATCTATGGCCTCTATCAATCTTGCTTGAAGACCCTTTTTATTTCCCTTGGTATCCAATTGTCACCTTTACAATTCTATTCCAAACTCTGTTACTTTCATTTTTTCGACAGATAATTTCTTTGCAGCTGCTTCTGGCTTCTTAGCAATTGCAGCTGTTATTTTTTTCATTGTGTTATTCATCACACTCAGACATGAAGATGCACAACAATTTTTCTAAAAACCAAAACAGTCCATCGGACAAGCAGCTCCATTGCCCCAAGCCATGTTCTTATCTGTAATAAACACAGAATGCTTCCCGCTTCATACCATAGGTTTGATTGTTGTGTTTCTTTTTCTGAGTTGATTTCAACAGAGCCCGATAGCTCCAGTCTGATTCCAAATTCAATTTCCAACTTTCTGTTATCTTCCAATTCATCCTTCTATTGACTAACAAGCCAATAGTCCATATTTTCTTTGACTTACGAGTCTTGCTTGGAGACCTGTCTTTTATTGATCAATGAGTCAATAACAACCTCTCTATTGATTAAGTTGTAGAGATTATCTTCCATTATGGTTGCCTGTAGTCTGGAATTCCTTTATTTATGACTCGCTCTTCTTAAATGATCGATGACAAAGTATTTTCAAGGTTTATTATACCTTATGTGGGTTATTACTTTTCAACTTTGATACACGATTAACATGATGCTTAAGAGATATTTAATATATAACTTGAAACATTACTTGAAGCATGTGATTGATGTGGTTAATACAGTTTTCAGGTCTAACTCTATTCTCTACATCTCTGTACATCTTCTCAGAACAAAGAATTCGAAACTGACTTTCTTATCTCAAACCCGTGGTCGTGGTTTCCAAATTGATACAATTAAAAAAAAACATGCTGGATAAATGCATGGAAATCAGAATTATATCCTGGAACTGTAGCTGTAGAATAGGATTGGACATGCCATTGGTAAAAGTCATGACCCCCACATTTTAGGTCTGTGCACAAATCTGCAAAATTTGAACGCTTTCTGTACCAAGGGAGCATCTTCCCGCAAATATTTCAATATTACTGAGACATGGAAGGAAGCCAGTCAGTCCATCGTCGATGCTATTTCCCATTCTATTTCTATATCATTGATACCTGAAAAGGACATTGAATGCCAGCAAAAGAGCCAATTGAAATGGGAAACACAATGTAGGTAACCATTTGAATCAATATTGTGAGTTAAATAATTTCCCAGTTCTGAATTAACTCTACAGCATAATGAGGCTATTATATTGATAAGCCTTTATATTGATAATTCTCTTGCATCTATCCCCTTGAAGTCCTATGCATAGAACTCCACTTTCTTATACATACTTGGAGATATGGAAGATGCAGTTTTACCAATTAAAATCAGTTTGGTGATTAATCATAAATTAATCCAAGGTCCACGCTGCTGAAGATCCAGCTGCGCTGGATGGGTCACGTCTCCAGAATGGAGGACCATCACCTTCCCAAGATCGTGTTATATGGCGAGCTCTCCACTGGCCACCGTGACAGAGGTGCACCAAAGAAAAGGTACAAGGACTGCCTAAAGAAATCTCTTGGTGCCTGCCACATTGACCACCGCCAGTGGGCTGATAACGCCTCAAACCGTGCATCTTGGCGCCTCACAGTTTGGCGGGCAGCAACCTCCTTTGAAGAAGACCGCAGAGCCCACCTCACTGACAAAAGGCAAAGGAGGAAAAACCCAACACCCAACCCCAACCAACCAATTTTCCCTTGCAACCGCTGCAATCGTGTCTGCCTGTCCCGCATCGGACTTGTCAGCCACAAACGAGCCTGCAGCTGACGTGGACTTTTTACCCCCTCCACAAATCTTCGTCCGCGAAGCCAAGCCAAAGAAGAAGAATCCAAGGTGACAACAGGCCCCTTGAGCAGAACCAATTGCCTCAAGGTAACATCTGGAGGTTTCATTACATATTTTTGTTCTGGCCTTTTATTGTCAGTCTTTGAGTGGGCTGTGGCATACGGCCTTTGAACTTGATAGGACAATTTTATCGTCTCCTAACACTTTGTGGTTGAAGGTGTTCATTTTTTTTGCAGACAGCTTCTCTTAACTCGGAATCCTCAGAAGGTGTCCTGCTGGAGGCAGTTGAATATGATGCTACATTACACTGTGCATATTATTCCTTTAATATGTTGCTGCTCCCTTGGTCTGCAGTTATCTACTTCATATTCCACAAATGAAAACACAAAAATGCTCAATACATTTGGAAGTCATTAGAATAATTGGTAAGCCATGGTTCAAAGTGATGTCAAAGGTTCAATACTGGCATCTGTGTAGGTAGATGAATTATCAATGAAAATATTTACTTTTCCCTGGTGATAATGGCAATTAAATAGTAAGGCAGGGAATTCCAAAGAACCCATATCTAAATCCCCAAATATTCTTGTTCTGGTTGGCACTCACATTATTGAGCTCGGGGACTTCAATTTTCAGAAGGTGCTCTTTTTTTAAAAAATCTCAAGATCCAAATTAAATTAAAAACTGAAATTGGTGAACTTGCCACTCGGAATAAATTATTTTCCAATTTCACAGTGACTATGTCACAGGACAGTAAAGCTCTTGTCTTAATAATTATCTTGTACATTACATTTTAAAGCTGCCTCCAAAACAGTCAAATGTTTTGATTTAAGTTGGTATCAGTGAAATTATTTTATTTTTGTCATGAGAAAGTGAGGAATATATATATGATGAAGATCCTCCCCTGGTGTTGAAGGGGATTTATCAATGAAATAATTATTTCTTGTTATTATTTTTCATTTCCTGTTTTTCAGCTCTGCAAGAGCATTTAAATATAATTGCACTGAAGGAGTCTTGAGCCGATACAAATTAATTTAAGGATCCTTGCCTCAATTATTCATGGGTTTATTGCATTTAATTTGAATATTTTCTTTTATAGCCACTTTTCATTTGGAAGACTGTCCAATGTCAATATTTTTTTATCAGGGAACAGATAATAATAAGATTTTACTGAATATCTTGTCTGGACAGGGAAATGATGTAATCTAATTTAATAAGCAAGTGACATGTACTGAACATGACTTTTTACTTATCTCTTAAGATTCTTTTGATCATTAAAGATAATCTGTTGTGAGATGCTTAGATAACAATTTATTAGAGTGTATATTTGGATCCGAGCATGAAGGCATCTGTAGGGTTATTGGTCAATCAGAAGGTTTCAACATGTGATACATCATTAGTTAGGATTCGAGGTTTTTTTTAGCGACAGGATATAAAGTCCATTAAAATTGTTGAGAAAACCATGATGCATGGGATCCTTTGAACTTCGGCTGTGTAGATTCAGAATTGACTTGCCTATAAAAAGAAGAGAGTCGGTGGATGGAAGATATTCTGCTTGGAGATCAGTGACTAGTGGAGTTCCACAGGGATCTGTTCTGGCCTGCCTGCTCTTTATGATTTTCATGAATGACCTGGATGAACAAGTGGAAGGATGAGTCATAAGTTTGCAAAAGATACAAACGTTGGAGGAGTTGTGAATAGAATTGAAGATTGTCATAGGTTACAAAAGGATATAGACAGAATGCAGACTTGGGTGGAAAAGTGGCAGATGAAGTTCAATCTGGATAAGGGTGAAGTTATGTGTTTTGGACAGTCAATCCTGAAGGCTGAGTCCAGGGTTAATGGTTGTATACTTAACAGTGTGGAGATAGTGGCCTTGGGGGTCCAAATCCATATATCTCTCAAGGTTACCGTACAGCTTGTTAGGATAGTTAAGAAGGCCTATGGGATGCTGAGCTTCATTTGTCGGGGACTGAGTTCAAGAATCAAGAGGTCATGTTGCAAATCTACAAATCTCTGGTGAGACCACACTTAGAATATTGTGTACAGATCCAGTCACCTCATTATAGGAAGGTTGTGGAAGTTATGGAGAGGGTGCAGAGGAGATTTAACAGGATGTTTTTTGGATTTGAAAATAAGTCTTATGAGGCAAGGTTAGCAGAATATAGACTTTCCTCTTTGGAATGAAGAACTATGAGAAGCAACTTAATAGAGGTCTACAAGATTCTGAGAGGTATAGATAAGGAAGGCAGCCAGCACCTTTTTCCTAGGGCAGGAGTGGCAAACACCAGAGGATATCTGTCCAAAGTGAAGGGAGGAGAAATCAGGGTTTTAAAAAAAATTTTTTACACAGAGGGGCAAAAACATTAGGGGAATTTAAGAGACTTATAGACAATCACATGAATAAAAGAAAAATAGAGGGTTATTATGAGGTAGGGAGGATTTAGATTTTTTTGGTGGGTATATATAGATTGGCACAAGTTTGTGGGCTGAACGGCCTGCACTGTGCTGTAATGTCGAATCCTCTTATGTTCTATTTCAAAGCCATACAACACTTGGGAATATAGTATTCAGTTCCATTACTGGAAAGATATGAATCATATGAGCATGTTTTCTGCCATTCAATAAGATGACTGCTGACCTGAGTGTAAACCCTATTTGCCATTCCAGTCTCTCCCCGGAAGCATTCAACACCTTGCTTATCAAGATTCCATCAAACTTTGATTTAAAAGTATCGACATAAAGTATCTTTATATCACGATAATCTGATCCAGCCATTCTCATCTGAGGCCATGCAGTCTCCTTTGGGGCCCACATCATATTTAAGGGGTGGGGGGGAGCCATGAAAGGAAATCCTCAATTTTCAATTGTTTTTAATGTTGACAGTAGGAGCGAAGTACATAAGAAACTATCTAAACTTGATTGCCTCACAGAGAATGGGACCCATAAACTTAGAACAGAATCCTAAGAGGCCATAGCTGAAAAAAGATTGAGTACGGCTGACTTTAACCAATAATGAACATTATTCTACATAATCCTTGGGTGTGAAACATATTGTGATCAGGAGCAATTTTCTGGTGATCACTGTGGTAATTACTGTCAAATTTAAATGAGCTTGCTTTGAATATGACATCAGCTAAAGAAACTATTTTTTCTTTAAAATGCATTAAATATACCTGTAATCCACTTTTTAGGGAAAGTAAGTGTAAACTATTAAAATTATTATATGATGCTTGAGACCTGACCTGATGAAAAGTCAGGTGCATCAAATATTAACTCTATTTTCTTCTCCAGAATTGCTGCTGGACCTGCTAAGCATTTCCAGCATTTTCTGTTTTTATTTCAAATTTCCAGCAGATTTTATTTTCCAATTTGAAGTTTACTCGTCTCGTTTTTTTTTTAAATGTTCTCAAATTTTCACTTGTGTTTATTGATCTTTCCCAAAGGAAATTTTTTGCAGGCACAGTATTACCTGATTTTGTGTGTGTGTGTGTGTGTGTGTGTGTGTGTGTGTGTGTGCGTGTGTGTGTGTGTGTGTGAGTGTGTGTGTGTGTGTGTGTGTGTGTGTGTGTGTGTGTGTGTGTGTGTGTGCGCGCGCCTCTCAGTCTTCTCTGTACCTTTGTTTTTTTTCAATTTCTTGACCATTTTGGTGTCCCTTCCCTTATAAAATAGATTAATTGTGAGCCTGTTAAATTTTAGCAAGTTATTGGCCAGAATACAAGGCACACCAAGAACAAATATCCTTCAATTCTGCAAGTGGTCATAAATCAATTGATTAATGAACTTCCCTCTTTAATGAAAAATGGCTTCAGATTGTAAAAATAGCAACAATTACCCTCATTTTGGTATTATCAATTATGATTTGGACTTTTAAACTAATCTCGATATTATAGCAGAGGAGATGGACTTCAGGCAATTGATCTGAAAGCTTCAAGACATTGAATGTAGCAGAAAACGTGAAGATGAAAAATCCAAATGCGAGATTTTCACATTTACCTCTTGGAGAATAATGCAACCAGATTTTCCAGTTACATTTTGGTTGGTCACTTCATTCCTTGCCATCTATTGTTTGTAGTCATATTATTTCATCACCTAAAATTTGGTAGAAATACACCTATATTTTCTTCTTTGGCTTGGCTTCGCGGACGAAGATTTATGGAGGGGGTATATTTTAATGCCTGTGTTAATATCGTGCTGGATGAATATTAATCAGGGTCCCACATTTGCATTGATTCATCAGAAATAATGTCTTATTTTTATATAGATTATATATCTTTATCAACTTAAAGATGAATGTATTGATGTGAAGAGATATTTCAAATTATATTCAATTTTCAGCTGGGTGCTTTTAAAACTATAAATTGTGATTTAAGTTAAAAGGAATGTAGATTAAACAATAGAGCTAGCAAAGAAATATTGGTTCAAATATTGCAGTTATAATGACACCAAAATTCTGGCATTTCCAATTAGTCATACCCATCATTGTCATTTGTTTTGATTTACAATATCTCCCAGTGGAACAAAAGCTGATTTTATAAGGCTTCACTTTACTTTAAGTGTGTTTATTTCTTTAGCCCTCCTGTTCTCTGTAGAGAACGTCGAAAGAACGAAAGACGTTGATCCAAACCAAGGCTTTTATTAACTAGAAGACTGGAGAGTATCACATGTAGGTCGACCAGTCCAGAATGACCTAGTCTGGCTAGGAGTAACCCTTTAAGACCTGCCAATAGGTGTGGCTACACTCTCAGCCAATCACAGTCATCCAACACTCTTTGGCTTGGCTTCGCGGACGAAGATTTATGGAGGGGGTAAAAGTCCACGTCAGCTGCAGGCTCGTTTGTGGCTGACAAGTCCGATGCGGGACAGGCAGACACGGTTGCAGCGGCTGCAGGGGAAAATTGGTTGGTTGGGGTTGGGTGTTGGGTTTTTCCTCCTTTGCCTTTTGTCAGTAAGGTGGGCTCGGCGGTCTTCTTCGAAGGAGGTTGCTGCCCGCCAAACTGTGAGGCGCCAAGATGCACGGTTTGAGGCGAGATCAGCCCACTGGCGGTGGTCAATGTGGCAGGCACCAAGAGATTTCTTTAGGCAGTCCTTGTACCTCTTCTTTGGTGCACCTCTGTCACGGTGGCCAGTGGAGAGCTCGCCATATAACACGATCTTGGGAAGGCGATGGTCCTCCATTCTGGAGACATGACCCACCCAGTGCAGCTGGATCTTCAGCAGCGTGGACTCGATGCTGTCGACCTCTGCCATCTCGAGTACTTCGACGTTAGGGATGAAAGCGCTCCAATGGATGTTGAGGATGGAGCGGAGACAACGCTGGTGGAAGCGTTCTAGGAGCCGTCCAACACTACAACACTACATATACATCTGTACATATACACATTGGTGATAGAATCTGTATTATCACAACCCCAAATGCTCTAAGATCTGCATTCCTCCAATTTTGGCTTTAGCATTCCTAAAATGAATTTTCCTTTATAGGGACAGCTTCAGCTGCATAATCTCTAAACTCTATGGTTCTCTCTCTAATCCTCTCTGTGTCTCTGCCTTTCATTTCTACTTTAAGATGCTCCTCTAAGCCTACTTCTTTAGCAGAACATTTGGCCACTGTCTTATTTCCTTTTGAATAAAATTTGTTGCTTTTTGAATAGTTTTTCACCATCATTGTTCTGAAATCTACGTCAGGATCTGTATATGTGTAGGTCAGCTGTTCTTGCTGAAACTTTTGTTTATTTCAAGTTATTTTGTAACTTTACAAAATGGAACAGAATACCTGTATATCTTTTTTAAATCTGACAATCTGGTCTTGAGGCAACTTAACTGAATGGATAAACTAATTTGACTGCCATTATGTTTTCCAATGTCTTATCTTCATGTTTGAATGTTTGCCCTCCTTGGGTATCAGTAACCTTTCATTATCTTGTGCATGAAGTCATAGTCCTCAGGCAGAAGAGAGCATAGACAAACTAATTGACCAAATAAGCATATTATTGCAGAAATTAATTTTTAGAAGCCGACAGACAATTTTGAAGGAGGTTATAAGGCTTGATATTGATTCAGATATTAGTCCATCTCCTGTTAAAGTTAGCTTGCAATGCTTAAAGTGAGCTTTTGTTTATTAATGGGGTGGTGTTTTGACGATGGAGCAGAAGCGCAGGGAATAAATCTAAACAGGAAACGCCAGGAAAAGTAAAATGTAGAAGAAAGGCTGTATTGTTTTTAGATGCATCATTAGGAGAATTATGGAGAAAGTGGAAAGAAGGGGAGACGCCTAATACTTGGGCGGGAGATGGTAATGGACACATTCCTAAATCTGCGGGAACTGATTCCTACAGAAATCAATCTCTCAAAACAGTGTCCAATCACCCCAGATGTAATCCCATGAGGTTCAATGAGTACATAAGAGTGGTCCAGGTAAGAGAATGTATTTTTAAAACCCAATTCCTATCAACTGTAGCAAAAATTTAATCTTACAATTCTTTGAACAATCTAATAACAACCTTTATTAATAAAGATTCATAACTAACACTTATTTGCACCATTTCCCCTGACAAAATTGTTTTGTTGCATGCCACAAACCAGAAAAACATAGCTTTTCAAATATGACAGTCAAGTCATCCAAATCATGGCATTCAGTGACACATTTTCTTTTTCTTTCGGGACCAGGTAATGCACAACTCAAGTCAGCAGAAGTCACTCAGAGGGAGACAAATACACCTTTTTATTGAAAAATTGATACTGATACTGTAATCAGAATTTGAACTGAAATCATTGAATGCAATAACTTCCTCATATTTCCTTCTTGTATCCGAATGCACCCCGACTCTCTTCAGATTTACAGCATGCAGATGATGGGAACCTCTATCTCCAACATTCAGCCTGTCCTCACATCACCACCTTGTCATTGATGACTGTACCTATTCTTTTTTTAAAATTTTCTACCTCTTTAAAACCATTGATCCAGCTTTTAATGTCCTATCTTAATATTTATTTTGTTCTTTGGCTCATTGATAACACAGATGACATAAAGATTGGAGGTAATGTGGCCAGAGAGGAATGTTTTCAAAGCTTGCAGAGGGATCTGGACCAGCTGGAAAAGTGCATTTTGGAAGGACAAACCAAGAAAGGACATTTATGGTAAATGGAAGGGCACTGAAGAGTGTGGTAGAACAGAGGGATCTGGGAGTACAGATACATACTTCCCTGATAGTCTTGTAAAGAGAACTTTTGGCATATTAGCATTCATAAATCAAAAGTATTGAGTATAGGAGCTGGGATGTTATGGTAAAGTTGTATAAGACATTGATGTTGTAAGGGTTTGTGGGGATCCCACAGGTTAAGAAGCAGACCAAGGTTGAGGTACAAAGCACAAGTTTATTTTGGGGATGCAAACAGGCCACGGGGTCAAAAATCTAAATGAACTTATACACACGCACACACACAGACAGACACACACACACACACACACACACACACACACACACACACACACACACACACACACACACACACACAAAATACGCAAGAGGTAAATATACACTTCGAATAATGTGGGGAAAAAGTTGGAAATTTGGGAAATTAATTAAGTACATACAATCTACAGTCAGAATCAAGGTGCTACTATGTGCCTCCAATGGTATGGAGATGGTTCTAGCTAGAATGTGCCTGAAAAAGCCTATTAATGGTTATTTTGATATTTTAAAAATGAAGCTCACATAACTTCTCATCTCTTTTAATTGCAAGAGAACAGGAAATACAAAATTAGAAATTATTTTTAATTAGTTTCTGTGGCAAGCAAAAATGTTTATAGAAATGATTGAAATCTCTGATTTCAGTCGAGTTTTCTATCGCATATAATGGCACACTCTATTGTTCTGATCTTTTGTTAGATATCACAGCTGCCAGCACTTAACATCAGAATGACAACCTCAGCAGCAAACCCAAAGGGGGATACACTGACAATCCAAACAAGCAACTGTAAGTCTTCCAGCAGCTCTAAGTGTGATATTGGTTCAAGAATGACTTCTAAATGAGAGGGGAGCGCTAAGTCAGTCATGGACAGATAAGGTGGAATATCTTATATGCAGGAGATAAGTTGATTATGCAACCCTGCAGGTATTCCTGTTGGGAAGTTGGTAGGGAGGGTACTACAAGGAGTATTGTACGTCCAACAATGGATGGCTACACATGAGGGAACTCTGCAGTGGCCACTTTGTAATAACTTTGACAGTTGCTGTGGGTTGAAAGGAAAATATCCTTTGAATTATCCTTTCATTCCATATGGAGCTTCTCTAATGCAGCAGTGTGAGGCAAAATATGAAATTGGGGCATGAATCAACGACTGCGGCCTGAAATAATACTGATGCTGGAATCACCAAAGCCTTAACTTCCCCACACACATAACAATGCTGTTAAATGTGGAAAGCGGCATCTGACATTCCAGGAAGTCGCAGATCACAATGAGGATTGTTTTGGCAAAATTTACTTTGTGCTGATTTTGCACTGTGCAGTGAACTGAAATTCACTGTCTGTGTATTGTTCAGATGGCTGGCTCCTCCCTTGGCTTCACCCTCACCTACCCAATATAAACCCTGATTTTCCCGCCTTACCTCAGATTCACCTGAGGACTATTGTGTTCTACCAGCTATTGATTGTAAGCTGTTAAAAGTGTGTTTTTACTCTTCACTTGACTCTGAGTGCAATCAGTCACGATACAATTTTATAGCTTAACTTTGAAGCAGGATGGGAGCTCTGTTGAACCCTGGCATGCTCCAGGTCAACCCTCTGTCCCCTGAGGCACTGGAGGAATTTGCCTACTAGCTAGAGTGCTTCCAGTCCTACCTGACGGCCACACAAGTCATCTTCAACTCTGATAGTCTCCTGAGATTGCCACTTCTCTCTCGAGTCAGCTCCAAGGGATTTGCGGTCATCAGAGACTGTGCTTCATATGAGTTGGTCATAGAAGACTTGAAGTCCCGTTTCATGAGGCCCCAGAACGACGTGCTGGCAAGGCACTGATTCTCTCAATGTCAGCAGCATCTGGGAGAGTCACTGGACGATTATGTTCTTGAACTGTGGGCCCTGACCAGAAATTGCCACTACGAAGCGGCCATGGCCTGGTGAGAGAGGAGGAACAAATCTTGGGCACCCTCATGGCAGGAATGAGGTCAAGGAACATGAGGCAGCGACTGCTGGAGTTGGGGAAGAAAGACTTGGCCAGCATCCTGGAACTGGCGAAAACACTTGAGCAGTCCCAACTGGGAGCTAACAACCTCACCAGCGCTAACCACTGAGGCCATGCGTGACTGGGGATGCTACTTCACCCCCACGCCTGATGCTCCATGAAGGATTCTGTGTGCTCAGGATACGGTAAACGAGGGCACTGGGTGAAGGTCTGCTGGCTAACGGGAACCCAAAAAGGGCGGCCGCATGTGCAACCCCAAATCATCGCTTGACCCATGCCCAAATCCCAAAGAGCTGGCCTTAGTCTCTCTGTGCTGCTCGCCGCCAGTGTTTTGGTGCGCATCGTGGCGGGACCTGCCACCAGAAGTAAAGCATTGCGGGAAGCTATGGTGGCTATCTTGCCGTGCCTCAAGGTTGGCACCACTTAGTCATTCATCAGATCAAGATGGAGGGCAGCCATTTTGCCACACCTTGTGGTCAACACCATCTTGTCTGCTCGCGGGCCAAGAGGAGAGAGTCGACATCAGCAGGGGAACGACGGGGTTTACAGAGCACTGGCATCAGTCATCTTGGATCAGGCAATACTTCACCAATTGAATAACTCGATGATGGAGGTGAGGATAAACGGACGCTTGACGGATTGCTTAGTAGACACTGGCTCCACTGAGAGCTTTATAAACTTTGCGACGGCTCTGTGGTACAACTTACGAGTATACCCGGTGGACTATCATATTTTCCTAGCTTCGCACTCATTCTCTGCGACAATCCAGGGGTACTGTATAGTACATCTAACTGTAAAAGGAGGGGAATTTTGCAAGTTCCGATTGTATGTGCTGAAGGATTTGTGTGCTCTTGTGTTGCTTGGCCTGGACTTCCTGTGTCACTTTAAAAGCTTGACCATGGAGTACTCTGGCCCACTCCCTCCAATCATGGTGTGGAACGGAAGGTTCCAAAAGCTGGACGCCACATGCAGTGTCTCCACCCTAAATATTGATTTCCCCTCCCCCACTGTTTCTGAACTTGACTCCCGATTGCAAACCAATAGCTACAAAGAGCAGGCAATACAGTGCAGGGTATCAGGAATTTATCAGAGCCGAGACACAGCAGCTGCCTCAAAGAAAACATAATTTAGCCTAGCAACAGCCCATAAAGAGTCTACGTGGTAGTTGCGAAAGGGGAAGAAAATTCCAGGCTAGTGATTGACTACAGCCAAACAATTAATCACTTCACACTCCTGGGTGCGTACCCCCTTCCTCGAATTTCAGATGGTAAATGAAATTGCACAGTATCAGTTCTATTTGACCATCAAACTGAAAGCTATATGCTATCAGCTACCAATCCATTCCAAGGACTGCCCCTACACAGCATTTGAGGGAGATAGATGGCTCTATCAGTTCCGGAGGGTCCCCTTTGGCATCACCAATAGGGTCTCAGTCTTCCAGAGACAGATGGACAAAATGGTCGATGAGTATGGGTTGAAGGCTACCTTCACTTATCTTGACAACATCACCATTTGTGGACACTTTCTGGAAGACCATGATGCCAACCTCCAGAGGTTTCTCCACACAGCCAAGTCCCTGAATCTCACGTACAACTCCAGTAAGTGCGTGTTCCAGACTAAACGTCTGGTGATCCTGGGCTATGTGGTGGAGGATGGCGTCATTGGCCCTGACCTCAATCGAATGCACCCCCTGTTAGATCTCACAATCCTGAGGACCATGAAAGCCTTAAGGATGTGCCTGGGCTTCTTCTCCTACTACACCCAGTGGGTCCCTCACTATGCAGATAAGGTCTGCCCCCTCTTAAAATCCATCTTTTTCCCATTATTGGTTAAAGCTCAGGTGGCTTTTGACTATGTTCAGAGCTACATTGCAAAAGCCACCATGCATGTGGTGGATGAGAATGCAACCTTGCAGGTGGAAAGCAATGCCTCTGACATAGCTCTGGCTGCTACCCTTAACCAGGCGGGCATGACGGTTGCCTTTTTCTCCCATACCCTAAAAGGCCATGAGCTTCGGAACCCATCTGTGGAGAAAGAAGCTCAAGCCATTGTAGAGGTCATCAGGCACTAGAAGCATTTCTAGCCAGCAGAAAATTTACACTGCTCACCGACCAGCGATCGGTGGCATTATGTTTAATAATGCAAAAAGAGGCAAAATAAAGAATGATAAGATCGCCAGGTGGAGGATCGAACTCTCCACATAATTACGACATAGCATACAGGCCAGGTACTCGCAATGAACCTCCAGATACCCTGTTAAGAGGAAGCTGTGCCTTTGCACACACCGGCCAGTTGCAGTCACTGCACAATGAATTTTGCCACCCAGGCATCACTCACATGGCTCAATTCGTCAAGGCACGCAACCTTCCCTACTCTGTTGAGGACATCAAGGAAGTGACCAGGTCCTGCATGGTTGTGCGGTGTGCAAGCCGCATTTCTACTGCCCTGACAAAGTGCACCTGATAAAAGCATCCTGCCCCTTCAAACGACTCATTATCAATTTCAAGAATCCCCTCCCTTCCACCAACAGAAACGTGTACTTACTTAACGTCATCGAGTATTTACGTTTTCCATTCGCCATTCCCTGCCCAGACATGACCACCACCATCATGGTCATCAGGGCCTTGTAGTTTATTTTCACCCTGTTCAGTTATTTCAGCTATATCCATAGTGACTGGGGCTCATCATTTATGAGCAAAGACCTACGCCAGTACCTGCTCGTAAGGGGCATAGCCTCAAGCAGGATGACTAGCTATAATCCCTGGGGGAACAGACAAGTTGATAAAGTGAACGCGACTGTATGGAAGTCTGTGAAATTGGCTCTCTGGTCCAAAGGCCGTCCAGTCTCACACTGGCAAGAAGTCCTACCCACAGCACTCCACTCCATAAGGTCACTCCTCTGCACAGCAACCAATGCAACTCCTCACAAGCTTATGTTTACATTCCAGAAGGGAGTCATTGAATTTGCCCAGCTGGTACAGGATAGTTATAGGTGGAAAGCTCGATTCTCCACCTCAGGATTTTATCGTTCTTGATTTTACCCCACAGTTTTGTGTTAAACATGAAGGCGACGGCCTGTGGGTCCATCAGCAGGGAAAAGCTTTTCCCGGCCAGGTAGTGACGCCAGTGGCACATGGCCTCAATGATTGCCTGTGCCTCCTTCTCGACTGAGGAGTGCCATGTTTTGGGGCTGCGGAGGGTGTAGGAAAATATGGTACTGGCCTGCCTTTCTGGTTGCCAGTGGTTGCCAGTGTGAAGTCAGAGACATCACTCTTCACCTGGAATGGGATGGATCAGTCCACATAATGGCTTTAGAGATGTCTCCTTTGATTTGATTGAACGCCACCAGGGCTTCTGCTGATAATGGGAAGCTTGTGGACTTTACTAAGGGATAGGCCTTATCGGCATAATTAAGCACCCATTTGGCTGAGTAAGAAAAGAATCCCAGGCACCATTTCAGCACCCTGAGGTTGTGTGGAATTGGGAGCTCCATAGGGGAGGCATGCAATTGGGGTTGCATCCAAGGAAGGCCAGGCAAGTGGTACTAAACACACACTTCTCCTTGTTATAAGTCACATTAAAGGTCTTGACTGTGCGGAGAAATTTTGCTAGGTTTGCATCATGGTCCTGCTGGTCACAGCCGCAGATGGGTGAAGCAGTGACCGTAATCGATCGTCATACAAGGTTTGCTCCTGCCCCTGACCACCAGGCTCAAACTGGGAGCTATGATCCACTCTGTCAGGAGTTGCTGTACCACGGACTTTATAAATGCCCTGTCCTTGGCACTATAGTGCCTGCTTTTTGTTGGGATGCAGTCCGGGATCAGGTTCTCAAATAATGACGGAAGGGATATGTGGAGGGTGGACAGGCTGCAGGCAAGGGCCAACTGCTGTGAGAGGGGGCTGTGAGTCAGAGATTGTGTACCATTATGGCTTGTGGTCCTCTGAACACCATCGCCACACTCCTAAACTGGCTCAAGGCCCAGGAGTAGTGGCACACAGAGATGTGGCATTAAAGTTATCATAGTATTCACCACCCCCCCCCCCCCCCCACCATTAATGACACAACACAGAACCCCCAGATCTCAGTGGATTGGTCCTTTGCAGCCATAGGGATGGTGCCGCTCATGGGTCTGACATAGAGACAGAGAGTTTCTGAGTGGTGTCTGGGTGAATAAAGTTCTCTATGCTCCCACTGTCAAACAAGCAATTCGTTCTTTTCCCATTTACGTCGATCCCCATCATTAAGTGGGCAATCGGATGAGGGCTGTCCTGGTTCAGAGTCATGGAGGCCAGGATTGGGTTGTTGCCATCACTATTGGAGGGGAGGCCTGACAGGTAAGATGGCGGCTTCCATGTTGACCACATTGTTGCATCAGAGGAAGAAGGAGGAAGTGACATTATCCGGGCAGCAGAAGGCAGAGGTGACATCATTCAGGAGGGCAGAGGAGATGCTAAGTAAGATGACAACTCCTGAGTTGCACACATGGTCAAGCCATTTGGGGTTGGATGTGATGTCAGCGCCATGCTGCTCACTCGGCAGGGTTTGGACTTACAGACACTCTGGTAATGTCCCTTCTTCCAGCATCCCGAACAGATCACCTCCTTAGCCGGGCAGAGTTGTCGGGGGTGCTTCTGCTGACTGCAGAAGTGGCACCTTGGGTGTCTGATTGCGGCGGTAGGGTTGTAGTTCACTATCGCGGAACCTGTCTGTGATGCTGGGACCCAACATGGCAGTACCCATTGAGCCCGTTCTTATTGGCAATCTCGACAGCATTGCGTTGGGCCAAGTCAAAGGTCCTGACAAGCAGGAAGGCTCTCTTCAGGGACAGCTTGTCCTCCATGAGCAGTCCCTGATGAATGTAGTCAGTCCTCACTCCAGTCACACAGACATCTTGGACCAGCTCCTCCACACACTGGGCTACAGGCATGGGGGCTGTAGTGGTGCCCTAGCAGTCTCTCCCCAGGTCATGCAAAGCTCGAAAGAACTTGTCCACGTACTCACTGGGTTGCTATCTCCACGAGGACAATCAATACCATGAGTACACTTTGTTTACCTGCGGTCGGTAGAGGTTGCGGAGCTCAGCCATGGCCTCTGGGTAGGTCGTGAAGCTCTGGAACACCAGGTACGCTTGGTGGCCCATTCTAGCTTGCAGGACCTTGTGTTCTTTCTCATCTGAGTCCACCAGGCCCATTGCGACTTTGAGGAAGTTTGTGAAGCAGGCGATCCACTGCCCGTACCGTTCAGCAGCTCTGGGCAACTGTGGATTGATCTCGAGTCTGTCGGGTCTCAGCAGCTTGTCCATCCTGTGTGGAAAATTAATGTGTATTAAATTGATACACTCTATCAATGACTCCAAAGACTGAGTGAGGAACGATAGCCTTTAATACACATTAGATCTAAGCTGGCCCAACGCCATGTGCTCGAAGTGGGTAAGGAGGTCAACCTTTATTGGTGATGTCATGGGGGAGGGGTTACAGGGGATTGAGTCATCAGTGGGCGGGCCAACCAATTATACATAGAACAGCACAGAACAGTATATACATAACACCACAGGTGCACTTGCAGCACGCCAACCCAACGTATGCCTGTGTGGCATACCCTAATCAAAGACCTGGCACCCACTGGAAGTGAGGATCTGATCCCTGAAGTGAGTCAGGAAATATTGAGCACCCTACTCAGGGTCCTGGAGGACACTGCTCGGGAAGTGATCCAATCCACCCCAGAACCTGAGCCAGAGCCCTCAAGACCCATTGTCCCTGTACCACAGGGGGTCCAGTAAATTCAAGAAGCCAAAAGTCCTCCAGTACTGCGGCACTCAACCAGAATTACCAGACCCCCTGACAGACTTAAAGTTAATATTTGTAAAATACTAGTTTTTTTTTTGAATGAACGGTCTCTGTTTTTCACCCACAGACTCAATTCTGAAGGAAGGGGTGAATGCAGTGAACTGGAATTCACTGTCTGTGCATTGTTCGGACGGCTGGCTCTTCCCCTCACTCCACCCTCACCTACCCCAATGTAAACCCTGGTTTTCCTGCCTTACCTTTGATTCACCTGAGGACTATTGTGTCTACTGGCCATTGTTTGTAAGCTATTAAAAGCATGTTTGTACTCCTCACTTGCCTCTGAGTGCAATCAGTCGTGTTACATACTGCCGATTTCTGCAATCTCTAGGAATGAGGTGTTGGAAGTGGAGTCCTTATATCCTGCCTCTTCCCAGAGTCCTTGTAGTTGTCTGTAATGACTCTGGAATTAATAGCCCATGTCCATGCCACTCAAGAAGAAAAGTGTTTGGTGTAGACAATTCACCATTGGAAAATAAATGTGTTCTATGTTGGGTTTCCCTGGAGATGATGTCCTCTCTGCCATCAGGGTATGCCACACAGGCATACATTGGGTTGGCGTGCTGCAAGGGCACCTGTGGTGATATGTATATACTGATCTGTGCTATTCTGTGTATAAGTGGCTTTCCCTAGATTGTTTGGGTTACTGATAATGAAATGTATAATGATAGTGTGACAGAGAATATAGATATGTTTTTGGGAGATAAATTGGAAAAGGTTTGTTAGAAAAGGTTATATACAAACATTTTAAAGCAGATCTTATTTTAAATACTGGAGCTCTGCTAACGCTAGACATATTGACCCCACAGCCTTTGGAAGGGTTTTGGAGAGTGCCCAAGAGACTTCACTAATTAATTGTTGTTTACAAAAAGGCAACAGATGAAAGGTCTTGTTGGAGCCGCAGATTGTCTGGAGCTGTTCTAAGAGGGTCATGTGGTTTTTCAAGCAGAGAGAGTAAAACAGGATTTCTCTATCTCTCTCTCTCTCTGTTTGTGTGTGTGTTGGACACACACACACACACACACACACACACACACACACACACACAAACACACACACACACACACACACACACACACACACACACACACACACACACACACACACACACACACACACACACACACACACACACACACATCACTTCTACAGTTTTACAGCCAGTAACAGCAGCTTGGACTGGAACAGGACAAGCTGGAAAACTTGTGGAAAACACCATTTGGAAGACAGGTTGTGAATTCTTAGTTCAGCCTGGTCAAAGCCCTTGTGGGTCATGCAAGAGGTGAGGACTGGCTGGCTAATATTTCACTTGAAATAAGTGAAACAAAAAGGAACTCTGTGGTGACCTGAAAGAAGGAGGTTATCATCAGGAGAACCCTGAGGGGGCAGGTTTCTTCAGCAAGACACTGAAGATGGAAGTAAATGTACAACAAATCTCTCTCTAAAAATCGACAAAAACCTTCCTGAGTGGTAACCATTTACCAAAGCCTGGTGAACTTTATAAATGTTAAATTCTGTGTACAGTATAAGAATTGCCTTCAACCAGTGAATTTGGAGAAATGATAAATGAGATTGGACTGTAAACCAAAGAACTTTTCTGAAATTACACACACATTACATATACGTGTGCTTAGAATTAGAAGATGGTTAAGTTAGATTAGTTAAGCCAATAGTGATAAGTCAAAGTGTGATTCAGTTTTCATGTTTAAAGATTATTAGAAGTAACTTTTGTTTAAGTAACCATTTGTCTTGGTGAATATCTATTGCTGCTGGGTTTTGGGGTCCTCTGGGCTCGTAACATTTTATGGTGGGTCGTCCTTTTTGATTGAAAATTGGAATTTTTCTGATTTATTAGTTAATTTTTTTTTCAAGCTAATTTAAAGCTTGTGTGTGGATAAACAGCAGCAATGGAAGTTGATACATTTTGTCACAACCATCACCTGCAGAGCTGCAGAGCAAGAGAAATGAGGAACTGATGGTTATTTCTAAGGCATTAAAGATTCCATTTCTCGCTTTCTTCTTCCACCCTCCATTTTTCTCGAGAAAAATACAGATACAGAGGATTATAGTGAAATATTTTATAGATGAGGGAAAATTTGTTGAGAAAGACAGAGATAATTTTCCAGAGGATAGATCTCTTGAATTGCAATTAGAATTGGAGAAACTGAGGGTGGAAGAAAGAGAAAAATGGAAGGTGGAAGAAGAAAGCAAGAAATGGAATTTTGAGTTAGAGACAATAATATGAGACAGACCAAGTGAAAAAAGGAGGAAATATGAGTTAGCGGTAGCTGAAAAATGGAGGAAGGAAGATGAAAGACAAAGAAAATATGACTTGCAAAGGACTGAAAGGGACAGACGGTTAGAGAAGTTAAAAATTGAGATGGAGGGAAGGAAGAGAATTGAGGCTGGAACTCCTGGAAGGAGGTTTTTGGCTAGTAGAGAGGTAAATCTCGTTCCTCCTTTTGATGAGGGAGATATAGATACATATTTTCAGCTTTATGAAAAGTTTGCTGAGAGCTCAAGATGACCAAAAGAAAAATGGCCTCTTATGCTCCAAAGTGTATTGAAGGGAAAATCACAAATTGCATTCTCTAGTTTGACTACAAAGCAAGTGGCAAATTATGAAACATTTTAAACAAGCAGTATTGAAAGCTTATGAGTTGGTTCCAGAAGCATATAGACAAAACTTTGGGAGTTTGGTGAATACATGGAATCAATCTTATATGGATTTTGCTCTGAAAAAATCTGTATGTTTTGACCATTGGTGCACCTCAAAAGGAATAAATAATGATTTTGACAGATTGAGAGAATTGATATTAATTCAGGAAATTAAAAGGTGTGTTCCAAATGAGACTAAATTATAACTGGATGAGAGAGATGCGGGTACATGGTGGCAAACGGCTCGATTAGCGAATGAATTTGCCCTAATTCACAAAAGTACATTTCCGAATAGTGAGCCTTTTCAGAGAGTTAATGTGGAACAGATTAGTAAGCCCATACTGAAGGTTGATGTGGAACAGATTAGTAAGCCCGCACTGAAGGTTGATGTGGAACAGATTAGTAAGCCCATCCTGAAGGTTGATGTGGAACAGATTAGTAAGCCCATCCTGAAGGTTGATGTGGAACAGATTAGTAAGCCCATACTGAAGGTTGATGTGGAACAGATTAGTAAGGACATCCTGAAGGTTGATGTGGAACAGATTAGTAAGCCCATACTGAAGGATGATGTGGAACAGATTAGTAAGCCCATACTGAAGGTTGATGTGGAACAGAATAGTAAGTCCATACTGAAGGTTGATGTGGAACAGATTAGTAAGGACATCCTGAAGGTTGATGTGGAACAGATTAGTAAGCCCATACTGAAGGTTGATGTGGAACAGATTAGTAAGACCATACTGAAAGTTGATGTGGAATAGAATAGTAAGCCCATACTGAAGGTTGATGTGGAACAGATTAGTAAGCCCATCCTGAAGGTTGATGTGGAGCAGATTAGTAAGCCCATCTTGAAGGTTGATGTGGAACAGATTAGTAAGCCCATCCTGAAGGATGATGTGGAGCAGATTAGTAAGCCCATCCTGAAGGTTGATGTGGAACAGATTAGTAAGCCCATCCTGAAGGTTGATGTGGAGCAGATTAGTAAGCCCATCCTGAAGGTTGATGTGGAACAGATTAGTAAGACCATCCTGAAGGTTGATGTGGAACAGATTAGTAAGCCCATACTGAAGGTTGATGTGGAACAGATTAGTAAGGACATCCTGAAGGTTGATGTGGAACAGATTAGTAAGCCCATACTGAAGGTTGATGTGGAACAGATTAGTAAGCCCATCCTGAAGGTTGATGTGGAGCAGATTAGTAAGCCCATCCTGAAGGTTGATGTGGAACAGATTAGTAAGCCCATCCTGAAGGTTGATGTGGAGCAGATTAGTAAGCCCATCCTGAAGGTTGATGTGGAACAGATTAGTAAGCCCATCCTGAAGGTTGATGTGGGACAGATTAGTAAGCCCATCCTGAAGGTTGATGTGGAACAGGTTAGTAAGCCCATACTGAAGGTTGATGTGGAACAGATTAGTAAGGACATCTTGAAGGTTGATGTGGAACAGATTAGTAAGCCCATACTGAAGGTTGATGTGGAACAGATTAGTAAGCCCATACTGAAGGTTGATGTGGAACAGAATAGTAAGTCCATACTGAAGGTTGATGTGGAACAGATTAGTAAACCCATCCTGAAGGTTGATGTGGAGCAGATTAGTAAGCCCATCCTGAAGGTTGATGTGGAACAGATTAGTAAGCCCATCCTGAAGGTTGATGTGGAGCAGATTAGTGAGCCCATACTCAAGGTTGATGTGGAACAGATTAGTAAACCCATCCTGAAGGTTGATGTGGAGCAGATTAGTAAACCCATACTGAAGGTTGATGTGGAGCAGATTAGTAAGCCAATACCCATAAAGGATAAACATTGAGAAAAGTAAAATGATGGATCAGCAGGTAGAATATATGTTGAGAAATTATATTATTAGACCTTTGAATTCAGATTGGAGTTCTCCTTGTATTCTGGTACTGAAACCAGATGGAACTGTTAGGTTCTGTACAGATTACAGGAAGGTTAATCCAGTAACTAAAACAGATGCTTATCCTACTCCAAGAATAGATGACCATATTGATAAAATTGGGAAAGCTAAATTTCTTACTAAATTGGATTTGTTGAAGGGTTACTGGTGTGCGCCTCTGAGAGAGGAAAGAATATTTTGGCTTTTGTAACTCCATCTGGTTTATGAGTATAATGTGTTACCTTTTGGCATGAAAAATGCACCTCCAACATTCCAAAGGATGATTAAATTGGTAATCCAAGAGTTAACACATACAGATGTTTATATTGATGACTTGGTCACAAAAGGTGACACATGGAAAGAACACCTGAGGGAATTGGACAAATTGTTTGCAAGATTATCCAAAGTAAACTTAACTGTTCATTTAGTAAAAAGTCAATTTGCAAATGTTACTGTAACATACCTATGTCATGTAGTAGGTCATGGCAAAGTTGCACCTATTCAAGCTAAAGTGAATGCAATTTCTGAGTTTCCTATTCCCAATGGCAAGAAAGCAGTGAGAAGGTTTTTAGGAATGGCAGGATATTACAGGAAATTTTGCTGAGGTTGCTTTTCCTTTAAAAAACTTTTTGAAGAAAGAGGAGGAATTTGTGTGGACTAAAGTTTGTGTGACAGCATTAGAAAATTTAAATCTCTTGATTTTGACAGACCATTTTCTTTAGTAGTGGATATCAATGAGGGAGCAGCAGGTGCAGTTTTATTACAAAAACATAATGAAATTGACCATCCAGTTGCCTACTTTTCAAAGAAAATTCAATGTTAATCAAAGGAACTATTCCACTATTGAGAAAGAACTGTTGAATATAATATTTGCTTTACAGAATTTTGATGTATTCCTCGGTTCCTCTCATCAACTAATTGTGATATTTACTGACCACAATCCTCTGGTGTTTTTTTTTATATAATGAAGAATTAAAAATATAAGATTGTTAAACTGGAGTTTAATATTCCAAGAATATAATCTGCAAATTAAAGGTACAAATAATGTGATAGCAGATTGTTTGTCAAGATGTCAAAATTGATCATTTATCGAAATAGTTCTCTCAACATTGGATTACTTTATTCTAACATGTTATATATTGTGTATTGTTATCTCTTTTGCGCTTTAAAAAAAGTATAGTTTTAACTGAATTTTAACTAAGAGTTAAAATTCCTTTAAAGGGGGAAAGTGTGACAGAGTATATAGAAATGTTTTTGGGGGATAAATTGGGAAAGGTTTGTTAGAGAAGTTTACATACAAACATTTTACAACAGATCTTATTTGAAATACTGGAGCTCTGATAATGCTAGATATATCAGCCCCACTGTCTTTGCAAGAGTTTTGGAGAATGCCCAAGAGACTTCACTAATGGATTGTTGGTTACAAAATGGCAACAGATCTTGTCGGAGCCACAGATTTTATGGAGCTGTTCTAAGAGGGTCATGTGGTTTTTCAAGAAGAGAGAGTAAAACAGGATTTCTCTCTCTCTCGCTCTGTGTGTGTGTGTGTGTGTGTGTGTGTGTGTGTGTGTGTGTGTGTGTGTGTGTGTGTGAGGGAGATCACTGTCTTGGGTAAACTTGTACCTCTCACTTTGTTTGTTTTAGATTGGTCACAGTATTGAAGCTACCGAAAGAAAATAGACACACACACCGAGAGCAGTTCAGTTTATACAAGTCTTTATTACCAAATCTAAAGCTGAATTCACACTACAATATGCAAGCCCTTCCCAATTATACTTACCAATGCCTGGACTGGTCCCAACTGCCAAAGCGAGGCGACGACTGCACACTTGTAGTAGGTTGTCTGGGTGCTGGTAGCAGCTTCTCCACCTCCCCAGACTGGGACATCGGTTTGGAATCTTGAAGTTCTTCTTCTTGCTGAGAGATGTTGCCACCTCTTGGAGAGTCTCAAACTTCAGCAGTGGGACCATGGCTTATATTACCCAAAAGTTGTTTACTTCAGATCTTATCTCTTTGAACAAATGATTTAATTATCTTCAAGGTCTCCTGACAGTCTGCGACCAACAAAAGACAACTGCACCTCTTGACCTCATGGTGGAAGTTGGATAATGTCTACTGATTCATATGCATCCCTGGGCCCCATAGTGTAAATTTAGATAATGTCTTCCTATTCAACTGCATCCTGGGCCTCATAGTGGAATTAAGATTATGTCTTCTGATGCAACTGAATTCCTTCTTGCATCAACTGGTCTAGGGCCCCATGGTGGAATTTAGATTATGTCTTCTGATGCAACTGCATCCCTTCTTTCATAAGCTAGTCTAAATCCTCCATTACAATCACTTCTACAGTGTTACAGCCAGCAACAGTAACTGGGACTGGAACTTGACAAGGTGACAAGGTTGTGGAAAATTCCATTTGGAAGACAGGTTGTGAGTTCTTTATTCAGCCTGGTCAAACTCCTTATGGGTCATGCAAGAGGAGAGGACTGGCTGTCTAATGTTTCACATGGAATAAGGGAAACAAAAAAGGAACTCTGTGGTGACCTGAAAGAAAGAGATTATCATCTGGCGAACCCTGAGGGGACAGGTTTCTTCGGCAAGACACTGAAGTGGCTGATGGAAGTATATCTACAAATCTACATATCTCTCTAAAAACTGACAAGAACCTTCCTGAGTGGTAAACATTTACCTTTCAAGCACCAAAGTACAGTATAAGAATTGCTTGCAGCCAGTGAACTTGGAGGAAAGAGAAGTGAGATTGAACTGTGAATCAAAGAACTTTTCTGAACTTACACACACATTACATGCATGTGCGCTTAGAATTAGAAGGGGGTTAAGTTAGGTTAGTTTAGTCAATAGTGATAAGTTAAAGTGTGATTCTGCTTTCATGTTTAAAGATAATTAAAAGCAACTTTTGTTTAAGTAACCATTTGTCTTGGTGAATATCTATTGCTGCTGGGTTTGGGATCCTCTGGGCTCACCAATAGCAATGGATAATGTTAACCCTCACTGCTGCTTATTCAACAGATGAGTAATTTTTGAATAAATATTCCACTGATGCAAAACTTATAATTCTCCCAGTTGTCCTTTTCCAGTGCTAGCAGTCAACTTATTATGATACAAATTATTTGAGACATGCTAAGATTCATGAAAAAACCATCATCAATTAAAGTTCTATCAAAGTTCAAATTTATTGTCAGTGTACAGAAATGACATCACATATAATTGTGAGAAACAGAAGTACCTTCACAGAAATTGCTTGAGACAAAAATTGAGAACAAAGAACATTTATTATACAACAATGCAAAGTTGGGAGCTTTCCCCTTACCCTGGGAATACACACATACACTGGGGCTCACCCAACTTTTATACAGTTGATTTCAGTGTAGAAGTACCCTCCCCCTTACATTCTTCTGCCTCCTGGATGAGTTTGGCATTAGGCAATCCTGTCTGCCTACGTGCTGTTTCTGTGAACTTGGAGGACCAGGGGGTATCCTGTCGGTGTCCCATCATGTCATTGTCCTTATTCACAAACCTGCCTTTGTTCTAATTCACACCTTCCCGACTCTCAGGGCTACAACCTTCTTATATGCAGAACTTGCTAATTCTGTCTAAGGCTCGAAGACCCTTATCTTATCCAAACTAACTTTACTTCCTACATTCTATTATCTATTATCTATCCTTATCCTATTCATACTGGCTTTATTTATTACACATATATCCATATTAGTTTCCTCATTTTCATATTTTATATCAGTTTTACTTATCTCTCACAAAATCATAAGATTTTTTTTCCTCCTCGTTTTCTGGGGCCTTGCACCAGTCCTCTGCTTCCCTGGTGTCTGTAACCCTTTGTGGCTGCTGCCGATCATAGATGCCGCCATTTGGGTGCAGACACCATGCTTGCAGTATTTTTTAAGTAAAACCACTATCAGCTCCATTTACAGGCCATTAGAGTCCTTAAACGGGTCTCTGAATCTGTTGTTTAGGAGTCCAATATTTAAGGGGTAGCAACTGTTCCTGAACCAGGTGGGTCTTGTGAATCCTTGATGAATACTGCTGCCCTCCAACAGCAGCGTTCCATGTAGATGTTCTTGATGGTGGGGAGATTTTTGCCTGTGATCTACTGAGCTGTGTCCACTATCTTTTCCAGGCCTCTCCACTCCGAGACTTTGGTGCTGCATACTAGGCCATGGTGCAACTAGTCAGCACACTTTCCACTGTAGAACAGGGATGGCCAACCTATAGCGTATATGCCAAAAATGGCACATTGCACCCCAGTGATAATACTAAAAAAGTAAGCCTACTTATGCAAAAAAGTATTAACCAATAACTAATTTGCAGAATAAAAAAAAGAGGAATTCAAGTAGCTTAGACCTAGAAATGGGATTTACTGAGAATATATCTAAAACTCAGCAATTATCTTTATAAATTTTATTATTCATGCACATCTTTTGCCAAGTATTATCTTCTTTCACATTAATCTGTTTCCAAATTTTAAAAAAATGTTCAATGATTCAAATTAGGCAAGAAGGATTATTGTTCTGCAGTCGTTCCATAACTGTTCAATACACGTTTGTTACTTTTTTGATCCTGAAGTGCCAGGCATCTGAACCAGTAATTGTGGTGAATCTCTGCTAAGCTGCCTGTCTCCCCTCTGACAAGCCTTGCTGTGCTAACATTGACTGTGCATTATCTTTACCATTAAAGACACTTCCCTTGGGTATAACTGTGTATGCACCCATTGTCTTTCATTACTGTACCAGAAGTTTCTGCTGGTTCATGGTACAAAGCCATGAATATTGTTTGACCGCATCATCTTTGTCTAGTTCATCAAACTGGCTCTACAGTGATGTGTTGTTGGTTTTTGTCAGTCAGTTTACAATTGACACTCATGAGCCACAGTGTTGTGCTTTGTTCGTCTTTTGAGAACATTTACAGTTTTGTACTTTTTTGAAAATTAAGCGTTGTTTTTACATTCAGTTATCCATCACAGAGCAAAAGAAAATGAGCAAAAGAAAAACAGAATTTAATGAACAATGGCAAGAAATCAAAAGAAGAGCAAGTTGTTACAAGCCCAAAGGACCCCAAGATCCAGCAGCAATATACATTCACCAAGACAAGTAGTTATTTAAACAAAAGTTGTTTTTAATTATCTTTAAACATGAAAACAGAATCAAACTTTAATTTATCTCTATTAACATAACTAATCCAACTTAACCACCTTCTAATTCTAACCGCACGTGTATGTAATGTGTGTGTAAATTTAAAAAAAGTTCTTTGGTTCACAGTTCAATCTCACTTCTCATTCTTCCAAGTTCACTGGTTGCAGATAATTCTTATACTGTGCACAGAATTTAACATGTATAAAGTTCATCAGGCTTTGGTGCTCGAAAGGTAAATGTTTACTGCTCAGGAAGGTTTTTGTAGGTTTACAGAGAGAGAGATGTGTTCTTCCAGGATTTCCACAACTGAGGTACCACCATTAGTCGCCTCAATGTCTTGCTGTTGAAACTTGCCCCATCAGGGTTCGCCAGATGATAATCTCTTTCTTTCAGGCTAACAGAGTTCCTTTCTGTTCCACTTATTCCAAGAGAAACATCAGACAGAGAGCACTTCCAGCCATCTGCCACTCTGGAGCTTCTGTTTCAGTTCTAACAAGCTTCTCCGGGCTGACAGTGTTCTCTCGCTCTCGCTCCCGCTTTTGCTCTCTCGCTCTCGCTCCCGCTTTCGCTCTCTCGCTCCCGCTTTCGCTCTCTCACTTTCGCTCTCTCGCTTTCGCTCTCTCGCTTTCGCTCTCTCGCTTTCGCTCTCTCGCTTTCGCTCTCTCGCTTTCGCTCTCTCGCTTTCGCTCTCTCGCTTTCGCTCTCTCGCTTTCGCTCTCTCGCTTTCGCTCTCTCGCTTTCGCTCTCTCGCTCTCGCTCTCTCGCTCTCGCTCCCGCTCTTTTGCTCTCTCGCTCTCGCTCCCGCTCTTTTGCTCTCTCGCTCTCGCTCCCGCTTTCGCTCTTGCTCCCGCTTTCGCTCTCTCGCTCTCTCTCTCATTCAAACTTCCAGCCACATGTCCTTCTCTCTCTCATTTGCAAAACCCCCTCCTTCTCCAGCAAACAATAGGAGTCAGTCTCCTGCTTCCATTTGTTGTTTTAGGTAAACAAACCTCTCAATGACCTTTGAGTGAGCACTTTGCAGAGATGTCAGAAATGTCCAACACAGATGACCTGTCTCCAGTCCATTCATTTCATGACATCATTTCAATTAGCACCTCTTGCAAAATGTTCATAGCATTCTCCATAGTTTATGTAGAGTCACTAAATATGAATTCTTCAGTATTTCAAATAAAATCTGTTTTAAAATGTGTGTATACATGTAACCTACTCTAATTTTACCAATTTATCTCCCAAATATTCCATCGCAAAATGGAAAGTAGACAAAATTGCTCTGTCAAAGCAAACAGTTATGAGACGCACTGAAGAATTCGCTCATGATGTATCTGACCAACTGAAAACCTTGTCCATGCTTATACTTTATTTTCCTTAGCTTTGGATGAATCTGCTGACATGTGATGTAGCCCCGTTTAGCATTTTTATAAGAGGAACTAATGATAATTTTAGCATCTTTGAAGAACTTTGAATTGCTTCATGGAAAAACAAGAGAATCAGACATATTTGACAAAGCAAAAACATGCCTAAAAATTCTACAACTAGCTTCTAGGAAACTCATTGGTGTTTGTACTGATGGAGCACTGTCAATGTCAGGTAAAGCCTCTGAGTCTATAACTTTGCTTAAATGTTTTAAGTCGTCCTCTACTAAAATATCACTACATTTATATACCAAGAGTCACTGTGTAGAAAAACTTTAAATTTGGAGCATGTTATGTTATTGGTTGTGAAATGCGTAAACAAAATCAGAGCAAGAGGATTTAATAGACAAGAATTCAGAGAATATTGTGAAATGTTGGATTTGGAATATGGCGATCTTGTCCTTCATTGTGAGCTGTGCTGGCCTTTTAGAGGACAGGTTCTGAGTAGGTTTTGGATATTGAAAAATACTATTCATAATTTTCTAGAAGAGAAAAATGAGCTGCTTGAGGAAAGAGCCCTTTTATACAATAACAATTAGCTATTTGATTTAGCTTTTTTTTAGTTGCTGTTACCAGCCATCTCAATGATCTAAATTTGAAACCCCAGGGCAAGAACAAATTGTTTCCAAGCTTAGTAAATGATATCAATGCATTCAAGATGAAGTTAAAACTGTTCACCTCAGTTAGTAAATGAGGATTTGAGCCAGTTTCCATACTTAAAAGAGCAGAGTGAATATGCTGAAGATGATGGCAATTTTATAAAATATATTGGGAAAAAAATCAAGTTATTGCAAGAGTCATTTTAAAGTCATTTTTGTGATTTTGCTAAATAAGAAGACTGCATACTTGTACATAAACCTATTTTCACTTAGTTAACATAAAAAAGTCATGAAGATGCCTAATAACATACAAATGGAACTAATTGACTTGAAAACAAATTCATTATTTAACATGAAATTCGATTGAGCTTCCCTTAGTCCCAAATGCTTCTGACATGATTGATTTCTGGCGATCATTACCCTGCGAACAATTTCCAGAAGTAAGAAAATTTGTTCAGAGTTGTATCGGTCATTTTGGATCAACGTACAGATGTGACAAGCATTTTTCAACCATGAAATTGATTAAAAACAAAACATGGTTGTGATTGATTGATTCAAATTTGAAGAATTCTCTGCTGCTCTTGTATCTAATTTAATTCCAAACATTAAAAGCTTCGCAAAATCAAAACAGACTCAAAAATCTCAATAAGGTTAATAATGTTTATCTTGTTTTTATATTAAATCAAGATATCATGTAAAATACTTAATATGCCTATACTAACATATTTTTCAAGAATTGAATGGGAGCACAAGTGTTGTCTGATGCATCTGAACTCATGCATGAAAAAAATCAGTGCATGGAATGTAAAAGGTTGGCCACCCCTGCTGTAGAAACTTGTCAAGGTTTCCAATGACATTCTGAACCTCTGCAAATTCCGGGGAAGTGGGGACACTTCACGATGTCATTAGTATGATGGATCCAGGAAAGATCCTCTGAGCTAGTGACTCCCAGGAATTTAAATT